>NW_008349753.1:425038-463174 GCF_000622305.1 Nannospalax galili | reverse complement strand
TTTATATATACAATCATGTAATCTGCAAATAAAAATACTTTGACTTCTTCCTTTCCAATCTGTATCCTCTTTATCGCTTTCATTTGTCTTATTGCTCTAGCTAAGACTTCAAGTACTATATTTAACAGGAATGGAGAGAGTGGACATCCTTGTCTTGCTCCTGATTTTAATGGGAATGTTTTCAGTTTTCTCTGTTTAGTTTGATGTTAACTGCGGACTTGTGGTACGTTGCCTTTATTATGTTAAGATATGTCCCCTGTATCCTTAGATTCTCTGTGATTTTTGTCATGAATGGATGTTGGATTTTATCAAAGGCCTTTTCTGCATCTAATGAGATGATCATGTGGTTTCTGTCAGTCTGTTTATGTGGTGGATTACATTTATTGATTTACGTATGTTAAACCATCCCTGCATTTCTCTCTGGGATGAAGTCAACTTGATCATGATGGATAATCTTTTTAATGTGTTCTTACATTCAGTTTGCAAGTATTTTATTGAGAATTTTTGCATCTAGCATTCTCAGATTGGTCTATAATTTCTTTCTTTAATTGGGTCTTTGTCTGGTTTTGGTATTGGAGTGATGACTTCACAGAAAGAATTTGGGAGTGTTCCTTCACTTTCGATTTTATAGAATAATTTGAGGAGTATTGGCATTACCTTCTTCTTTGAAGGTTTGGTGGAATTTGGTGTTGGATCTATCTGGTCCTGGGCCTTTTTGTTGAGAGATTTTGAATTGCTGCATCTGTCTCATTGGTTGTTATGTATCTGTTGGATTATTTGTCGTTTGGATTTAACTTTGCTAAGCCAGACATATTTGGAAATTTATTCCTGTCTTTTAGATTTTCTAGTCTAGTGGACTATAAATTTTTAAAGTATGTTCTTACAGATTTCTGAATTTCCTCAGGGTCTGTTTGCTGTTCATCTCTGGGTTTATTAATTTGGGTTCTCTCTCTTTCTTTACGTTGATTTGTCTAAAGGTTTGTCAATCCTGTTAATCTTTTCAAAGAACCAACTCTTGATTTCATTAATTCTTTGTATTGTTTTCTTTGTTTTTAGTTAATTCATTTTGACCTTGATTTTATCTCTTCCCATGTTGTTTGTTCTTGGTTTTCAAGGCTTTCGGGTGAATCATTAATATTTATGTGAGATGTTTCTAACTTTCTGGTGTAGGCACTTGGTGCTATAAATGTTCATCTTAGGACTGCTTTCATTGTGTCTCACAGGTTTTGGTGTGTTGTGTTTTCATTTTCATTCAAGGCTAGGGATTTGTTAGTTTCCTTCTTGATTGCTCCCTTAATCCAAACTTTATTCAGTAGTTATTGTTTACCTTCCATGAGTTCATCTACTTTTCCTCATTTTTATTGCTGTTGATACCTAGCTTTTTTTCCTTTGTGGTCAGATAGGATACAGAATGACATTTCAAGTTTAAATTTGTAGAGACTTGCTTGATGCCCTAATATGTGGTCAGCTTTGGAGAAGATTCCGTGCGCTACAGAGAAGAAAGTGTATTCTTTGGTGTTTGGGTGCAATGTTCTGTAGATGTCTGTTAGGTCCATTTGATTTACGGTGTTATTTAACTCCAGGGTTTCTCTCCTGTGGAGGGGAGATTCAGTCTCATTTAAGGGTCGGATTCTTGATAGGTTGGCCAGGCTCCAGTGGATGAACCCATTTGGGGACATAAACCTGACTCTGACTCTATAGGCCTTAATATGTGTGTGTGTGTGTGTGTGTGTGTGTGTGTGTGTGTGTACCGAAATTTGGTGGGGGGGTTAGTAAGAGGGGTACAGATTCAGGAGGGGATCTAAATAGAATAAAAATATATTGTATGAAATTTGCAAAAATTCAATTAAAAATTAGTACAAAAAAGAAAATGCCCACAGACCAATCTGATGGAGGAAATTCACCAGTTAAGATTCCCTCTTCCTAGGTACGTTCAGGTTTGTGTCAAGTTGACAAACACTAACTATGACACTTGGAAGAACTCTATTCATATTTTTCCCATTTCTCTTATTTATGTTTTTAGTGTTGGGCTATAATAGTTCTTTATATATTCTAATTCAAGTTCCTTATATGGTATTTTATTTTCTAAACTTTCATCCTGTTGGTTTTCATTTTCCCAATGATGTCCATCTTTATGCAGTACCCATGTCTGTTACTGCGTCTTTATGCAGTACCCATGTCTGTTATTGCGTCTTTATGCAGTACCCATGTCTGTTACTGCGTCTTTATGCAGTACCCATGTCTGTTACTGCGTCTTTATGCAGTACCCATGTCTGTTACTGCATCTTCATGCAGTACCCATGTCTGTTACTGCGTCTTTATGCAGTACCCATGTCTCACACTGTAGCTTTCTGGTAAACGCTGAAGTTTTCAACTGTCACTCTCCTGATTTCATCATTAAAAAATCTTTTGTCTATTCTGAATCTCTTGAATTTTGATATGAATTTAGGATTACTTTCTTAATTTCTGCAAAGAAGTCAACAGAGTTTTTGACAAGAATTGCTTTGATCTGTCAGTCAAACCGTGGAGTGTTGCCATTTTAACAATGTCTTTTTCTTTCCAAGATTTTTTATTAAATAATTGTACAAAATAACGAGGTTCATGATGGTATTTTCACCTGTGCACAAGTGTTTTAATCACATGTAGCTCCTCACTCCCCTTACTTTCTCTCACCTTCTCGTCCCCTTTTCCCTAATATCCCCTTTCTATTTTCATGTTTTTTTTTAAAAAAAAAACTACATTTTTTATATGAGAGAAAACATGGACTTTTGTTTTCTGAGTCTGGCTTTTTTCACTTAACATGATGATTTCCCGTTCCATCCATTTTCTTATAAACAATATAATATATAATTTTGTTCTGCTCTATGGCTGAATAGAAATCCAGTTTTGTGTGTGTGTATGTGTGTGTGTGTGTGTGTGTGTGTGTGTCTGTACATGGGTGTTTGTGTGTGACACTTTGTTTTTCCAGTCATCTGTTGGTAGACATCTAAGTTGACTCTATAACTTGACTATTGTGAATAGTACGATGATAAACATGGATATTCAAGTATCTATCAATATTAAGTAGTGATTTATGAACACAGAATTTTTTTTGTTCTTTTAGGTCTTCGTTTTTTTCACCTGCTTTATAGTTTTCAGAATAGAGACTTTATGCGTTTGTTAAATTTATTCCTAAGTATTTTCTTCTCTTTAGTGCTATTATAAACATTTTTCTAATTTCATTTAAAATTTATTACATTTATCAGTTTGTGTGTGTGTTGGCCCACATGTCACACTGTGTGTGGAGGTCAGAGGGCCCTTGTGGGAGTCCATTTTCTCTTCCCACCATGTGGGTCCTGAGACTTGAACTAAGGTCTCTGGGCTTGGCAACAGGGGTCTTTTCCTGCTGAGCCATCTCGCCAGCCCCTAATTTATTTTTGTTTGCTCATTGCTTCTGCGTAGAAACACACTGATTTTTTTTAAATCTTTCTGGGGAATCTTATTCCTGTTCTCTTTGACTAATCAACATGACCACTGCTGACACAACACTGTTATTGACACCCAGCACTCAAAAGTGGGCTTCCCTTCATTCTAGGTGAATGGGGCATCCTCTTGGGGCCAAAGAAGCCTAGGAGCTGGTCACTTCAGATTTGGGGTCAGAGAACCTTACTTCTTGGTCATGATGGCTTTAAGCCCCCCTTCCCCAATTCGGGATTCATATTCGGTTCTTTTAGAATTCTTCTAGGACCTTCATATTCACAGTTTCAATTCCACCCTAAGTGTGGATAGGTTCCTTCCCTGCCCCACGCTTGCACCAACGACTCGTTGCCCATGGTTCTTCCCCAGGGACGTTTCTGAGGGCTCTAGGCCCAGGCATGGAATTGACTACATCTTCCAGACTCAGTTCTCTCCAGTCAAAAGGGCTTGAGGCCCTACAGCAGAGTCCACTCAAGGTGTAGCTGGCCCTGAGAGGGAGGTGATCAAGAGAAAAGGTCAATCCCAAAGAAGCCCCAGACTCCACCAGCTGTCCACATGGATGGTTCAGTACTAGAGTCAAGACCGGAGCTCTCACCTGTCCCTACACTGACCACCTGCCCCCAAACTGACCTCTGAGCTCCCAAGGCTTCTCCCAGCCCTCTTCTAGTGATCATTAGACCTGTGTCTGAAGGAATCTGCCTCTCACTTTACGAGGGGTTTCTCTCTAGACTTAGTTTCTGTTAACATCTCAGAGAAGGGTAAATCAGCGCATAGTTGGGGGAGTCATCAATTCCTTTATAGAGATACCCCTTCATCAACACTTCTGTCAGTTTATAGACAGGCTCTTCCCAGTCTCCATGGTGCCCCCTACTTGGCACTAAGGGCTTTATATAGATGTTAGCAAAGTTCTCCTCATAATCATGTAAGGCCCAAGACAGGCGGAAGCACATTGATTTTTGTATATTGATCTTTTTATCTTGCAACCATGCTAAACATTTGTTAGTTTTCATGTTTTGTTAGTGGAGTCTTCAGAATTTTTTCTATCTAAGATGATGTCATCTGGAAATACAGTTTGACTCCTTTTTTTCTAACCTGGACTGTTCTAGTTCAGGCCTTGGTGAAGACCTCTCAGACGTTACCTGCACAGAGCTGAACTTTTATTGTAGCCCTCATTGAATTAGGTGCCCCAACTTTTTGAACCAGGCAGTTAGTATTTAGCCTGGCACCCACATCAAGAGAAATGGACTTCCCAGAGCATTGCAACTGTTAATGCAGTGATGACTAACCAAGGATATGTTCAGCCAAGTTAATACATATTCCCGGGGGAAGCGTTAAAACACCAGAGCCAGGCACTGCTAAGCTAAGGGGTATTGCTTAATGGTAGAGTGTTTACCTAGCATGCACAAGACCCTGGATTCCATTTCTACCACTGCAGACAAACAAAAGAACAACAAAAATCTCTAAACCAAACCAATCGAGCAAAAAGCTCCAGTAAAGAAAGAGACAGAGGCCTTGGACATAGTCTTTTCTGCCAGGGCTAATGCCCTCAGGATGTCTGCCAGGGAGGGATATGGAGGAGGTCACAGAGGAAAAGACTGCATATCACACATAGGCAGTGAAGCCAGGACTGGACGGCTTCCCAGCGCCCTGTGCCATCCACACCAGCCGTGGCACCCTACAATGGAAAAGAACAGAAATGCACTGCACTTTTTTGTCTAATGATTCAGGAAGCTGTTTCCTTTTGAGCCTTGGAGAGAAATTCTGTAAGCCACTCTAATTAATGAGGAAAGTGCCAGGGAGGGCGACTTCGCCTGTCGCTTTCAGGCACTGGGTGTTTCTAGCACGTTTTAGCAACCTGGGTAGGGAAGACCTCCAGAGGTCGTTGAGTCTCTGCTTGTTTGTGGTGGCTGTTCTCTGTGAGATGGAAACATGACTTCAGGAGCCAGATGAAACAAGTGCCCGGATTCATGGGCAAACTGGGCAGAGTGGGCTTTGTGTGGGAGCCCGCAAAGGTAGAAAAACCATTCAAAGGTTGCCAAAGCCTGCGAAGAGACTAGCCTTGATGAGGCTTCTGGAAAACATCCAGTTCTTAGCAAGATCCATACCCAACCTCCCTGAAGTGCACCATTGAGAAAATGCCTTGAAAATAGGTTGAGTGACACGGGGAGCAGCACAGAAAGAACGGCTTTAATGAGGCAAAAAATGTGGTTTCAAATGCCCCTGTCTCGAAGCGCCACTGCGGCCTTTGCCAGCAGAGGCAAAATCTGTTCACTGGAGCAAACTCAGGAAGACATGGAGCGGGCCTGTGCAAACCAGGCCAGTCGCTTTCATTCACATTCCAGTCCAGAGCATATGCTCCGTCTGAGGACAGCTATGTCTGAGCTGATGGGGAGCTGGTTGGTCATAGTCTCGATTACCAGCTTGCGTGCAGAAAGAGCCCTCAGATCTCCAGCAGGGAGAGGTTTTGATGGTGCCTTGGTTTGGGCTCTCAGTAAGAGGGTGGGGGTAGGACTGTTTACAGTACAGTCCCATCCTGATTATTCACAGCTGGATTATTCAGTTCAAAGATTCTCTGGCCCTGGGCCTGTCCTTCGGTTTAAGGGTTTCCTGACTCTGTTGATGTTAGTATTCAGCAGAGGAGAAAGCAAGGATGGTAAGAATTAGAATCGTTTTGCCGTATGCTAGTGCCGTATGCTAGTGATAATCTGGAAGCTGTGGGATCAGGGAAAGGGAATAAGGCTTGGTTAAAATAGAATCTGGGACTTGCTGGAGGGGTTTCTTTCTCTATTTTCTGTTCTCTAGCTGTGGTATCTTAGGTCTCTGTTGGGAACAGGGGTCTCCAGTGGCTTTACTTACAAAAGGCTCTGCTCTCAAAGAATACAAGGAGATGGCACAGCCAGGTGGGCTCAGGGTGAGGCATGTCGGCCAGCTGCAGTCTAGCAAGCAAGTAGTCCCTCTAGAAACTTCTGGCCTCAGTCTGACTTAGCCTACAGCAACTTTGGTGTTGTAGGATGCAAGTTCTATGTTCCTCTTAGTATACCCCAAATGATCACGTTTTATCAATGGTTTGGTTCTGATTTGTGTGTGTGTGTGTGTGTGTGTGTGAGTGTGTATACACTTGTCAGTGGAGGATGTGCAAGTGTGAGTGTGTGTAGGCCACAAGCACAGGAAAGACTCTAGATGTCTTTCCTTGATTGTTCCATACCTTTACTACTTATCTTTGTGTGTGTGTATGTGTGTGTGTATGTGTGTGTGTGTGAGTGTGTGTATGCATGCGTGTGAGTGCAGGTAACAGAAAGCTAGTGGTGATGGATTCCCCTGGAGCTGGCGTTACAGGCAGTTTTGAGATGCCTGATGTGGGTACTAGGGGCTGAACTTGGGTTCTCTGCAAGAGCAGTAGACACTTGATAACTGCTTATTAATAACTTAATAGCTGCTGAGCTATTCTTTCAGACCGTATTTATTTACTTTTAATGATATTTCTTATTCTTTGAAGCTTCTATGCATTTCTACAGTGTAGATTGATGATATCCATCCCTGACCTCCAACTCCCCCAGTGGCCCCACCTTCCTCCCAAGTTCATGTCTTCTTTTTACTTTTTACTTTTTGTGATTATTAACTCTGAGTCCAATTACTGCTGCCCATATGAACATGGGTGTATGGCTCTCCACAGGGGCATGAGAGACCTACCAATAACCATGACCCCAAAGGAGGGTGACCCCTCCTTCTTCAGTGGCATCAATTGCTCCTCCATAGGGTGGGACCTCCCTGCATTCATGCTGGGATTTTGGCTGCCTTGATCTTGTGCATGCATCTTTATTTTTAAAAAATATTGTATTATTTTTATTTCTTATGTGTTTGTCTGTAGGTATGTAAGTGTACCCATGTCATGCAATGCCCACAGAGGTCAGAAGAGGGTATCAGATTCCTTGGAACTGGAGTTAGGATGGACGGTTCTTTGCCACCATATAGGTGCTGGGAATCGAACATGGGTCCTCTGCACCAGTGCTCTTAACCACTGAGCCATCTCTCCAACCCCAACACAGCTTTAGTTTTTGATACAGTGTCTCTCAGTGAAGCTCAGACTCCTTGATTCCACTGGGATGGCTGGCCAGTGATCTACCCATCTCTGCCTCCCTTCCCGGTCAGTGTTGGCCTTCCCGCAGTGTGCTGCCATGTGGCTTTTCTTTGTGGGTTCTGGTGATCCATACGCAGGCCCTCGAGCTTCACTGACTGCACCATCTCCCCAGCCATTTTTTAAATGTTTTTTTATTTTGTCTTTTTGAGACAGGGTCTCCCTGTAGTCCCAGCCGACCTGAACTCACTATGTAGACCAGGCTGGCCTTGAACTCACAATGATCTGCCTGCTTCTGCCGCCCGAATGCGTTTTTTAATTTTTATTAATTGTTGTTGCTGCTGAAACAGTCTTGCCGCACAGTCCTGGCTGGCTTGGAGCGTGCTGTGTGCACCAGGACAGCTGACAGCAGCCCTGCCACCTCGGCCTCCTGTGTGCTGGCATGTACCTTCATGCTTCCTTTTGTGATGATCTGGACCAGGGGGCAAATGCTCAGAGGGAAGAAGCAAAAATACAGAGCTGGGAGGACCTGGTGAGGCCAGACTCCAAGAAGCTGTAAAAATGGGAAAGAAACTCATTATACCCAGGAAAAGCCGAATTGACCAGAGGCTGGAGACACTGCTCATATAGTTAGTGGCAGGACAGTCCTGTGATTTAAACAAAAGTTCCTTTGATAAAAAGTTCTATAAAAGGAGCTAATTTCCTTCTATTACTGTACTGACGATTCGAAGTAGAATCTCTTCATTAACTTTTCTCACTCTCCTTTGTTGGTGACCACTTATATTTTAATTATACTATGGATGTAATAAAATGGCTGCAATTATATTTTAAACATGGAAATAAGAATTTCAATCATTGAAACTGAGCTTTTCAAAGATAGTTCTCCCCCTCCATCGTCCTTTTCCTCAAAGCCAACCTCAAAATTCATACTTTGAAGAGTGTTCATTACAAATGAAATGGAGCAAAACCTGTATTTCAGTCTTGTCCTGGTTTGTTCTCCATTGCTGTGACAAAACACTCTGACCACTACCAACTTGAGGAGGAAAGGGTTTAATCATCTTAGATCTCCCGGGTCATAATTCATCAGGGAGCCCAAGGTAGGAACTCAGGGCAGGAACCTGGAGGCTGGAGCACAGGTCATGGAGGAACACTGCTTACTGGCTTGCTCCTCTGGCCCCTGCTTAGCCTGCTTTCTTATGCAACACAGGCCCACCTGCCCAGGGGTGGCACCACCCACAGTGGGTTGGGCCCTCGACATCACTCAGTAATCAAGAAGATGCCCCACAGGCCAGGCCTTTGGAGGGAATTCCCCAACTGAGGCTCCCTCAACCCAGGTGTGTCAAGTTGACATGAAAGCTGTCCAGCACAAGTGTCAAGTCTTCAACCTTGTTCTGGATTATTTTCTACTCACTATCAAATGTGCAAAGTTCAAGGCTGTTGGTTTAAATATTTGGCTTTAAAATTTTTTTTATTATTATTTTTGTGTATGAGTGAAATGCCCGCATATATGTAAGCATACTGTGTCGTGCAAGACCTGTGAAGGTCAGAAGGGGGCACCAGATCCCCTAGAACAGGAGTTAAGGATGCTTCTTAGCTACTATGTGGGTGCTGGGAATCGAACCCAGGTCCTCTGCAAGAACAGCCAGTGCTTTAACCGCTGAGCCATCTCTCCAGCCCAATATTTCCCATTTTTAAAGTAGAAATTGGTATTATTTCTTCATTGTTCGGTACAATTAATTAAGGGAGTCATCTGAGCTTGACATTTTCATTTTGTTTTATTTAATTATTTTATTATGCTTCAGTTTACTTGTTGTATATGCGCACGTATATGCACATCTGTCATGGCACGTATGTGAAGATCAAAGGACAACCAACCAGTGGGAGTTGATTTTCTCCTTCTATTATATAGGGCCTGGGGATCAAACTCAGATCCTCAGCCTTCGCCTACTGAGCCATCTTGCCAACCCTATTTTACTTTTAATATTTTTAGAGATTTATTTTTACTTATATGCATGAGTGTTTTGTTTGCATGTAAATATGTACACTGTGTGCTCCCAGAGAGCGTTAGATTCCCTGGAGTTGGGATTATGGGCGGTTGTTAGCTGCCATGTGGGTGCTGGAAATCAAACCCAGGCATCGAGTGCTCTTAATTGCAGAACCATCTGTCCACTCCCATATCTCTAATATTCTACTATTTTTTGAGACAAGGTCTCATATATCTCAGACTGACCTAGACCTTACGACATAGCTGAGGAGGCCTTGAATTTCTGATCTTCCTGTCTCTCCTGAGTGCTGGGATTACAGGTGTATGCCACCATACCCAGTTTTATTCTGTACTAGAAATCAAACCCAGGGCTTTCTGCATGCTAGGCAAGCACTCTACCAAATGAGCTGCATCCCCAGCCCTGTTACATCTGGCATTTTCACTCTTGTAAAATGTGTAGTTCAGATATCTCTAAGAAACTTCTCTACCCCAAACTTTCAGGATGTTGCAGGGAAAAAAAAAACAACATCAAAGCCAAAACAAATGAACAAATCAACCAGTTAGTTTGACCATAGTAATAATATTCCTTAAAATTCTTTGGTCCTGCCGGGTGTGGTGGTGCAAGCCTTTAATCCTAGCACTTGGGTGACAGAGGCAGGCGGATCTTTGTGAGTTCGAGGCCAGCCTGGTCTACATAGTGAGTTCCAGGACAGCTGGGGCTACAGGGAGACCCTGTCTCAAAAAGACAAAAAAAAAAAAAAAAAAAAAAAAAAAAATTCTTTGGTCCTATTTAACTTAGAGATTTAAATAAAATGTGTGGACCTGCTTCCTGAAAAAGTCCTTATGAAGGATTTGGGGTACACAGTTTGATGGTAGTCTCCATGTTAAGTATGCCCAAGTACTCAGGGTCCTGGGTTCCTGGCTTAAAAAAACTTAAGAAAGGAAAGTTGTAGGGACGGAAGAGGGGAAAGGAAAAATAAATAGAACTTACAGAGAAAAATACAGAGAGGATGAGAGGAATGGGCCTATGGTACCAGCATGTGGGAAGTTACTGTTTTAATCTTAGCAGCATTCCAGGGAGGGAGAGCGTCAGCGTGAGACGGTCACCAAATCGCTGTCAGAGCAAGGCAGTGATGCCAGTGACATGCAAGAAAGTGTCTGGGAGGGGAGTCTGGATTCAAAGGACCCCAGCAGGAGCTGCTCTGTGACCAAATCCGACTTGACAGACAGGGGCATTGGCTGCCACTGTTATCTTTAAGCAGGGATCTTGGATGACATATTTAGTAAGCTCTTGAGATGCCACAATGTGTAAAAGGAAGAGCAGACATATGTTCAAGTCACAAGGGAGAAATTATGCTGTGCATGGTCAAAATGACCCAGGCCTTTCAGTTCCTAATAAAACCAAGGAGCCATCCCCTGCAGTGGAATGGTTTTGTTAAATACAAGTTGATTAAATATTCATTGGGAATGCCTGCTGTATTTAGACAAACTGCACCTTGGGGGTTGCCGCAGAACTATCCACCAGCCTGACGATTGTACATATTAAAGGGATTGGAAAAACACATATTTAGTCAAGCAGTTTGAAACGAATAGATTTGTATTGAGGAATCTGTTACTTGATTCTTTCTGAAATAACAACACATGAATCAAGAGCTCCTAATAATTATGGCCTTGTTCCAAGAACAGCATGTGCTGTGGTGGTAGAGATGAAGTCCACATAGGCATAAGTACAAGCTTTGTAAATACAATACCATTTCACACTTCTACATGACTCAGACTTATCTAGACAGGAAATAGAAAATGTCATGCAGAAACTTTTCAAAATGATCAAATGTTTCTCTCTGAGCCTATATCAGCAATATACAAAATAGGAAAACAGAAAATCAAAGATGTATGTACATAAAATCAAAGCTAAGACATCATGCGTCTTTTGAGGGCGATGCTAGCTATTGCAACAAACTTTGAGATCTCAGTGGAATATTGTATAAAAGTTTATTTCTCACTGCAGTGAACTTTACCCAAGTGTCCAAGGGGCTTCCTTTGGTACCCCGATTCAGGGTCCCAGTCTCCTTTCTCGTTGGGGCTCCTCTATCCTTTTGGATCCTTTAGTTCTTCACTTCCACCCAGTAATCAGGAAAAGGGAGACGGAATGTGTCCTGATTACTTTTTGTTGCTGTGATAAAATGTCATTACCAAAAGCAACTAGGGGAGAAAAGGGTTTATTACATCTTATAGGTTACAGTCCATCACAGAGGGAAGCCAGGGCAAGATCTCAAGGCAAGAATCTAGAGGCAGAAACTGGAGGAGCAAAGACTGTAGAGATACACTGCTTACTGGCTTGCTTCCCCTGGCTTGCTCAGCTACCTTATACAGCTGAGGCCTAACTACCCAGGGTTGGCACTGCCTCCAGTGGCTGGGCTCTCCTCCATCAATTAGCAATCAAGAAAATGCCCCACAGACATGCCCACTGGCCAATCTGCTGGAGGTAATTCCTCAATTAAGGTTCCCTCTTCCCAGATAGCTCCAGTTTGTATCAAATTGACAAAACATAACTAGTACAATTGACCCCTTGTCAGCTTGACAAACAGATAAACTTAAACCATAACTTTTCCTTTTTAGTTCATCCCCAAGATCTCACATTCATATCATAATGCAAAAAAAAACCAGACTCAATTCAAAAGTCCCATAGTCTTTAAAATTTTCATCACTTAAAAAATTCCATGTTTCTTCTTTTGCATTTTTTTAAACTGAATTTTTGTGCTTTTTATACAGTACAGTTTTATGGCATTTAGATTCACTTCCCTTTCAGTACCTCCCCTCACTGTCCCCACTCAATTTAATTAACTCTCATGTATAACTCAATTTAACTAACTCATATACATATATATGTATATATACATGGCTTATAGAGTATGATTTGTGTCTCCCAATGTCCTTCAGCGTGCAGTCATCCACTGGGCCCACCAAGAGACCCATCCCTGTAAGGCACTGTCTTTCCCGCTCCAAGTAGTCATCAATTGCTTTAAGTTCCTTAGGTTGAATTGGGATTTCTTACCCATGTCCCCATGTCTATGCTGAGATTTTGTCTGATATGAGTTTGCATAGGACTTGTGCACGCTGTCACCATTGCTGTGAGTTCATATAAGTAAATGACCAGCTGTCTAGAAGACTGTTTCCTTGTGATCACCCACCCCCTCTGGCTCTTACAATCTTTCTGTCTCCTCTTCCACAATAATCCCTGAGCCTTGGGAGGCAGAGGTTTGAAATAACTGTCAAATTCAGGGACAAGTACTCTGTGGCCTCTTGTTCTCTGCACATTGACTAATTGTGGGTCAAGGTCTCTTTAAAATATCCAGCTTCTTTAATTGTAGACTCATGTAGAATCAAAAATAATCTTATTTCAAAAGGGGAGAAGTAGCACACTTAAGCAAAACCTAACCCAGCAATATAGTGGGACCCACTCATGATCTTCTGGACTCCAAAAGGCTTGGACAGTTCCACCTCTCCAACCCTGCCAACCACAGCACACACAGGCTCAGGCTGATTCCACGCCATACCTGCTGCTCTCCTTGGTAAATGTACCTTGTTCCTGGCATCTCCAATATCCTGGGTATTCCACTACAACTCGGGCTGCACCTCCAATGACCTCTCCAGAATCTCTCAGGAACTCTGACCCAGCCACATGCTGTCAAGCCTCAGTTTCTCTCCATGACCCCTTCAATCTTGGGGTTTCCACTGTAACTAAGGATGTGCCTTCACCAGTGATGGAGGCCAGAGCAAACCAAAAAACCAACCAAGCAAGCACGTAGATAAAAGCAGTAGGTTAAAGTTTAATCATCAGAAAATACGATAATTCTGGATCCTTGTAAAGGACAGTTTGAAGGAAACATTAAAATAGCTATGCTTACAATATTCAGATGAATTATATCCATGAAGTAGGGTGAGAAAAAATACTTTAAAATCCATACAAATGCAAATAAAACAGTGTTGTAAGACTGAAAAGAGAAGTGAAAAAATCTTAATTTAAATAAAAATTATCCCTGCAAAATTTAAAATACTGAAAAATTTGAGGAAACAAAATTGTGATACTTTAGGAAACTGAGATTTCAATTAAGTGTTCGAGGTCCAAAATTCCCTGAATTGACCATTCGGATCACAGAGACTCAGGAAAACTTAGTTGCTTTATTGAGACAGGCAGGCTTGGGAGCTGCACTGTGGCCCAGAGCTGTGGAAACACAGGGCTTTTAAGCACAAAAACCACAGAGCAGGGGATTTCTATAGAAACCATAAGCAGAAGAACCAGGAAAGGACTTGAACAATCTAGGGCTGATTTCCAGAGCCTTAACCTATACAGCCATTGGCTAGCTTACTTGGGGCAGAACATTCTTCCTCTCCTGCCCCAGACCATTTCCATAGAAACCATAAACAGATGTACCAGGAAAGGGTTTGAACAATCTAGGGGATTTCCAGAGTCAGGTGGAGGGTAGCTCTTTCTCAGAGGACGGGGGTGGGGGGGGTGGTGTCTGAGATGCACTCTCCTTCAAAGGAGGCAATATAAGCACCAAACATGTTTTAATTTAAGACTAAGAAAAATTAAGTGTGAAGTGGCTCACACTTGTAATCCCAGGACTTGGGAGGCTGAGGCAGAAGGACAGATGAGGTCTAAGCTAGCTTTGGGCTACAGAGTGAGACCCTCTGTTAAAAAAAAACAAAACAAACCAAACCAAACCAAACAAAACAAAACAAAACAAATGAGGCTAGAGAGATGGCTCAGTGGTTAAGAGCACTTGTTCTGAAATCATAAGGACCAGAGTTTGGATCCCAGGACCCAAGTGACAATCAGGGATCCCTAGGAGAGCCTCAGGTTCAAGGAGAAACTTGCCTCAGAGGAATAGGCGGACATGCTGGAAAAGGACATGTATGTTCTCTTCTGGCCTCTGTGTGTGTGTGGTACACGCACCCCCCCATACACATATAAATAAATAAATAAATAAATAAATAAATAAATAAATAAATAATAAAATCTTTAAAACTGAGACCTCATCCAAGAAAAGGAAAGGAAATTGAAAATAAATAAAATTTACCTTAACAGATTACCAAATCAATAGAGTAAATGCAAAGCCAGCATAAGAAAGGGCTTAATGAGAAGAGGTACGAAGGGAAGAGAACCTTCTTCCACTAGGTTGACACCTTTGTTGCTAATGACACGACCACAGACTGGGAAAGTAATAAAGAACAGAGTTCTATTTTGTCTCATAGTTCTTATCCAATGTCAAGGGGCCACATCAGGTGATCCCGAGAGGGCACAAGGCACCCCATGCCCCAGGAAGCATGAAAAAGACCCAACCAAACTGGCGCTTAGAGTAGATCCACTCTTGAGATAATCCACTAATCTATTACTTATCCATTCATCACCTGAACAGATTGATGGACTCCTGAGAGCAGAACTTAATCACTTCATATAGGTTGTACTTTCTAGCATTTCATAATGGTGACTGAATTTCAACATGGGAGCCAGCACGGCATGGCTCAATGGGTAAAGGCACCTGGCAACAGCCCTAATGACCTGAGTTTGATCCCTGGACCTATATGGTGGAGGGGGAGAAATGTTTAAAAGAATGAATTTCAACATGAGGTTTGTGGGGAAGGATCAACCACAACAGCATTTAAAGGACAGGGGCATGCTCCCATCTTGTTTTGCTGCATGGAATAGGAATGTGGTGATGAGACTTAGTATGTGAGAACCAGCTGCCAGTGAAGAAATAGTTGGGCAGACAGATCCAGAACCATGCAAAGTGCAGTTTACTAGAGACTTAAGGGTGGCAGCAAGACAGGGGAATCCCTGAACTCTGAGGCAAGAGAAAGGTTTATATGCTAAGCTAGACTAATGTGGGCTGCAGCCAATCAAAACCTACTAACCTGTCCAATGTCAGTTAAGACACAAGTAAGTCATCAATGGCTAGTATGACATGCTCAGATGACTGCCTCATCCCCATTGTCTGGGGACACATGGTGGGCAAAATGGCAGTTATCACCAAGATGGCTGTTGTCATGTCAGTCTGGATCCCTACAGACTTGGATAAGCCATCTTAAAACATGAGACAGAAGTCATGAACTGAACACAGTAAGATGGCAGAAGAATCTAGCTCTTGGCATCATGAAGTCGTCAGGTTAACCCTGGTTCCATGCTTAAGCAGTTGGGGGGGGGTATTGCCATCACATCGTTCTTTATGGCCTTTGTATGTGTAAAGTGATAAAATTGTGAACTTGATATGAGTAATTAGAAAACTTGGATTAAATTAATTACCCATATAGAAAAAAACTGCTCACCAACAGAGGCTGAAGAAGGCTCAAGACCAGTCATCTTTTGTGGTATGTCTTCCAATGTCTTCTTGAGACTTGCTGTGTGATCTTCTCCCTTATGGTTTGAACTTGGTGGTAGGATATGCCTTCTCCGACCAGGTTACAATGACACTATGGCTTTTGTCTGTCTGTCCACTCGGGCTCTTTGACTGGCTCAATAAGATGAAACTAGCTGCTGTTTGGGGACTGCCTGATGGAGAAGCCCAAATGGCAAGGAACCGGTGTCTCCAACCAACAGCTATTAAGATCTGATGCCAGCTACAGGGGTGATCTTGGATGTGGATCTTCCTCCAGTCATGCTAGAGATGAATGTAACCCCAGCTGTCTCCTAGACTTAGCCTTGTGACAGATTCAGAGAAAAAGGCATCAAGCTAAGGTCATGACTGGATTCTTGACCCACAAAACTACATTAACATTTGTTTTAAGTCATCAAGTTTGTGCATTTTTTGTTATACAGAAATAACTAATGCATCTTAATTTTTTTTAACTAAAAAAAAGTTTTTGGAGACAGGGTCTTAGGCTTGCCTGGAACTCACTATGTAGCTGAAACTGACCTTGAACTTGTAATTCTCCTGCCTCTACCTCCTCGGTGCTGGGATTATGGGTGTGTGCCATCACATTTGATTAATGAATGCATTAAAATATTTTATTTTGTAATGTGTATGCATGTATTGCCTGGATGTTTATAAGTGTACCTGTGTCATGCAGTGCCCACAGAGGTCAGAAGAGGACTTTGGATCCCCTGGAACTGGAGGTACAGACGGTTGTGAGCCACCATGTGGGTGCTGAGAACCAAACCAGGGTCCTCTGCAAGAGCAACTACTCTTAACCACTGAGCAATATCTTCAGCCCCTTAATGAACACATTTTTAGTAAGATGAATCAGTAGTCAAAATACTTTATTAAAAACCAACAAGGCCAGGCATTTTTACAAGGGAAATTTTCACATCTTTAAGGGGAAAAATAACGCCCATCTTACAAAATTAGAGAGTAGAAAAAAATCTGAAGGAAAGTTACCTACGTCATTTTATGAAGTCAATATGATCTCAATACTGGACAAAGAGAACTTCAGAAAAATGCCGCAGAATAATCTAAGCTGTGGATTTGAGTATAGAAACCCTAACACTTCTGGAGCTAATTTACCTGTACGGAGGCAGGAGGGATGTGAACACCCTGTTGTGATGGTTTTACTGCTTTTCTTTAACTGGTACCACTGATGAGAATTTTAGCACCTCTCAAAGATGGCTATTGTACAGAAAATGACTGTTCGTGTTTATTGGTTCTTTATTAATTAATACCCAAGTATAACATTATCATAACTCACTTTAGAAATTTTGTCATTCTCTTCATATATTTTCTTTCAAAAAGATTTATCTGGAGCTAAAGAGCTGGCTTAGGGCTTGAGTACTTAGCTGCTCTTCCAGAGGACCTGGGTTCAGTTCCTAGCACCCACATGGCAGTTAATATCTCTCTGTAACTCCAGTTTCAGGGAAATCTGATGCCTTCTTCTGGCCTCTGTGGGTACCAGGCATGCATGTAGTTAGTGTACTTACATACATGTAGGCAAAACACTCATACACACAAAATAAAAATAAATAAACATTAAAATAAAAGATTTTTTGTATATTTTCACATATATGCATATATATACATATAGTTTTTAACAAGATCTCACTATGGTATCCACCTTACTGTGGCTGGCCTCAGAACTAGTAATTTTCCTGCCTTAGTCTCCCAAGTAACTGCAACTGCACGAATACAACTCCACCTGGACTTTAACTCACTTTATTATTATTATTATTATTATTATTATTGTTATTATAATGGTGTATGGAGCCACATGTATGTTGTGGCATTCATATGGAGGTCAGAGATCAACTCTCTGGAGTTGATTCTCTTTCCACGTTATGAATTGAGCAAGGTGGCATACACCTTTAATCCCGGTACTTGGGTAGAGTGCTGGTGGGTCTAGGTAGTGAGTTCCAGGCCAGTTGGGGGTACAGGGAGACCCTCTCAAAAAGGGAAGCTCAAGGCCCTGGGTTCAGTCCCTGGCTCCGAAAAAAAAATGAAGAAAGAAGAAAGAAAGAAAGAAAGAAAGAAAGAAAGAGAAAGAAAGAAAAAAATGATCCTGTCTGAAAAAAATAACTCTAGTGATGAAGTCCAAAACCTCAAGGTGCTGCTGGTAGGAGGCAGGGCTTTGGTGACAGGAGATGGGGCTATGGTGGATGATGGTAAAATGTGAGATCTTGGTGGTGGCTAACCTTCCAGATGGGATTATGATTCATGAAAGTGATTGGCAAAAGCACGTCTCTCATCACAGGGGACCACAGTGAGGAGACGCTGCCTATAAGGAAGCAGGCTCTCAGTAGATGCTGAACCTTCTAGCACTTCAGGCTGGGACTTCTCAGGTTCCAGATCAATGTCTAAGGGATTTTCTTACAGTAGGTAAATGGACTAAGACAGTATGATAAAAACAGATCACCCCCCCATAAAAAAATAGAGGATGCAAACAAGCAGACATTTAACCAATAAAGAAATACACAGAAAAGACTTTCAGCCTCTTTGATAATCAGATGGATGGAAATTAGAATAGTGGATGGACAAAAATTTAACTCACACACTTTTTAGGCAAGGCAAAGATAAGATTTCTTTAGCTTAAAAAAAAAAAGATTTCTTTAGCTAATTACCAAGAATACTTTGGGGTTTTTTCAATATATATTTTTTTAATATGTGTATGAGTGTATTGTCTGCATGTATGTGAGTGCACCCATCTTGTGCAGTGCCACAGAGGTAAGAGGAGGGTTTCAGATTCCCCTGGAATGGAGTTAAGGGCAGTTCATAGCCGCCATGTGGGTGCTGGGGCTCAAACCCAGGCCCTCTGCAAGAGCAGTCGGTGCTCTTAACTGCTGAGCCACCTCTCCAGCCCCACCAAGAATACTTTGTGGCAAGAGTGATTTACCACTGGAGGTTAGCAGCTGAGCTCTACTTTCTACATCTTTATCAGTGATGATGCTTTTTGACTTCAACTGACAGAAAACCCTGCTTCCAGTGGAGTTTGGCAGGCCATGACTGTAAACCAGAACTCCCAAGGCAGATGCATGAGGTTCACTGCAAATTCAAGGTCAGCTTGATCTACATATCCCGTTCCAGGCCACCCAGGGATACATAGGGAGACCCTGTCTCAAGAAAGGAAGGAAAGAAGAGAGGGAGGAAGGGTGGGATAGAGGGAGGGAAGAAGGGAGGGAAGGAAAGAAGAAAGGAGGGGAAGGGAAGGGAGGGAAGGAGGGAGGTGTGGAAGGCACTAGTGAGCCAGTGAGATGGCTCAGTAGATAAGGGAACTTGCTGCCAAGACTGATTACTTGAGTCTGATTCCCCTATAACCTGCCTGGTGGAAGGAGAGAGGTGACTCCCATAAGTTGTCTTCTGACCTCCACTCACATGCTGTGGACATGTGTGCACCCACACAATAAATAAATAAATGTAAAAATAAATTAGGGTCTTGTGTTCGTTTCAACGGTAAAGAAAACCATTTTTTTTTTTTTTTTTTTTACAGAGGTGGTGGATGAGTGAGTTATGCTGAGTGATGTTAGTGGCTCCACACCCATAATTCCCCATACAAGTGTGGCTGCCGCTGTGGGGTACTGTGCTCCTGTTCTGAGTCTTGACCTCACTCTCAACTAGAGTGTTTGCTCCAGATCTTCAGCATTCAGTCAGCTGTCAGCTCAGCTTCTGGAATTCACTTCTGGTATGAAGAGGACACTGAGAAACTTCTGAAAATTCTCTGAATTTCATCCTACAATCAGGTGTGTCTAATGCATGCGTTTGAAGACACCTTTAAATATGGCCCAACAACAAAATTGTAAGCATACTTAAAGTATCGTGAGGGGGCTGGAGAGATGGCTCAGTAGGTAGAGTGCTTGACTAGTATGCACAAAGCCCTAGGTTTGATTCTCCAGTACTACATAAACAGGGTGTGATAGCACACATCTGTGATCCCAGCACTCAGGAGTCGAAGATCAGAAGTTCAAGATCATCCTCTGCTGCATATTAACTTCAAGGCTATCTTGGGATACAAGATTAAAAAGAAAAAAAAAACTAATGGGGACTGGAGAGATGGCTCAGGGCTTGAGAGAAATGGCCCTCCTTGTGGAAGATCTGGATTTGGTTCCCAGCACCCACATGGCAGCTCATAACTCTCTGTAACTCTAGTTCCCTCTGCTGGCCTCTGTGGACATTGCACAACACAGGTACACATACACATATTCAGGCAAAAGATTCATACACATGAAATAAAAATAAATACATCAAAAACAATTTTAATGAGTTTTTTGCAACTTGATTGCATGGTTCTGGATCATGGACTTGGATGGCAAGGTCGATTGGACATACCTGGCTGCCTCTGGTCTCCCCATGCCCCACTGAATCCTTCACACTGCTGTCCATGGGGACTTTTAGGGCGTTTGCTGGGAGAATGGAAAGGGCTGTTAGGATGGGGTTTTATGATTCTACCCCTCCTTCAGTTGACGTCTAGCTTTCCTGCTGTCCTGGATCCATTTCACATATTGAACGCCAGAAAGAACAAAAACAGAACAAAACAAAAAATTGTTTGAATCACGTCTCAGTAGTGTAAATTACTTAAAAATTAACAAACTACTGAGCTGTTCATATTCTCTCTTTCTACATGTCAAAAGCAGCCGGGAAAAGGACATTTTAGAGCATTTGCCCAAGGGTTTGACCCAGTACAAGGCTCAATCTTTTCTTTTTTGAAAAATTTTATTTCATTTTTTATTTAAAAAATTATTTTTTGAGACAGGGTCTCCTGCAGCCTAACATGGCGTTGGCTATGCAGCCAAGGGAGAATCTGAACTTCTGATCCTCCTGCCTCCACCACACAAGCAATGGGATGACTAGAACATGCCACTATGCTCAATTTATGGATGCTGGGGATTGAACCAGGGCTTTGTGCATGCCAGGTGAGCTCTCTACCAACTGAGCTAGATCTCCAGAACAGCTCAATCTTCACTTCTCAGTTGGAGCTCAGTCTACCACACCAGCATTAACCAAATGTTCTGAGAAAACACTAGCCCCATAAAGACATGTGAAAAAGGATTCTAGGCCACAAAATAGATTGGGAAGCTTGGTATATGTCCTCTTAGAGAATCAGATTAGCGTTTTTTACATATGGGTGGTACGAGTGAATGTATGCATGTTCCCATAAGCACAGACAGGTGCTTGGGAACCTGTGCACATGTGCTTGTGTGTGTGTGTGTGTGTGCGTGTGCATATGCATGCATGCATGCGTGCACTCGTGTGTATGTATGTAAGCCCAAGGTTGACTTCAAGTGTCTTCCTCCATTCCTTTCCACCTTATTCATCCAGGCAGAGTCTTTCCATTGAACCCAGAGCTCACTGATGGCCCTAGGCCTGCCTAGCCTGGATAGTTACCTTGCTCTGGTGAGCCCATCTCCACCTTCCCAGCCTTAGAATAGCAGGTGGATCTACACACCAGGGATCTGAACTCCCTGTGTTCCTCCTGCTTGTGTGGTTAGTGCTTTAACCACTGAGTCACCTCCTTAGCCCCAGAGCAGCACTTTTCTTTTTAAAATGCGGAGTAGTGAAAAAGTCTGTTGGATCCAGTGTTTACCCTAATCTCAGAATCTGTTATGTGAAGGAAATCTATTCGCATCCTGAGAACTAACATTCCAAAGGATGCACTTTCAGAAACATTTCATTATGTTGTATACTCACAAAGAAATCTGCTTTGAAAAAATACCGTATTATTTTATTTTATGTGTACTGCACGTATATAAGTTCATCTGTGTTGTGCAATGGACACAGAGGTCAGGAGAAGGCACTGCACCCCCTGGAACTGGAGTTAAGGATGGTTGTTAGCTTCCATGTGGGTGCTGGGAGCTGAACCTGAGTCCTCTGCTGGTGCTCTTAACTGCTGAGCCATCTCTCTAGCCCCAGAAACCTGCCTTTTAAAATTTTGCTTTTTCTGTGCAATGCTTCAAACATGTAAAGCAGAGGGCACTATAATGAAGCCTTCATCTCCCAGTTTGACAGTTGTTAGGAGCTACTTATAAAAACCTATTCTCACCCATTTCCACAGCTACTCCCAGTATGTATCTCTAAAGACTGTTTTAATCATAATCACAATATCCTCATCCAATTCCAGCTCCAATTCCATCCATTCCTATTTCCTGAATTATTCAAAAATGTTCTGGTTTTAGTTTGTCTGTTTTTAAAGTTTCTTTGAAACATAATCCAAAAATGTCAGGCCTACGAGATGGCTCTGGGTAAAGCACTTGCTGCCAAGACTGATGAACTGAGTTCAATCCTGGAATCCACATAGTGGAAGAGAATCGACTCCTGCACGTTGTCCTCTGACCTCCACACAAGTGCCATGGCATTTGTGGGTGGCACGCGTGCTCACACGCATGAGCATGCACACACACACACACACACACACAATCTCAATCACAATAAGTAATTTTTAAAAATCCAAAATGTGTATATATTACTATTAGTTCATAATACATTTTAAGCATCTTTTTATGTGAAACCTTCCATTTCTGCTCTTATTATTGTTTTGAATTTCCTCTGGTCTGGATCTCTCTCTCTCTCTCTCTCTCTCTCTCTCTCTCTCTCTCTCTCTCTCTCCTCTCTCTTTCTCTCTCTCTCAGTGTGTGTGTGTGTGTGTGTGTGTGTGTGTGTGTGAACTCACACATCTGTGCATGTGCGTATGGAGGTCAGAGGACAACCTCAGGTGTCATTCCTCAAACACCGTCCACTTGTTAGAGACGGGCTGTCACTGGCTTGAATTGTTACCCAGCAGGATAAGCTAGATGACCAGCTGGCTCCAGGGATCCGCCTGTCTTCATATCTCATCTTGCCATGGCTGGGATTGCAAGCACACACCACCAGGCCATTTTTTTGTTTTGTTTTGTTTTGTTTGTATTTAAAAGCCTGGATTCTGGATGTCACATCAAGTCCCTATGCTTGTAAGACAAATGCTTCACAGACTGAGCCATTTCCTCAGCCCTTGGCCTGGACTTCTCTGATTGCATCCCATGAGTTTACTTGTCACATTGTTCGGTCCTCTGTGGTTCCTGTTGCAGATAGAAACTTAAACACATTATGTTTGAAAGAGTGTTGTGTGGGTAGCATGAAACACTTCCCCTGAGAAACACCCAGTCCTTCTTTCTGATGTGATCAGCCACTGTCAGTCTATCATTGCTTGGAGACATTAATTCATTAGGAGCTTTAATCTATGCTATGTCTAGTATTCCTTCCTCATTTATTAGATTACTTTTGCAAAAATAAACTTCTTATTAAATATTTAGTTACAGTGAGTTTTAAGTTCCACAGTTCATACAGAAAAGGTGCCTTAGTCTCTTTTCTGTTGATATAGCAGAACGTCACAGGAATTTACAAAGAAGAGAAGTTCACACTTCTGGAAGATGGCAAGCCTTGAACGTGGTACCAGAATCAGCTCAGCATCCGGCAAGGGCCATCTGGCTACATCATAACATGCTGGGGAGCATCTCACAGTGAGATGAAGGTGAGTTTGCTCTAGGTGTGTTTTCTTTTTCTCATCTCATGAAGCCATCAACACCAGCACGGGAAACCTCATCATTATGATCACATCTAATCCAAATCACCTTCCAAGGGTGAATCTTTAAGGATGAATGTCCAAATGCTACTAACACATGGCTTTGAGGGATAAACTTCAAAGACACACCCAAACTATAGCAGTAAGGAGGAAATGCTTAATTCTTCTCCCTACTGACCACTTTTCATAGTACATGGATGCCTGTAGTCTCAGATACCAGTGTGTTGCTATTTTAGCCCTACTGTGAATCTGTGGGTTTAAATGTATTCTGTGTTTCAACAAAAGTATTCCATGTGTTTACATTCACCTTAATTATCATCTCGCCAATGTTTGAATTCATTCCTCTTTGTTCAATGAGCGCTCTTGAAAACTTTTGATACAGTTCCAGTAGTTTTTGATATATTTCTGGCTATTTGGTACGACAGGATGTTCTAGGTTCACCTTGTACATTTCCAGCACTAGCTCTGGAATTATCCATTTTTCCAAGGTTCCCTGGCTTCTTTTAGTGGGACATGGGATTTAGAAACTACAAGCCAGAGGTCGAGGTGTAGCTCGATGGTCAAATGTGTGCTGAGGAAGCACGAGGTTCTGTGTTTAATCCCTATCACCAAAAACTAAACAAAAAGAAACCACAATCTAAACATGATCTTTTGACCTTAATAGAGGTAAAATATCTTCACACTTAATTAAATATCCCATATGACAAAACCAAAAAACATTCACTTTGAACTTCATCAGTTTATTCTCAGAATCTCAAATTTTGTTTGTTTGTAATGTACAGACTATAATAATCCCCACTCTTAGATTTATGGGTCATGATGAAACAAGACAGTACGTGAACAGCCTGAGTCACTGGGCACTTAATAAATGCTAATGATGATGGTGTTTAAAACCAAACACTGCTTTTATATTCAAATTTTAACATATGGTGATTTTAATTCAAAATATTATTTTTTAAGAACTTATAACACTCTCTGATTATCCATCCAGATATGCCAGATCTCTCTGACCTGATTTGAGCAGTCACACGATCATATGGCGGGATTCAATTAAGGAAGTCAAGGAGAAAGAGCAACCAATTCCAAAGTTATTTTTTGCTTCTTGGAGGGCCATCTGCTGCCATGACCCATTTCACAACATCCAAATTCAGCAGCCGAGTGCAGCTTCCCTTCAGTCGGTGGCCCAGTAAATATAATTACTTTGCTAATTTTAAATTCCAAATGGTCGGCTCAGGTTAAATAATACCCATCCAGCAGTCAGAATTCAACAATCCACTGAGAAAACAGAAGGTCTAGTGTGTCAGAATTTTGACAGATAAGTGGGAAACACGTTTGTTTCTCTTTTCTTAGGCTTCCAGCATAAAGTGAAAACAGACAACTGCAAATGTTCCCTCTGCATTTTGTTTTGGTTTGGCAAAGCAACTTCTGCTCCAATAAACAGGTATCAAAATATGTCATCACAAACCTGGTCTTTTTTAAACTGGACTGGTCCTTTTAAGGGAAATAAATGGGTAGACTGACCTTTCAACAAACTTTGTTTAAGCACACATTAAAAATAGCTTACTTTCTGTGACTAGAATTATTATATACATGTATAAAACTTTCAATGAATAAATTAATAAAAACAACTTAATTCATGATAACTATAATTTTCAAAGTAAATGCATTGGTTTCTAAGAGGTACTAAAAATATCAGTGTGTCTTTGGGCTAGATAATGTGCCAAAAATTGCTTTACAGGATATTATTAAGACAACTGACAGAGCTGGTTTAAGATTGTAGATTGACATATTCTGCTGTCATTAAATTTCCAGAATGCCACGTGTGTCTTGATTATTGTCTTGATTATTAATTGATGTGAGAGGGTCCAGCTCACTGTGGGCAGCACCGTCCCCAGGCAAGTGCACCTAGGCTATGCAAGAAAGAGCTGGGCATGCGCCAGTGAGCAAGCCAGCAAGCAATGTTGCTCTGTGGTTTCTGTTGCGTTCCTCCCTGCATTCCTCAATGATAAATTGTGACTTGGAAGTTGTAAGATGAAATAAGCCCTCTGTTTCCTAAGTGGCTTTCAGTCAGAGTGTTCTATCACAGAAACAGAAAAGCAAACTAAAGCACGACTGGAAAAATACACACTGAGCAGTAAAGGGCATGGTGTCTGCAAAATGCCTCTCAATGACTCAGATGAAGTTAATGTGCATTTGAGTCATAGAATGAGAGAGAGAAAGAGAGAAGAAGCATGCGTGTGTGCAGAAGAGCTCAAATATGGCAAAATGTTCAAATTGGTGGATTTGGATAAAGGGAACAGGGAGGTTCTTTCAATAGTTCTTGGGGTTGGCAAGAAGGTTTTGTGGGTAAAGGTGCTTGCTGCCAAGGATGATGACCTGAGTTCAATCCCTGGGACCCACATGGTAGAAGGAGAGAACTGACTCTTACAAGTTGTCCTCTGACCTCTACATGCATATTATGTACACACATGTACACATGTGTATGCACACACACAAAATAAATAAATAAATGTGATCTAAAAGTTCTTGTCATTATTCTATACATTTCAAATTATTTAAGAGTAATTCTTCTATGCAGATTAATGAATTAAATATCCAGAGAAAAATTCAAAAGCCCAGGCTGGTCTAGGATATTGCACAGTGGTAGAGTGCAGACTTACCATGTATTAGACGCTGGGTTTGATTTTCAACACCAAACGAACAAGAAAAATGCCAAAAGTTTAAAAGAAAAGACCATTAATGACAACTCAAAAGTCAAATTAAACTCCAGTCTATAAAGAAATGGGATGTTTAAGATGAATATATGAAGGTAATTATGTGAGATAAGCGTTAAGGAAAGTCTACAGTGGAGGCCTTGATTCTTCCAATGAAGGTACTATATTCATAAACTGTTTGCTATGCAAACCTTCTAGAAGGATCCGCAGGCAACTTAATTTCAACAATCCTGAAACACAGGGCATTTTCTTTTTTCTTACCTGACCCCAGCACATTTACTTCAATGCCTCTGTAGAGACTAGCAGTTGAGGATTTTTCTCAGTATCGTCCCCTTTACCTTATACATTCAACCTGTCACCAAGCATGTGACTTTTCACACTGTGACAAAATACAGGACAAAACAATTCAAAAAATAAAGGATTTATTTTGGTTCACAGTTTCAGGGTTTCTGAGGAAAGACAATACATTAATGGTGGTGGGAGTGTGTGGAGGGACGAGCTGTTTACCTCATGGTGGACAGAAGACAGAGAAAGAGGAAGGGGTCAAAGGCCTGGTGTAGCCTTCAAAGGCATGCCTGTCATCAGCCAATCCCCACCTTCTGAAGTTTGTACCACCTCCCCAAATGGCACTACCTACTGGGGGATCAAGTGTTCAATACATGAGCTTGTTCACATTCAAGCCACACAGTTTAAATATGAAATGTCCCCTAGGGGTTCATGCCTTTGAACACTTGGTTCCTGGTTGGTGGGCTGTTTTAAAAGGTTGTGGAATCTTTAGGAGGTAGAACCTCACTGACGGAGGAAGTAAGTCTCTGAGGGTGGGCCTTGAGGTCTGATAGCTCAGCCACACTTCCTGTTCATGCTCTGCTTCCTGAGGGTAGATGCAGTATGACCAGCCAGCTTCCTGTTCCTGTTGCCACGACTTCCCTGCCTGCTCTCAGGTCTTTCCCACCAGGATAGAATGATCCTTTCAAACTGTAAACCTCCCTTAAGTTGCTTCTTGTCCGCTTATTTGGTTACAGAAATGAGAAAAGTATCTAAAAACAGTTCCCAAATCAGGCTTTGCGTGAGAATCAATTTCAAAACGTTGAAATGAGGATTTCTGCTGTTTTCTCTTGAACTTTTGTTAAAAGGGTCCTAGGAAGGGAACCAGCTTTTGAAGACACTACCCAAGTGATTCTGATGGCACCTATGTACAGAACAATGTTTGAGAAACACTGCTCTAGATGATTTTTCTTTATATTAAACAATTTAACTAATTAATTTTTACATTATATGTATGAGTGTTTTGCCCGTGTGTATGTAAGTACAACACATGCATACAATGCCCAAAGAAGCCAGAAGAGGACATCAGGTTCCATGGATCTGGACTTTTGAATGGTTGTTAGCTGTCATATAAGTGCTGGGAACCAAACCTGGGTCCTTTGCAAGAACAGCCAGTGGTCTTAACTTCTGAGTCATTTCTCCAGCCCCATTTTCCATTACATTTTAAAATGACAGATTTTATCAGTTGCTATGGTAGTAAAGCTACTTAGCAATATGGTAAGAGTATAGCAAAAGCACCTTAGGAACAATGGGGGCCACAGGTCTTTGCCCTTAGATTAGTGTCTCCTCTGTACTGTACTTTCCATCTGCAAATGAATGTGTCCTAACACTAATCCCCAAACAAATGAAGCTGCCCGTGAAATTGTGGGTTAACGCTTAATAATTTCTAGACAAAGCATCTTTGGAATTCTGCAGCTGAGTGCTGGGGGAAGGTGGTGTTCCTAATCTCAGATGTTAAGCTGATAAATCATTGATTTAAAATGAACCTTCTAAGGAGAATGGGCTTTGGAGTACCAGATCTGATTAATTCTTTTGTTGTTGCTGTTTATTTATTTCTTAAAGACAGGGTCTCAATATATAGCCTATGCTGGCCTTGAACTTACTATGTAGCCCAGGCTGGTCTTACACTTATGGAGATCCTCCTGCCTCAACCTCCCAAGTTCTGGGATTACCGTCACGTACCACCATGTTTGGCTTGATTCAATCTTTGTCTTGGTTTTCTTATACTGTAAGTGGGAGGAATGACATGACACTATCTACCACAGGAAGATTCTCCCAGGATTAAATTGGAGTGCATCTAAGGTGGCTGCCTAGCATTTGGCATGTAGTGAACACTTAATGACTATTAATACCCTTCTGTTCTTTTCCTTACATGCCAGAAAAGGGCACTCTATTTTGTTTCTTTCTGCTATAATTCAGTAGGTAGGAACATAAGTTTGATCTTGATATGGAAGCTTAAAAGTATTGTAAGCATTTTAAAATATTTGGCTCTTTTGGGGAGGTAATTAAGGAAAGTACATCATGTTTTAGCCCTAGATGCTCCCCAGACATCTCAGGGATACTTAAAGGAGAGTATTTGTATTCACAGACAAGAAAACAACTGGGTGGATAGGAACCTCTCCAAAGGTTCTAAGGGGAAAGCTATGTTCAGAATATACTCCTCTCTTCTGAAAGGATTGAATATATTAGCTCATTCTTTATCTTTTCTTAGCTGTTTTGAACTTCAGCTACTTCCTTGGGTCTAATATTCAGTCAAGCATTTGCTTAATTTTATTATTAATTCCTTCTGCTAACCAGGAAACTGGAGCCACACAGGTCTGCCAAGTTCCATGTTCTGGAAATGCTCCCACTCAACGTGAGCAGTAACTGGGTAATATATGCGTTAATTTTATTATTAATTCCTTCTGCTAACCAGGAAACTGGAGCCACACAGTTCTGCCAAGTTCCGTGTTCTGGAAATGCTCCCACTCAACGTGAGCAGTAACTGGGTAATATATGCATTGCTTTCAAAAGTTTCCTTATTTGGGGGCCTGGAGAGATGGCTCAGCGGTTAAGAGCACTGGCTGTTCTTGTTGAGGACCTGGGTCGGATTCCCAGCACCCACACGGCAGCTAACAACCATCCGCAACTCCAGTCCCAGGGAATCTGATGGCCTCTTCTGACCTCCTCAGGCATTGCAGGACATAGGTACATTTCCACACATTCAGACAATACACTCATACATGTGAAATAAAAATAATAAATAAAATATTTTTTTAAGTTCCCTTATTTTTAAACATTTCCTCAAGATTTCTTTAATGTGGTCTTTTTTTTGGGAAACCCTTTTATTCGGACAGAAATGTAAATAAAATTGAAAATGTTTTTAACTAATTTTAGACACGCAACAATCCTGTTGTATCTAGATGTTTCCTTTTTCCCAAGGTTCATTACTCTGTAGCTAACCTTGTATTCCAGTTTTCTTTCTGTTGCTGTGATAAAACACTGACCCAGATCACCTTGTGGAGGAAAGAGTTTATTCGGCTTTTACATCACAGTCCATCACTGAGGGAGGTTGGGACAGGAGCTCGAGCAGGAACCTGGAAGCGGAAACTGAAACAGAGATCGTGGAAGAAAGCTGCTTGCTGGCTTGCTTCCCCTGGCTCCCCCAGCTGCCTTTATTTATTTATTTATTTATTTGTTTGTTTGTTTGTTTGTTTATTTATTTTATTTACTTATTAATTAATTTATTTATTTAATTTGAAACAGGGTCTCCTTGTAGGCAAAGCTGGCCTGGAACTTGCTATGTAGACCAGGCTGATCTCCATCTCACAGAAATCTGCTAGCCTCTGCCTCCCGAGTGCTAGGATTAAAGGTGTGTGCCACCATGCCCAGCTCAGCTACCTTTCTTATATAGCCCAGGCTCACCTGCTCAGGGATGGCACCTACCACTGTGGGCTGAGCCCTCCTGCATCAATTAGTAATTAAGAAAATGCTTCACAGGCATGGCCATAGACCAGTCTAATGGAGGAAATTCTCTGAGGCTCCCTCTTCCCAGATGACTCTAGTTTGTGTCAAGTTGACAAAATTAACCAGCATATTAAGTGAAAAATTCTAGAAATAAATAATTGGTACATTTGAAATAATTGTTATTAACATAATATATTTTTATAATTGTTCTATTTATTTACTGGATATTTTTGTTAATCTCTTATTGTGCTAAACTTATTAAACTTATAAAAACATGTATAGGAAAAAACATACCATTGTAGGATTTGGTACTATTTATAATTTCGGGAATCCATTGGAGGTCTTGAAATATATTCCCCATGGATCAGAGGGGACTTGTAGTTTTTCATGGCTTCCAATATGATTCTTTTTCTGCTGTTGTAAGTATTAAGTATAAATACAAAATATCTCCCACAGCCTCATGAACTAAATGTTTGGTTCCCAGCTGGTAACACTAATCTCGCAGGTGGTAGAAACTTCTGGAGATGGGGCCCAGATGAGGAAGTAGATCACTGGTGAGAAAGGAAGAGTTTATTTTGGCTATGGTTCCAGAGGGATAAGAGTCCATCATAGAGGGGAGGCATGGCAGCAAGTCACCAGTATGGCGCTTGGAGCAGGAAGCTGAGAGCTCACACCTTCAACCTCAGGCAAAAAGCAGAGAGTAAGCTGAAAGTGGAGCGAGGCTCTGAACTCTCAAAGTCCATGCCAGTGACGCGCTTCCTCCAGCAAGGCCACACCTCCTAAAGGTTTCAGGACCTCCCCCAACTAGGGCCATAATGTTGAAATACTTGAGCCTGTGGGAGACATTTCTCCTTCAAAGCACCCCACTCCCTTAAGTTGTCTCCTGGGTATTTTGTCACAGTGACGAAAAGTTTATTAATGCAGGAAACTGATTATCAGAGATGTAGTCATTATTGTCTCTAGCTGATGAGGTAGTTCACGGGTTTTAGAAAGCATTTGTGAGAATTTGGGAAAGTCTGGAGACACAGGCTGGAGAAGAGACTACACGGGAGATTCTCCTGGGATCTCAGAACAGAATTTGGTAGGATTACTGAGAGTATAATCTGTGCCCAGGACATTTCAGCTGGAAACAAGGACCCTGAGAAATGTGACCTGAGGCCACGTGTGCTGCATTCTGGCAAAGAACTTGTCTACAGTTTGCACATGCCTTGCAACTTTGAATAAGGGTCAATTTTAAAGTAATGGACTTACAGGCCCCTGGGACCTTGCTCCTATGAACCTACAGCAATGGTGTCAGCATGCACAAGACCCATGCAAACCCAAACAGACAAAAACCCAGCATAGAGCAGGGGAAATGGACAGCAGGCCCCAACCTCAGCCAAAGAACTATTGGTAACTGATAACTGCTAGGTGAGGGAGAGTTGATCTTCTTAAAAGGAGTGACTCTAGGCCAGACCCTAGTAGATGAATTTGCATTGAGGGACATCTGGGTACACTAACTTGACTCCACAGGCCTTAATATAAATGATAGAAATCTGGTGGGGGGCTATTGGAGGGTACGGATGGGGGAGGGATATAAAGATGATTAAGATGTTTTGTATGAAGTACATAAAAATTAAAAAAAAACAAAAAAACCAACAACAGCGAGAACCCCACAGTTCCGAACATTCGAAACAAGCCTCTACTACTGAGCTTCACCCCAGCCACTAATTTGTTTTCTCTTGCAGATTTGGGGCTTGAACCTAGGATGTTAGAGAAAACAGAACATGAAATGCCTCCCCAGGAAAACCTCAGGCAAAATGTGGAGCCTGTCATGGTATGATCCTGCCCCACATGTCTGTGCTCAGCAGTGGTCAGTTGTCTGTCTGACTTCTTTCACTATTAAATTCTCAAGCAGGTGGACTTCAGGCTGCGGGGAAGACAGGACAGCCTCAAATAGAGGACGCTTAATTCTGAATCAAAGACTTGTTCTTACCTAGTTTTCCCGTGGAAGAATTTATAATTTCTTGCAGTTTCTGTCATGGGGAGATGAAAGGTGAAGTTGACAGTTTCAAAAGGACCATTAAAGCCAGGCATGGCATCTCACATCTGCAACCCCAGCACTCAAGAGACTGGGGAAGGAGGATTGTTGTGAGTCTGAAGCCAACCTGGGCTACATAGTGAGTTCCAGAACAGCCAGAGCTATAGAGTGAGATCTTGTCTCAAAAAACACAACAGGGGGGCCTGTGAGATGGTTCAGCAGATAAAGGCTCTTGCCATGAAAGGCTGGCAAACCTGAGTTTGATCCTTGGAACCCATGTACAGATGGAAAGAGAGAACAGACTCCACGAGTTTGTCCTCTGACCTCCAAATGTGCCTGTACACATATACCATTCGTATACATCTATAATAATGATAAATAAAATCAGGGCTTAGTGAGATGGCTTAGTGGGTAAGGTACTTGCTGCCAATCTTGATGACTTGGGTTTGATCCCCAGAAACTACATAGCACAAAGGAGAACATTAACTTCTGCAAGTTGTCCTCTGACTTCCACATACACACCGTGACACACGCAGGCACGCCCGCATACATGCACGCACTCACGTAAAATAAAAGCACAAAAACAAAACAAAATCCCGAAAACTCCAAATTAAAGGACAGTTAATTGGAAGCAAAGATTGAACTCAGGGAATTCAGTGTTTGCAGTGCTGAGAAAGCATGTGGGCCTGTGCTTATATGGCACAGTGCTCCAGCGTGGGCTACGGTGTGAGATCCTGTCGTAGAAAACAAAACCAAAAACCAACCAACGAGTCAAGCAAACAAACAAAAAGTCAGGCATGTATCCTGCCCAGCGACATCACTGCCTCCTGAAAGTTCATGACCAGGCCTTTTCACTAATGTGAGGTTAGCCCAGGCCCAAACCAGCATAATTAAAATTCCACAGGAAAACCAGGTTTCAATAACAGAATGCCACAGGAAGGGGCAGGGTGGGGAAAGAGCTTTATCCAATGGTGACTGTAACAGGGCAAAAGTTGGGAGAGAGGGCCCCCAGTCAAATGATACTCTGGGTGCCCCCGCATTTCTCCTTTAACAAGGCGTGCCTTTGTTTCTGCACATAGCAATAGAGTTTCTGACTGTCCATCTGGAAAGGAAGTTTGAGGACTGGTGCAATTGAAAGTTGCATGAGAGTACAAAATGAAAAGCAAATTCCCTAGAGATGATTCTGCCACAGATCCCCAGTTTGATGCTTTATTTTGTGCCTAGCAATCCCAACAAATGATAATAATAATTTTATTAATGGTCTGACTAAGCAATCACCATTATCATAGAAGATCAATTCTTCCATTTGACGTTTTGGTTGTTAGCCTTAGCCTTTAACAGCTGCACTAACCCTCCAGCCCTAAGTCTTCCATTTGAAAACTTGAAGAAATTCTAAATCTTAACACCATAAACTTCCATGCACTTTTTAATTTAATTTTAGTTTTTGAGACATGATCAGTGGGTTCTCTGAGGTCAGCTCCTTTCTCTTCCCTCTTCCAACTCCTCCCGTAGGTTGCAAAGTTTCACCTGGATGTTTTTTTTTTTTTTTTAGACAGGGTCTCCTGGTGTAGCCCTGGATGACCTAGAAGTCTCTAGTTAGACCATACTGGCCTTGAACTCACAGAGATCTGTCTACCTCTGCCTCCTGAGTGCTGGGATTAAAGGTGGGCCACCATACCTGGTTCCTTTTTTTTTCATAATGGTGTTGGATATTGAAATCAGAGCCTGATGCATGCCAGAGAAGCACTGGCCACTGGGCTACACCCCCAGCCTCAACAGTCTACTCTTGGTCTAGTCATGACCTTCAGGGTTATCTCAGCTTCTGTACAGCTGAAGAAATGTACCTGAGCACCACTCTTTTCATAGCACAGGTCTTTCTGTTTTAATCTAGCTTTAGAACCATCAAGTGTGACTTGAAGGTACTCACAGCAACATGGTTCCAACTCATCCAGTGAACGTGCAAGTGGTGATATCTGACTTCTCTGGCTGTTACTGGAACAAGGTCTGTCACAAGCACATAACATGCCCAAACCTCTCCATCATCTTTCTGGCCCTTCTCCTTTGACTAATTTCAATGAGCCGCCTCAGACTTACTTGTCTGGTGCTTTTAGGCCTCATTTCTCAATCACACTAATTCTTGCCATGGGCAAGTCTGGTTGCTTTCATCTAAGGAGGTCTGAATGGTCTCCCTGTAAATGGGAGTCTGAGCTCCCTTCTGAGTACTCTGGGCCCCAAGGCAGTTAATTACAAGCAGAGTCTCACTGAACTTTGCTGTCCTTGAGTTTCCAAAGAAATGCATTAGATGTAAGGCAGTTTTCTTAAGTTGGAAACATGAAATGTTTTCAGTTCCCTGGAGCCAATGATGCCTCTGGCATTGCTTTTAAAAGGAGAGAGCTAACCACAGAAAATTATAGGCTATCCTACCACAAAGTGGGAGATCTTGGCAAAAGCACTTGCCTTCTAGTTACAAGCAAGAAAGCCACACACTAGCAATTTATTGTGGGCTCAGTCCTTCACGGAAAGAAGCTGGTTTTTGCAGTCTATTTGTTAATTTTGCTCACTAACCTCAGGCAACATTGGATGCTCCCTCAGTCATTTTGTTGTATTCTTCACAGCATCCAGACAGCACAAGGACATTTGTATTTCCTTCGTTCCCTCTCCACTCTACTCAGTAGCCCACTGACACACATTTCTGCTTATGAAGGACTGTTTCCCATTTGGAGGCCAGACCATGAGTTGGCACTAATGAGTTGGCCCTCGATGACTATTTACCAAATAGCTATGGATTGGCAAGATTTCTAACAGACTGGATAACAGCTCTCTCCATTGCCATAGGCTCTAGAATGTGAGGCAGAAAGGGGCCATCTCAAAACTTCCTACAAAAGGTCCATGTGGCTGTGGGAGGCATCTTGGTACCTGCTGGCTTAGAATTTTCCCAAATTCCACAACCATCCAAGCCCAGGGTAGATCTAAGATGGTTTCAGAACTACAAACAATACAGTGGAGACAAGCGGATTTGCAGACAGAAAATAGACTGAGACCCCTAATAAGAAGCAAAGCCTTAATCATAGATGGCAGCTATTTTTAAATAGCACATGGAAGAAAAAGACAGTTTATGTCTCTTTTTCTCCCTCTGCAGTGTCTCAGATGGGAAGTTTTTGAAATGTATTTTTCTAAACATTGAAAAAAAAATCCCCTTCTCTGGTAATAAAATCATGGGAGACCTTAAATCTCCATGTCATGACTCATATTTGTCTTGCCTAAATTCATCAAAGAATGGGCTAGGAGTCTAGATTCTAGAACATAGGGAATGGTAAACAGTGTTGTGTGCATATTAAATGCTCCTCAAAGGCCATGTGGTGCTATTGGGAGATGTAGGAACTGTTAGGAGGTGGAGCTTGGGGGAAGGAAGTTAGATCATGGGTGACGCCCAGGAGGGGGTGAATTGGGACCACAGCGCCCCCCCTCTTCCTGGCTGCCTCAGTGAGCAGCTTTCTCTGCCACACACTTCTCCCATGGTTTACTGCCTCACTGCAGGCCAAAGGCCAAGAGACCGTGGACTGAAACACGAGCAACCAACCATCAGCCACAGTAAGTTGAACTTTAGGTTGATTTCTTCAGATGTTTCCTCGCGATGACAGAAAGTCCACCAACAGGATTGCTATTCATTCTACAGTCATAAAAAGGTTGGGTCCTGCACACTCCTTTCTGTTTGTGTCTTGAGCCACCCTCCCTAGAAGCCAGATGGCAGTGTTGATGTGGCCCCTGTGGAGCAGCTGGTGCACATACAGCTTTAAAATGCAGTTGCTGACAGAGGAGTGGCCATGTTAGCTCAAGCTAAGGATGATTTTGGAACAGCCCGTCTTCTCTGTGGGTCTTCCCAGTCCTTGATGGTAATTACCTCTTTTCTAAGGATTTTTCATTGCTCTCAAGAATCCAATATTATGTCAGTTGGTAAGTAAGGGAAAAACCATAAAATGCCTAGGAATTTACAGCCTCTGTAATAACATTTTTTTTCTTGTTTTTGCAGTACAGTTCAGTGACCTCTAGATGGGGATAAAGTTTCCAACCAGTTTCTTTGCATGGAATAAATGGTGAGTCTTCAAACTGCTTTACCAGCTCTTAAAGAGTTAATTGACAGGGCAGTTGGGGTTGGCTGATTTTCTTGTGGCTCCAGCATTCCTTTTTTTTTCTTTCTTTCTGATTCTCAGTCATACGCGGTTTGTCCATGACACAGAGCTCTGAAAAGCCAAGCATGAGATTGGAAGCCCGGCTTAGGAAATACAGTTTAGATCTCACTTGAAGTCTTAGGACAACACAGTTCAAGTGCCAAATTCAAACATCTTTGAGTTCTAATTTATTTACCGTGAAAAAATGTATACGTTCCTGTTTTTCATTGCAAGGTATGTGGTCAATAACTTCCATGAACTGAGCAATGGATTGAATTTCCTCCAATGACACCGAACAGCAGAAGCAACAACTGAACAAATCTAGGAGGAGAAATTTTGCTGGGGAAGATCTTCTTGTATTCCAAAACTTGGTTTTCCAAAAGCCAGGTGATAACAGTTGTTCAAACATGTGTGTTCCAGTTTGCTCTTAAATTTTAATTTGAAAGACAGAACAACCTTTATCTATTTTATTATGTTAGTTACTTTTCCCACTACCATGAAAAAATACCAGACAGAAGTGACTTAAGAAAGGAAAGGTTTGTTTTAGTTCAACAGCAGTTTACAGTGAGTTATAAGCTCTCCATTGCACAAGGTCTGGCTGAAGAACACCTGTTACAGTCACGTCTCCTGGGGAGATATGTCTGTTCAGCCCAGAGGGACATAGAGGACAGACCAAATTATGAAAGTCACCCAAATCCAATTTGGTGAACCAATGAGTTGGTTGAACTTACAGGAGTATGGCTGAGGGATTATGTGCAGGATCATAGGTGACTTCTAAACAGTTGTATCACTGTGAAGTGCCACCTTATCATAGATGGTGACTCATGGAAGCTATATCATGGTGTCCCCCCTCCAGTCAACCCTAACCCCCTCTATGCTGTAGCACCCCCCAACACAGCTGTGCAGCTGGGACAGAATTACAGACAGTTGGAAGGGGAGTGAAGAATGAGGGAGCGACTGTACTCTCAAGTAAGAGTCTAATGACTCTTCCCACCCCATCCTTCTATGAGGGAACATCAACAGGCCTGATCTTGTTGAAGGTTTCTTGTGGGCAGTCACAGGTACTCTGATAAGTCGGTAATGACTGTTATACTTAGAGGACAGCATTCTAGAACAAACTCTACACTGTTGACTACCAGGCCTTGCCTGTTGTATTAGTTATTTTTTCTCATGGCTGTGACAGAACACCCGACGAAAGCAATTTAAGGAAGGAAAGGTTTATTTTTGGCCCACAGATTGAGGGTACAGTCCATCATGGTGGAGATGATGTGGGGGCAGAAGTGAGAGGCAGCTGGTCACATTTTCCCACATGCTGGGCAAGCACCCTACCCACTGAGCCACATCCCCAGCTCTGATGTGGGTTCAATGCATAGGTTTCATAAAGCCAAACTATAGCTTTAATGAGATTTATATAAATGGCTATTTCAACCACTTCGCTAAAGCTTGAATCCAAAATGTTTCTACTTACATGGAAATAAATTGAGGTTAATTCTAGTTTCCTGTAGTTTCCTGAGAGGTGCAACTTTGAATGTTCTTAGGAAAGAGACTTGTGCCCAAAGATGTTTGACTATATCCTTTGAAACAGATGAATAAGCTTATGTTTCCCCTAGAGAAAAGCAGATATAGCTATTTCAGTTCAACCTGTAAGATTTCCATGTTGCTATTTCTTCCAAAAAAGATTCCTTAGGCTGGAAAAATTAACTGAACACACTTTTAAGAACCAGTCTTCAGGGTGGCGGTGGGGGGGGGTGTGTGGCTCACACCTTTAATCCCAGTATTCAGAAGGCAGAAGCAGGCAGTTTGCCTTGAGATCAAGGCCAGCCTAATCTACAAAGTTCCAGGCCAGCTGAGGCTACAAAGAGACCCTGTCTCAGAAAAACCAAAAAAAAAAAAAAAAAAACCAACCAAACAAAAAAAAAAAAAAAAAACCACAAAAACCCAACAACAAAAAAAAACAAAAAACTGGTCATA
>NW_008349753.1:417317-424853 GCF_000622305.1 Nannospalax galili | reverse complement strand
CCTTTTTGTAAAATGTTGAGACTATATTTTTACTTATACAGAGAAAAAATTTATTAAAACTTATACAAAATTGATTGCCCAGAACTTGGGAGGCAGAGGCAGGTAGATCTCTGTGAGAGCAAGATCAGCCTGATCTACAAAATGAGTCCCAGGTCAGCAAGAAGGCCCAGTCTCCAACCAAACAAACAAACAAAAAAAAAAAACACCAAAACCCAACAACAACAAAAAACCAAAAACTGGTCTTCAATTCAGTTGTCTTCAAAATGGTAACAATATTTCAACCAGAGTATTTTGTTTTCCTTCTCTTTTATCCTCAGAGAGGTAGACATGAAGTGTAGGAGAGTCCCCTAACATGGAGTGGGGTAGTGGTTGTGGGAAAAAAGTTGCTAACAGTCCAAAATTTAGACGGATCTACCACAGAGCACAGTGACTATGGCTAGTGACAATTATCGTATATTTCAAAGTTACCTAAAGAACAGATGTTCTCACTACAGCATGTTAAGGATGTGAGGATTTGATGTATTCACATCACATACATCAAAACATCACATTGTCCCCCATGAGTATGTACAATCACTGTTTGTGTGTGTGTGTGTGTGTGTGTGTGTGCTTAACTGACACACACACACATATTTAAAACCCTAGAGGCTAGGCATGGTGGTTCATGCTTATTATCCCAGCACTTGGGGGACTGAGGCAAAAGTACTGCCATTATTTTGTGGTCAAGCTGGGCTACATAGTAAGTTACAGGTCACCCTGGCAACAGCGTGAGACACTGTCTCAAAAAATAAAAAAATTGGGGCTGGGGAGATGGCTCAGCGATTAAGAACACTGGTTATTCTTGCAGAAGACCCAGGTTCAAATTCCAGCACCCACATGGCAGCTAACAACTTTCCTTAACTTCAGTCCCAGGGGATCTGACAGCCTCTTCTGACCTCCTCAGGCATTGCGTGACACAAGTGCACTTACCTACATGTAGGCAATACATGCATACACATAAAATAAAAATAATAAATAAAATTAAAAAAAATCAACCAGCCAACCAACCACAACCAACCAACCAACCAACCAACCAACAACTTAGCATGTAGCAAAAATGCCCATAGAGGGCATATACTTTGGGGCAAACTTGTCTCACAGTGAGTGAACACCTTTTCTCTTTGCTTTTAGATTTCCAGTTCCTTCATGCTATCCTATGAAGTCCTCAGATACCTATTTTAGAAATTCCTCTAAACCCAGGGACTGCCTAACTTGGAGGTCTAACTCCCCAGCCTTTCCCTCTGATAAAACCCATTATTTATTTCATTTTAGCCCTGTCAAATGTAGAAACACTGTGGAATGCTAATTCCTTTTTCACCCATAAAGGGTTCACTAGATTTCCCTTAGCTGTCTTTTCTAGTTTCTTTTCCATTGCTGTGACAAAACACTCTGGCCGATAGCAACTTGGGAAGGAAAGGGTTTATTTGGCTTACATCTCCAGGGTCACAGTTCATCACTGAGGGAGCCCAAGGTAGGAACTCAGCGCAGGAACCTGGAGGTAGGAGCTAGAACACAATAATCTGCATGTGGTTGTTGGGACAAATGAGATAGCCCATCCAGCCCACATGAGTGGGTGTCAGGCTTCTTCCCCCACTGACCCTGTGCTAGATAGCTTTAGTTGTCAACTTGACACACCTGAGTAGAGGAAGCCTCAACTGGGGAATTTCCTCCATTGAACTGGCCTGTGGTCATGCCTATGAGGCATTTCCTTGATTGTTGAGTGATGTGGGCAGGCCCAGCCCACTGTGGGCAGTGCAACACTTGGGCAGGTGATTCTATATTGTATAAGAAAACAGGCTGAGCACCGGCCAGGGGAACAAACCAGTAAGTAGTGTTCCTTCATGATCTCTCTCTCTCTCTCTCTCTCTCTCTCTCTCTCTCTCTCTCTCTCTCTCATTTCTTGTGTTTACTCTGATGGCAAGTAGGGTTGGGATAGGGTAAGTAAATAAAAATAAGTAACTGAAAAGAAGCAGATGTTGCAAACAAGGGTATATATAGACAGAAGCTGATGGCTCAAAACTCAGGGCCTGGGTGTTTATATTTAATACTCTGGAAAATATGTGGGCAATTTTGCTTGGGTTCTAGAATTTATTGCTATGCTTTCTCCACTCCAAACAAGTTAGGGAGTAACTTGTTGGATTGGGAGCAGCTCTGTGGGAAAAAGCAAAACACCTCCTAAAGCCAGAAGGAGGGACATCACCTTTCCAAAAGGGGGCAAATCTTCCATCTACTTAACCTGTCCTTGAGGTCTGGGTCATGATCTTTACTTCACCTCATTTATATTAAAAAAAAAATAAAGAAAACAGGGCTAGTGAGATGGATCTGCAGGTAAAGGCACTCGCTGCAGAAGCCTTGTGACCCTGGCGACCAAAGTTCCATCCCCAGAACCCACATAAAGATAGAAGGAGAAAACTGGCTCTACAGAGTTGTCCTCTGACCTCTAATGTTTGCCATGGTATGCACACTGCCCCCCCCACACCAGGTACATACATACCAATAATAATAAAAACAAGCAAATGTGGAAGGAAGGAGGGAGTGACCAGTGAGAGAAAACTGTAGCCTTATAGTGACATCGACCAACTGCAATGTACAGATTTTATCTTGACCCGTACCAAAATGAAATATTAAAGTCCATAACACAAAGAAAAAGAAATTTTTGAATCTGGCCTGACACCACAGTCCTATAACCCCAGCTCCTGGGGAGACTGAGGCAGGAAGTTCACAAGTTCAAGGCCAGCCTGAACTTTGCAGAAAAAGTATTTTTGAATACCAGCTCTATTTGAACACATTGAGGAATTACTGTTGAACTGTTAGATGTGGTAACAGACTGTCTTCAACAAGTCCTAATTTTTTAGAACTGCCTACAAAGCATTAATGTCTTGTTTTGTTTCTGAATAACTGGGGTGGAAGGGAGGTCAGGGAGTGGTTGGAAGTCTACATCCCACAGCCAAAGACACTGGCCATGTGGGGGTATTTGTGGACTAATGAGATACTGAGATACTGGTCTTTCCACTTTATATGGCTCTAAAGTCTTCCATAACAACAATTAAAGAGAAAACTGTTAGTCCCTCCTGTGCTAGCAGTCTGCCAGCATTGAGCACATATCCCCCAAACCTTGAGAGACTCTTTGTGAAATCATTTTTATTTCTCCCACAAACTCACAGTGTTGGATCCTAGAATCAAACCACAACCACCCGTGGTCCTTTTTTTCAATCAGCACAGAGAAAATATGGTCAGAAGGAACCAAAGGGAATCTAAACACAAATGACAGGGAATGAAAGCATGAAAAGACCACTCTGTAGCCAAGGTGAAGATGCCAGGTGGACTACACTGCCCAGCCAGTGTGCAGTCTGCCAAGGTCAGGCCCCAGCTGTGTGTCTCCACATCTAGGTCAGGCCCAATAGGGCTTGTGTCTTTCAACTTGTGTCCCTTCGTAGGTGGTATTACATGATTTCTAAGCAGGTGTCAGTTACTGAAGAGGGGCAGAGCAAAGGTGTCCTTGTGGCCCATCTGAGGAGCTAGGCCTGGTCCTTCTAAAGTGACATCTTACTGTAGAAGATGGGTATATGGGCCAATGACACTAGGCTGCTTATAAAATCAACAGGATATATCTTCAGGCTGGGCAAGCAGAGAAGAGTCTAGGCTCTTGGGAAAAACTACACTCAGTTACCAGAGAGGGTTCACTAGTCTGTTTTCAGTGCAGACTGTGGAAAACAAGAGCTAATGATAAACAGGGATCCAGGAGAGGGTCACAAACTGAAGCCACCATGCCAGTTCAGATGTCGCTCTCTGGACTCATGACTCTTGTTTTTATAAACCAGGATCTTACCACGTATCCTAGACCATCCTCAGCTTCCTGAATGCTCGGACTGAGCGTGTGCACGTCTGACTTGTTTCTGTCTTAGTTTGCAGACCTGACCCATCACTTCCCCCAACGTGAAAATGAAAAGCAAATAGAAAATGTAGAGAAAAGAAATAATAACCATGGACTTACTAAGGCCTGCAGGAGGAGCCCAGGTCTTCCCACGTGGGGCCCTCATTTTCTACCTCGGTTTTTCCCATTTTCCCTGCCTAGCACCTTCCTTCCCCCAAACCAGCTTAAACATACTTCTTCTGCTCTTGGGCTGTTACTAAGGGGGACTTTGAAACATACAGACAGGGAGTGCCACAACACTATTCTGTTTTTGTTGTTGTTGTTGCCGCCTGAGGTAAAGGTATGCCTGTATGGCTTTTACATTTCTACAAATAAGAATTTAGGGTATTGAAGATGTAGCTTGGTGGTAGAGCACTTGCCTCTCATATGTGAAGCCCTGGCTTCCATCCCTAGCATCATAAAATAGACAAACACATAAATAAATTTATCAATAAATTATAAGGTCACATAAAAATGTCCTTCAAATATTTTGTTTTTATTTTATGTGTACCAGAGTGTTGCCTCTAAGTGCACACATGGCATGAAATGCCCACAGAGGCCAGAAGAGGGCATCAGATCCCCTGGACCTAGAGTTACAGATTTGTGGACTGAGATACTGGTCTTTCCACTTTGTATGGGTCTAAACTCTTCCATAACAACAATTAAAGAGAAAACTGTTAGTCCCTCCTGTGCTAGCAGTCTGCCAGCATTGAGCACATATCCCCCAAACCTTGAGAGACTCTTTTTGAAATCATTTTTCAAAATGATTGTTAGTCACCATGTGGGTATTGGGACCTGAACCCAAGTCTTCTGCAAGAGCAGCCAGTGCTCTTAACCTCTGAGCCATCCTTCCAGCCCCTACCCCATAAATGTACTTTTGCTAGGTATCATGACTCTGTAATCCTAGCATTTGGGAATCTGAGGCAGGAAAATTACCATGAGTTTGAGGCCAGCCTGAGCTATATAATAAGTTCCAGTCCATCCTGGCCTACAAAATAAAACAAATCTTTTAACTTAAGAGCAGTTTTAGGTTGTAGAGAGGCTGTGAGGTTGTCACGCAACCCCTGCCTACTGCACACCCATTCCCCGTCATGAACGTGTTTGTGCTGGGTACTTGTCACTGTTAGGGTTCCAAACAGCAGCAGCTTCCCCCTCCCCAACAGGGACCTCACCTTGACCTTTGAAGTCAAGAGAAACAAACTGCTGAGAAGCAGCCTGCCTTTCCTCTGACCTCCAAAGATAAGATAAGCAGATTCTACCTGATAACCAGAGATTTTAGAAGCTGTTTTTCTCTTATCTTAAGAAGGAAAAAGTAAACACTTCCAGACCCTAATCCTACCTGCTTTTCCTGCTTCCCCCTCCCTGATTTCTCCCCCAAACATTCCCCCCTTCCACACCCTAAAGCCCCCATATATAAAGTCCTAGCTCACAACCCGTGGGCTGACATCTTTCCCTTCCCCGAGGGGAAGGTGCCCCGTGCGAAATAAATCTGTATCCCACTGAGAATTCCATCTGTGCCTCAGTGCCTCCTCCATCCATCCGCTCGCTCTCTCCCGCTCTCTACCTATCAGTCACAATGTTGTGATGGGCCCACTACAGATTCACACTGCCTTAATTTTTACCCAGTGCCTTTTTGGTTCCCATTATCTGTCTAGGGTCTCAGGATGCATTCCCTGACATCTGTCCTTAGTCGTCTTGTGGCCGTGACAGTTTCTTAGACTTTCCTTGTTTTTGCAGACCCTGGGAGTTTTGAAGAGTTTTAGTTGGAAATTGCAGACTGTCCCTCAGTCAGAATTCGAGGTGTGGTTCTTCCATGACAGCACTGGGGTTTGGGCTTCTGGGGAAGAAACTTCCTAACTCATCATCCTGGCTTCTGATGGCTGTTTCTCTGTCTCCTTCAAAGCTCACGCTGGGCATGTGCAGCTCCCTCCCCAAGCTCCCTTATCCTTTGCCTTAAGTACCTTTTGCTGCCTATTCCACCAAAAAACAGAAATGTTTTTAGAAATTGGGGACACACTTGGCACTGGTTGCTGAAAGGGAAGGTGTGTGTAATTCATTTCTAATTATATCTTCGATAAAGGGAGATATAAAATGTTACTCATTAGCAAAGGATTATTTTAGTCATAAACGTGAATGGTATATAAATTTTCTTTCCTTGTTGTCAAAGAGGGGACTTTTGCTTGGCTTTTTTTCTGAGATAATTTGTATCCTTTCTCTGTTTCTATTTCAAGTTGCTAAGGAAGCCAAGTTCTTATTTATTTATTTATTTATTTATTTATTTATTTTTAGGTTCATCTTTAAGACTGTTTCCCGGCACTACTTTTGCATCCTATAGAAGTGAGATTGGGACTATATTAAAAGGAGGCATGCTCACTCAGTGCTTCCCACATGCCCAACAACACCAGAACCCATATAAGAAGTCTAAGTGCAGGATGCGCTGGAATCCCATCACTGGGGAAAGGGAGACAGGGTCCCTGGAACTCTCTGGTCAGCCAGTCCAGCTGAATTAGCTAGCTCCAGGTTCAGCAATAAGGTATAGAGTGATTGAGAAAGAAGTCTGGTGTTGACCTCTTGAATACACACACACACATACACACACACACACACAAATAATGTCTTGAGGCTAGCGAGATGGCTCACCAGTTAAGAGCACTGGCTGTGATCTCAGCAGACAGCCAGAGAGTGCTAAGTTATGCCTCCCTCTGGCCTCCCTCTGGCAGAGGGCCTGAGAATGCAGGGGACTGCCTGAGAGCCCCCTGATCCTGCCTCCACGTGGTGGTCCTTTTAATAAGATGATGCTATACAGCAGTCCCTTCTGCATGAAATAACTACCATCATCACCACATCAGCTGAGCCTGATCGCTAAACATCACAATTGGGCTTGTTGACAGTTGTGCTCATTCATTAAAGGAGGGCCAAGCAGGGTCACCGGACCCTCACCCCATTGTCCAGCCACTCTTCCCAGCCAACTGTATGTAATTAGACCCTAATTACACATGGCCTCCTGGATTTGGAGAGGGCTAAAGTATACAATCTGTGGAAGGCTAGGAAGAGAAGGCATGACTCATGCTGGGTAAAGGCTTTCCTGTGTGAATACACTCAGGTCATACATACACCTCAGCAACCCCTCAGTTACCTTGGTAAGTAAGCTCAGTAAATTCATTGGTTCCCTAGTAAAACTTTAATCAAACATTGGCTTGACACTAGACCCTTAAAAGGGAATAAATATTGCTTAGCATCCCTAGGAAAAGAAGTCTTGCAACAGATGGAAAATTTGTTAATGCTATTGTGTCTCATAATTAATTTAAAAAAAAAGAAAATGAGGGTGTAAAAGATGTTACAAGGATATGGGAATGGAGATATTTGTGTGTGTGGGGAGAGAGAGAGAGAGAGAGAGAGAGAGAGAGAGAGATACTTAAAATTAACTTATATAATTTAGTGCCACGAACCATGTTATAGATTAAATAGAGAATATTTTGGCTGAAAAAGTATTTCAGTGTTAATTTAGCATTTTTAGTTTGCATGAGATTTTACTTAAAAATTAGTATGATACCAAGTAAATTAATTTTAAGAAGTATAAATTT
>NW_008349753.1:413066-417168 GCF_000622305.1 Nannospalax galili | reverse complement strand
ACAAATAGGATTTTACCCAACCAATTTAGATGTCATTTTGTATAGGTAATTAGTGGCCTAAAGAAAGAGTTAAGTTTTCATATAGATTTGAGGTACCATCTTTTTTCTTTTTAAAAGCACACCCTACTACACACAAGTAATTCATGTCTACTCACTAAACAGAACTGATAACCTCCAGTTTACATTCATGAATTATTTTTGTCAGTAGTAGCAGATAATGGTATTCTCCTCAAGAACAAAAAATGATTACTAAAAATTTCAGCATTTAAAGGAGAGAATACATACTACACAGTGGTTCTGAATCATGAGCTTAATAAGACCAATTTGGCCAGTTTAATACTTTGGGCAGTGACTAGTTTTTGGGGGCCCTCTGAGGTAGGGGCCTCCTGTGAGTCCCCATTGTCCTCGAGATCAATTATAATGGAGGGACAATTAGATGGAGGGCGGGAGTGTTCTTTAAGAACTTTTTCTCCTTCTTTTAAAAGACTCTTTAAGTCAGGGGAGTGATTATAAACCTTGAGAATATCATTAATCAAATTCCAGTATGAAAAGGCAGAGACTGGGACCTTTTCAGGCCCAAAGGTATTACAGTAACCTTGGAGGCAGTTACCAACGCGCATCCAGTGCTTCTCATCTATAGTTCCTTCTTGGGGGAACCAAGGGCAAAGTTCCCCAATATATTCAAGAAATCTTTTTAAATCTTTCTTTTTAACCCTACTTCCCCGTGTCTTGAGAGAATCTTTAAGACCTTTTATGAATAAATCTTCCTTACTAAATTCTTGTCCCATGATTAATTCCTACCGTATCATCGCTGTGAAGAAACCTCCCTCGAATCTGTATCACAGCTGGGTAAGGCTGCGGTGATTCTTATGCGAGCCGGTGCTTAACTTTCTCAGGCCACGGTGGCTCAGTGCCGTCGGGTGGGCCCACCCAGGTGGGCCCACCCATACAATCAGCAACGTTCCAGGGGATCCTGGGGGCTTCAAGCCCCACGTTCTGGGCACCAGTTGCCCCGGCATGCAGGGCGGGAGATGGAGATTCAAACTCCCAGGGACCTGGAATGATGGGACAAGAGACATGAAGAATGACAGCAAGACAAAGAACTTTGATCAAGCTGCCAAAGTTTATTTTTCCATGAGGATTCTTATACGGGCTGAAGCGGGAAGTTAGCTGGAGAAGGGGAAGGGAAGGTGTTGTCTCAACGGGTTAATGAATGTCCCTTAGGATGAGGGGACCTGGCACCATAGTCTGGTTGCAGGATAAGGAAATTGGTGGTTGCTCAGGCTTATCTTTAATCATCGGAAAGGTTGCTTATCTTAGGGGGCAGGGAGGACTGATCAGACTGATCAGCAAGTTCTCTGGAGGCTGCTTGCCCTGGGGGGCAGGGAGGGCTGCCAGGCAGTGTGGTCTCCCACAGATATTTTCCAAAATAGAAAAAATGAGAAAGCCTAAGCAAATGATGAAGGTCTGTTTAGGCTTGTTATGATATATAAAAGATGAGACAAAAATAATACACACATAATCTTAAAATTTCTATGGTCAGCCGGGTGTGGTGGCACACGCCTTTAATCCCAGCACTCAGGAGGCAGAGGCAGGCGGGTCTCTGTGAGTTTTACCCAAGCCTTATCTACATAGCACATGATAATTAAAAGTACCCGATTGGTGGAACTAACCTTAGTGGATGTTTAACAGCCATAGTTTGAGGCCTATACTAATCTAGTCAGAGGGACTTAAAGGACATTTTTTGTCCCTTGCCCTGAAAGGTCGGCTAAGTTCCAGGGGACTATGGAACATCTCTCAAAATGTCCTGTAACTGTGGTGACTCACCTGTCCTCTTATTCAGAGAGGACATGGAGACCCCATGAGATGGACTTGAAGCAGTGTCCAGTCTAAAAAGTGGAGGATCAACTCAGAGGAAACATCTCATTCATGCTTCCAAGTGAAGCCAGACATGGTCGAGCAGGACCTTTGACTTATCTTCACATAGATGGAACTGGTAAAAGAAAGGAGCCAGGAGCTCCTCCCAAGCCCATGTGACCCCTGAGGAACAGATCCTCAAATGACCTTAAGTGTAAAAATAAATTAATTTATGTGGGCCAACTGAATGGTCTTAAACACCCAAAAGGAAAGTATAACCAAAGAGTAAAGTCATCAGTATATTTCTTTAAGAGTTCAAGGGATTACACTTCCCAGACATTAGGCTTAAGTCTGTATTAAAAGTTATTTAGACAATTATTTCTCATTTATAATTTTGTTCCTGACCAGAAAGTGCTGCTCAGATGTAAGACTTCAAATCTTGGTCTGCAATACTGTAGTGCCCACCTGTAGCTAAGGGAGACAACCAGCTATTGTTCTAAAATGATGGATAAATTTGTTTTCTACCCCATCTAGAAGCCTTTGAGAGGGAACCGACACTAATTCTAACCACTCCAACAACTATCAAAATACCTGAAAGCAAATCCTGAATCCATCACTCTCCATGGACTCTCATATGAATATTTGAAAATTGCCCTGCTCTTTTTTCTAGTTCCATGTCTAGAAATTGTAATGCTAATTACTCTTGCCTTTACTTCTCCTTCACATCTCCTATTCACGATTCAAGGACTTTCTTTTCCCCTTAGAGATAAGAGTTATGCAATTTGGGAGTCTTTTACATGGACCCACTGAAGGGGTACTCCAATTGCCTCACCCTTCGTCCCTGTTCAGCAGGGAAGAAGCCAGAGCAGTCTGTGTCCCTATTCCCTATCAGTAATTTTGGTAACCTCTTCAGAGGATGGCATGATAAGAATAAGAGGTAGGAATTGGCTAGGCAGTTAGGGTAAAAAGACCCAAATAAAAGTAGCCAGTTTCTGGGCTAAAAGTCAGAAGGTCCTTGGCCCTGTTAGCAGCATACTCTGTTCCAAAAGCCAAAAATGCCAAAATTATTTGGGAGCTCGTAACTAATCCTTAAAAGATTTTAGAGTTACCCCTTCAGAGGGGGGAATGTTAGAGTAGCCAAAAGGCCCCATAAAAAATATGAATGAATGAATGAATGAATGAATGAATGAATCAATCAATCAATCAAAGAAGAGGAAAGAGTATATGAAGTTATCAGAAAAAAGTGATGGGGCGATACGGGAAGAGTTGGAAGGGAGGGAGTGGGCATGGATTTGATCAAAACACCTTATATGCATGTATGAAATTCTCAATAAATTATTTATTTAAAAAAAAAGAACACTGCTCTTGCAGAGGCACCGGGTTCAATTCCTAGCACCCATGTGGTGGCTAACAACTCCAGTTCCAGGGTATCTGACACCATCTTCCGACCTCCAAGGGCATTCATTGTATGACACGGGTGCATGTACATACATGCAGGCAATATACTCATACACATAAAATAAAAATAAATATGTATTAAGTAGAATTTATTGTAAGAAAACAAGATTCATCATTATTAGAAAACTCAGTAATAACCTTTGTATTGAGATAACGAAAGAAAAAGAACTCATGCAGTTGTCTTCACATTTATTTGTGAAGAAAGCATTCAATAAAATACAAATTGATCAGGGCTGGAGAGATGGCTCAGTGGTTAAGAGCAGTGGCTGTTCTTGCAGAAGACCCAGGTTTGAATCCCAGCACTCACATGGCCGCTAACAATTGCCTGTAACTCCAGTTCCAGGGGACTCAATGTCCTCTCCTGACCTCCGTGTGCATTGTACAACACAGGTGTACTTACATACATGCAAGTGATACACTCATACACATAAAACAAAATAATGAAATATTTTTTTAAAAGCAGGTTTCTTTGTGGCTACGTAACACCCTTTTCTGTCCTCCACGGGCACTGCACAACATGGGTGCACTTACACACATGAAGACATAGCATTTATATGCAGAAAATAAAATAAAAAACATTTAAAAATATAAACTGATAACCACTCTTTGTGATGATGTGATTGTTATGTGTCAGTTTATACTATGTAAGTGTGACTAGACTTTTTCATCAATGTGGCAAGTATTTGAGAGAAAAACTTTAAATGAAGAAAGGTTAATTTGGGCTCATAGTTTTAGTGGTCAGTGGTGATGAGGCTTAGAATATTCTGGTAGAAGGATAGGGAGGAGC
>NW_008349753.1:407475-413042 GCF_000622305.1 Nannospalax galili | reverse complement strand
AGAGAGAGAGAGAGAGAGAGAGAGAGAGAGAGAGAGAGAGAAAAGGATGGCTCCTAAGGACATGCCTCCAGTTATCTCTGTCTTCCAATCTTCCAACAAGGCTCTAGTTCCAAATTTCCTGTCACCTCCCAACAAATCCATTGTTGATAAAGTCATTTATTAGGTCAAATCCCTCATTATCCAACTGATGGGATCTACTACCTGGGAACCAAAATTTCAGCACAGGAGCCATTTAGGGGATGCTTCATGCCTAACCTGTAACAATATGTAAATGACATCCTATATTTGTATGTCAGTTCTCAGTGCTTATAGGGAATTGGTTCTAGAACTCTTATATGCTCAAATTCCTTATATAATTGTTTGTTAAATCATCTCTGTTTTACTGATCACCCATAATACAGTGTAAATGCTCTGTAAACTGCCCTTCTAGTATTGTTATGGGCTAGTCACAAGCCTGTGTATGTTCAGTACAGATGTAATTTTTTTCTTTTTAAATTTGTTAATAAAACAGAAAACTAAACCACAGACAATTTCTTGCTCTTGCATTCAGACAGTGAGTGTATTGTTTGTGTATTACAGTGTATTACAGTGGTAGGTTTAAAAAATAAACTAAAATGTCAATATACTGGTTTCACCAAAAACTACAGGTTAGAGTATTTGAAATTCAGGCAATGAAATGTTAAAAAGAGCAAATTGAATACTTGAAATTGCAGTCTCTCAACAGGAAGACGAGTCTTCTGTAATAGTCTTCAATGTGGCTCATTTATAATCATTAAAAATTAAAGATCAATCATGTTAAATAACCCCTAAAGGAAAAAGTCAACTTAACTGATAACTTTCACAGCTTCTGTCAAGTTCAAGATCAAAGAGCTGTAGTCTTGTTTAAACAGAACACGCCATACGGTGGCTGCCTTGGCTGTTCCTCTAAGATTCTGTGATTTCTTCAAGTAACTCCATCAACTCAATGGGTCCATTTTTCCTTCTCCATCTGAAAGAATAAACTTTTTTTTCCAGCGGGATGAATTTTTTTTAGCCTCTTGTCTTAGTTTGTTTTCAGTTGCTAAGATAAAAACACTGACCAACTTGAGGAAAAAAGGGTTTATTTCATTTACAGCACAGTCCATCATCAAGGGAGGCCAAGGCAGGAATTCGGGGCAGGAACCTGGAACACAGGCCATGGAGGAACACTGCTTACTGGCTTGCTCGCCTGGCCTGTGCTCAACATACTTTCTTACACAATACAAGACCACTTGCCTAAGGGTGGCTCTGCCCACAGTGGGCTGAACCCTCCCACATCACTCAACAATCAAGAAAATGCCTCACAGACTTGGCCACAGGACAACCCAATGGAGACCATTCCTCAACTGGGGTCCCTCTAACCAGGTGTTCAAGTGGACAACTAAAGCTATCCAGTACACCTCCTTATGAAGCAGATGGTTCAGTCAGTGAACTAAGCTACCATGCTGGCGTTGATGGGTGATTGGAACCTCTGGATATTTTTGATCTGTAATTTGTTGAGGCTGTGAATGGAGAACTACTGATGACATACATGACCTACACATATGTGACCATGCATCACGTCATGACAAGAATGTGTTCTGAGAAATGGGCTAGTTGATTTTATAATTGCATGATGTCATAGCGCATGCCTATGATGGTGTAGCCTGTTGCACTCCTAGACTACAACGCATTTGTCTTATTTTGTTTCTCCATTACTGTGACAAAACACTCTGACCACTACCAACTTGGGGAGGAAAGGGTTTATTTGTCTTACATCTCCTGTGAGTTCATCAGGGAGCCCAAGGTAAGAACTCAGGGCAGAAACTTGGAGGCAAAAGTTGGAGCACAGGCCATGGAGGAGCGTTGCTTACTGGCTTGCTCCCCTGGCCCCTGATCAGCCTGCTTTCTTATGTAACACAGGCCCACCTGCCCAGGGGTGGCACCACCCACAGTAGGCTGGGGCTTACCACATCACTCAACAATCAAGAAGATGCCCCACAGACATGGCCACAGGCCAGTCCTATAGAGGAAATTCCCCATTTGAGGTTCCCTCAACCCAGGTGTGTCAAGTCGACACTAAAGCTATCCAGCACAGCATTGCCATCACTGTACATGTAGATTGTTCTTAAATGTTTAAAGGCTGTTATGCATATATGTTTAAATATGTATATGTACACTGTAGCTCCAAACCCAGCACCTTGGATAGCATGATAACACTACAGACTTTCCATTAAAATGAAGAACACAAGGAGGCTCACTATTTAACACTGAACTAGAAGTAATAGTCAATACAATTAGATAAGAAAAGTAAACAGGGTCAGCAAGATGGCTCAGTGAGTAAAGGTGCTTGTGGTCAAGCTGATGACCTAGGTTCACTCCTTTCGTCCTACATGTTAGAAGGAGAGAACCAATCCCCAAAGATCGTCCTCTTGTCCTCTTGCTTCCAGACATGCTGTGGCATGTGTGTACGCATGCACACGCGCGTGCACACACACACACACACACACACACACACGCTCTCAGAAACACAATGAATAAATAAATGTAATAAAATATATTTTAAAAAAGCAAATGTCAGGTTGGAAACTGGAAATGAAATGAAATTGTCTCTGTTTACAGGTGCAGGGGACCAAATAAGGTACAAAACCTTATTTGAATTCTGATTCAAGCATTAAAACTGTAATAAATTATTCTTTTTTTGCATTTATGTTCTCTCTCTCTCTCTCTCTCTCTCTCTGTACGGAGACTAGAGGACAACTTGTGAGAGTCAGTTCTCTCCTTCTACTATGTGGGTTCTGGGAATTTCAAGTTGAACTCAGGTCCTTAGGCTAGGTGGAAGATGCCTTTAGCCACTGAGTCATCTTACCAGTTCAAAAATTATTTTTATGAAAATACATTTGGCAGGGCTGGAGAGATGACTCAGCAGTTAAGAACAGTTGCTGTTCTTCCAGAGGACCTGGGTTGGATTCCCAATACCCACATGGTAGATAACAGCTATCTGTAACTTCAGTTCCAGGAGCTCCTACGCTCTCTTCTGGCCTCTGTGGGGATTGCATACACACGGTGCACTTACATACATGCAGGCAAAACACATACACATAGAAATTAAAAACATTTTTGTATTGTTTTTGAATTTTTGTATATTTCATACACTTTTATTTTTGGTCTTTTTGAGACAGGGTCTCCCTGTAGCCTGAGTTGGCCTGGAACTCACTATGTAGACCAGGCTGGCCTTGAACTCACAGAGATCCACCTGCCTCTGCCTCCCCAAGTGTGTGTCACCACGCCCAGCAGTATTTCACATACATTTTAATCATCTTCATGCCCCCTCCCCAACCCACATCCTCCCATACCCTCCCACCAGATTTCATGTGTTCTATCATTTATGTTAAGGCCTATCAAGTCAAGTTAGTGTACCCAGACATTCCTCAGTGCAAGTTCATCCACTGGGGACTAGTCACTCCCTTTAGGAAGATCATCTATCCCTCACTCAGCAGTAATCAGCTGCTAATTGTTCTTCAGCTACGTTTTGGGCCTGCTGCCCATTTCTCCAGTTCTGTGCTGGGTTTTTGTCTGCTTGGGTTTGCCTAGGTCCTGTGCATGCTGACACCATTACTACAGGTTCATATGAGCAAGGTCCCAGGAGCCAGTAAGACTTTGTTTTCATATGGTCATACACCTTTTCCCCTGACTCTTACAATCTTTCCACCCCCTCTTCCACAATGGTCCCTGAGCTCTGGGTGGGTGAAGTTTAAAAAAGGAGTCCTGTCCAAGGACCCACACTCTGCAGACTCCTATTCTCTATGTTTTGGCCATTTGTGGCCTTTTGGGGTTCATTGCCCTCTGTTGCATGAGGGAGCATCATTGATGAGAGTTGAGAGAAGCATTAGTATTCTCTCCACCCTTTATTCCACTATGTTCTGTGAGCCTTAGGTTCCATTGTAGATGTGTCAGTTAGGGTGGGGCATTTCACAAACACTTAATCTCTGTGTGTGACAAACTGTGGAACTCTCTCATAGTCTTTGTTGCACAAGAAGCTTCTTTGGTGAGTGGTGACTGGCGACTGCCTTAGTTGTCTGTGAATATAATAATCCATATTTAGCATATAGTAAGAAATAACATTTCTCTAGGGATGTGACAGCCTTCAGGTTTTCTCTAAGATCTATGACCTCTCCAGCCATATATATTCGGCTATGTTTATAGTACCACACACGAGTTCCCTTCCATTGAGTGGGCTTTAAGTCCAGTTAGGTAGGTGTTGATCACCACCAAGATAAAATACCACCCACTGCCCCATTATAATTTGCTGTGCTGGTTATTTTTGTGGTTATTAGGCCTGGAAGCTGGGATTGGACCATCAATTGATGCCCTCCCTTAGCAGCTTCTATTGTGTCCTCCAAAACTATGAGGGCTAGCCTTCAGGGAGGTGGCTTCTAGGTCAGTTCCATCTCTACTGCTCTAAATCCTGTGTCCTGTCTTTAGCAATAGGGTCTTATCTTCAGGTTCTGGGAGGCAATCAAGGGCTGTAGCAATAGCCTATGTAGTTTTGGGAATCTCTTGGACTACCCTGGCCAACAACTCAAAGGGACTTTCTCCTGTCTGGCACAGTTTCTTTTTATATAACCTTCAGCTATACATATGAACTCATGTAGAGATATTGTATGTATAATTTTTCAGTAGGCTTTAAACGAATACGCTGCCCTCCGGTTTTTCACGTCAATTAAGCATTATTTCTCTCCTCTTTCTCTCTGCCTAATCCTCCCTCCTTCTTCCCCAATTAAAGCACCCCCACAATTACATTTTTTAAAATAAAAAAAAATAGACATTTGGAAAATTGGATACTGACAATATTAGTTATACTGCTAGATTAACATCCTTAAATATAGTTACAGCATTGTGCTTATGTTATTCATTCATTCATTTTGTGTGTGGTAACACACGTGGAACTCAGAGGACAACTTGCAGTTTCCTCTCCTTCCACATGTGCGTCCTGGGAAATGTTCTTAGGCTTGGCAGCAAGCACCCTTACCCACTAAATCATCTCGCTGGTCCCCCATGTATATATATTAATGTTTTATTTATTATTTTTATTTTATGTGTTTGTGTATATTGCCTGCATTGTAGGTAAGTGCACACGTGTTGTGCAATGCCTGCGGAGGACAGAAGAGGCCGTTGGATCCCCTGGAACTGGAGTTAACAGACAGTTGTTAGCTGCCATGTGGGTGCTGGGATTTGAATCTGGGTCTTTCACAAAAACAACCAGTTTTCTTAACCACCAAGCCATCTCTCCAGCCCTCCCCCCATGTATATTTTTTAAAAGTTGTTGTCTTTAAAACATACTTAATGAAATATGTACAGGTAAATAATAAGATGGGGAAAATAAGAATAAGGCATCTATATTATCTGTACATATATAATAGATCAAATAAGATCAGTTATGAGCTGGTAACTGTTGAAATGGGGTGATATACACATGGAGTTTATTATATGATTCTGCCTATTTCATATGTGTCTGTAACTTTTCACAATAATGTAAGAATTAAAATTTAATTATTTAGTATAAGCCA
>NW_008349753.1:402576-407431 GCF_000622305.1 Nannospalax galili | reverse complement strand
GTCTTTTTGAGACAGGATCTCCTTGTAGCCCCAGCTGACCTGGAACTCCCTATGTAGACCAGGCTGGCCTCAATCTCAGAGATCCACCTGCCTCTGCCTCCCCAGTGCTGGGATTAAAGGTGTGTGCCACCACACCCAGCTCATAGTGGTGCTCACCTTTAATCCAGCACCTGGAAGTAGAGAAGTAGAGGCAGGCAGGGAGATAGAGGTCAGCCTGGTCTGCATAGCAATTTCAGGCCTAATAATGATAATGATAATGATAATAATAATAATAATAATAATAATAATTTAGCATAATATTTAAACAAGTCAAAGTAATATTGTGTTGCTTTATTTTCTAGTCTTTTCTGTATTTTCAATTGTTTAAAATCAAAATAAAAAAAAGCCATGTGAGAAAAGCTGTACAAATTCTTTTCTCTGAAAGATTTATTTTTATTTTGTTATCTGTTGTGTGTGTGTAAACGTGTGCCTGTGTGTGTGTGTGTGTGTGTGTGTGTGCCATGTATGGACAGAGGCCACAGAAGGGTATAAGATCCCCTGGAGCTGGAATTACAGGTAATTGTGAGCCACGTGACCTGGGTGTTGGGAATTGAACTTGGGTCCTCTGCAAGAGCAGCAAACCCTCCTAATTGCTGAGCCATGTCTCCAGCCCTGGTTGTATGGATTCTTTAAATGTTATTTCTAAAAAAAGGTTTAAAAAAGACCTAAATCAAATAAGCAAACAAGCATTTGTTTACTACTAGTGGTGGGCATATAGGTTTCTTATTTTCTGTATCTTTTATTTGTATGCATTATTTCGTAATTTTAGATAATGGCTGTTCTTTTAAATTGATTGCCTGATTAAGTGAGACAGAAGCTTGTTATGTAGCCCAGACTAGCTTGGACCTCACTATTTAGGCTGGCTTTGAACTCACTTTGATCTTCCTGTCTCAGCCTCCCAAACACTGGGATTAGAGATGTTTATTTCGTGTCTGGATTGTTTTTAAGTGCTTGTGTGATACTAAGGGCACCTTCTTTGGGAGAACTGCTTGTGGCTGAGCTTGGGGTCACCAGTAGCTTCTTAGGTATGGATTTTGTGCCGTTGAGAAGTGAGGAACAAACAGAATGTCCTGGGGAGAAGACAATGCTCTGTTGCATAATTTCCCACATGCTGCTGGCTCTCTGGGAAAACTAGGGGGGCCCTCCACATTGTCATTAAGCAAAATGAATATAATTAAGTGTGAAAAAAATTTCCTGGCAAGAACCAAGGACTCCAAACTTACAGCAGACCCTTTGTAAGGCTAATTAACTGACTAGAACTTCCAAGATTGTGGAAAGGTTGGAATTTTGCAGGTCTAGAGCCTAATTACAGTTTATCTCAGGCTATCTTCAGCCTCCTTAATAATGATTTAATAGCCAAATTCTTTGTCAAACCCAACATACTTAGGATTAACAGGTAAGACCTTTAGGGATATATTAGCATTCCACTAGCTTCCACAACCAAAGGGCTAAGAATGCCCTCAGCATCCAGAGCAGAAATTCCCTGCTTTGCTATGACCCACCTATCTGATGCTTCTATCAATGTATTTGAAAAGTATCTTCTTTTGTAACTTTGTTTTATCATTGTAAGAACTTCATCAATGGAATTTGGGGTAACTTGAATCTGTTCCTGGGTCAAAGACACTCATATTTGAATCCAGAATAAACTACCTCTTACCCACTTTGAAGTGAGAGTTGTTTTTGCATTGAAGTCATTAGTCATTCCCCAGTCCCCTGCCATGGTGGTCAGCACCTTGTGACCAGTCTCTGGGGTCAGGTGAACCCCAGACTTGCCAGGCTCACTCATGTTTTCATGGGCTGAAGGTCTTGACCAGTTCATGTAGACCTTTGACTACCTCTAAAGAGCATCTCACATCTTTAATCCCAGCATTGTGAGGCAGAGACAGGCAGACCTCTATGAGACTGAGGTTAGCCTAATCTACACAGAGAGTTCTAGGCCAGCTGGGGCAACAGGGAGACTCTGTCTCAAAAAGATCAAAAGAATTTTTAAAACTTTATATGAATGAGTATTTTGCTTGCATGAATGTAAGTGCACCCATGTATGCAGTATCCTTGGAGGCCAGAAGAAGGCCTTGGATCTCCTGGGACTGGAGTTATGGACAGTCCACCATGTGGGTGCTGGGAATTGAACATATATCCTCTGCAAGAGCAGCCAGTGCTCTTAACCACTTAGCCTACTCTCCAGCCCCCACAGTGTATATATATTGTGCATGCCCCCCCCTGCAGCCTCTCATTCCTTGCCTCCCCCTTCTAGTTAATCTCCTTTATTCCTCTAGACAATATCACTTCTACTTGCATTTAATTTACTCATACACGATTTTTTTTTGTGACTATATAAACTCCAGGAACCATGAGTAAGAGAAAAGATATGGTATTTGTCTTCCTGAGATTGGCTTAACTCAGTGATTCTCTCCAGCTGCAGTCATTTAAAACATTTTTGACTTTGAGACAAGCCTTTGGGATCATTGAATGGGTGGCATGGAGGTTAACCCTGAGGGATGGAGAGAAAAAGTCTGCCTGGAGACTGCAGGGTGGGCCCTGAGGCGCTATTAAAACTTCTCACTTACTTTGAATTCAACACAGTTTAGGAAAACACCACAAAGCAAACACCAGCAGCTCACTTTCATCCCAGTTGGCTTTGTTCTGTCCACCTCTGGAGAGCCACAGGCCATGAATTTATTTAGGGAGGTGGAACAGAACTACGGAGGAGGTTCTGTGCTGATTGCTTTTCATATTAATTACTCTCCAGTAGTAATATACTTTTGAAATATACTTCAAAAATGATGAAAGAGAACTTTATATATAGGAAAAACCAGCTATTTTAGGATCAAATCAAGCACATTCATTAGGCATTCACTTATTCATGCATGTCTTTTTCAGCCCCTACTATGCTTCCAGTATCGTGTCGGTTTGGAGGTTACTAGGAGGGTAGACTAGTCATTTAGACAGAGGCATTGGGTGAGGATGTGCTAGGTTTTGCTTCTGTTCAATTCAATTAAAACCCAGTTATTATCTCAACATTTATATAATTACAGGCAGTCATTATCTGGATTGTTTTCCAGAGGCCAAATTTGACTCAGTGTTCCCTTGATTGCAGAGACAAAGCAGCAGCATGAACCATCTCCACAGAACAAAGCAATTATTACACAGGAGGTTTAGCTCAGGAAAAGGGACCAGGAAAGAGCTTCGGGTGTAAAGCTCTTTATCTCGATTTCCATAGTGCAGTGGTTTAACATTTAAAAGGCTACTCTGAGACTGACTTTCCCAGAAAGGTTCTTTCTTACTTCTACAGACAGGAAGTACAAAGGAGATCTGGATGTTGTCCATTCTCTGGAGAGGAATTTTCTGCTTTTTACTTATGTATTAGATAAAAATAGCATTTCAGTTCTTTCCAAGTCTGCAGGCAGGATTAAATGAAAGTCTAGGTCTTCTAGTATAAAATGTGAATTGTTAACTGGGAGATAATACAGTTCGACTCTCAAGCAGACAGCTGTGGGTGTTTCGAAGGGTGACATCTTCATGCCCTTAAAATGTCCAAGTTAAAAGGACTCTGGAGGTTCGCAACCTTCCACGGGAGAGCTTCCTCCTTGTCCAGTGTACGGGCAAACATGATTGACGTTTTCCCTGTTCATATATTCACTGTCTCTAGACGTCTCGGTGTTTATATCTGTACTTATTTCTCTTTGGGGTTCCCAAACCTTTCCTAATAGAATACATCAGAATCCACGCCCCCGTCCCCGCGCCCCAGTAGAGCCCTTCCTGTTTCTGTTTGTGGATAATCAAAAACAAGTAGAAAATATATGTCCAGCTATTTTGCACTTTTTCCACAAGTCTGAATCCTCTCCCAGAATTCACAGGAATGTTAAAGTTGCAGCAACTTCTCTTCAAGGAATTTACAAAGCAATCAGTCCAACAAATATACTCACCAAACTAGGATTGATCACTTAGATTTCTGATATTAAAAGAAAGATGTCGAATTGTAGCTAGAGGAACTTTTTACAGACATTCTGCAGAAACACAAGCGTTAACTGTTTCCGAATTTCAAAGTATCTCATTGACTTTTCCATTATGAACTTCACTACCACGGAAAGATAAGAAGAGACTTGCAGGGTTCCATTAGAGCCTAACTTCTTAAACTGTGGGTCACAACGCCATATAGGAATAGTTGGGGTGGGGAGGGAAATTGGCAGGGGTAAAAGGTTTCTAAACACACAACCCAAAATTAATTTTAAAGAATACACAATGAATTAGAGGTTGTTTCTGACAGTGCTCACCCACGGTCACTGTGCAATCTCACTGGTTCTGAATATGCGAACCGTCCGTCACACACACACTGCCCAGGAACGCTGCCTGAAACACGTCAGCTCAAATTCAAGGTTATTATTGTTGCACTCTTACTGTAAATACAAAATTTTCTGTTCTTACAGAAACATAACGTTTTAATTCCAAAAACCAGGCTTTTAATAGTTTCCTAGGATCATTCTTTAGTATGTCTCTCTCTCTCTCTCTCTCTCTTTTTTTTTTTTGGATTTGTATTATGTTAGAATGTTTGATTTTGGAATTGCTGTTTGAGTTGCTGATTTGAATTTCCCAAAGAATTGTTCCATGGATTTTGGCTTGGGATTAGGACAGAATTTCCAACAATTTCTGAAATGACCCTAAACATACTTGTGCCATTTTGCATGATGTATTGATATGTGAATTGGTGTTCTCATCGTTGATGGTTATAAAATCAAAATAATTGAGCAATTCTGAAGTATGGAAGATGGTCTCTATGCCCCAAAGTATCAAATATTCAATTCAACCAGGGTCACAG
>NW_008349753.1:399024-402495 GCF_000622305.1 Nannospalax galili | reverse complement strand
TATATATAAAGAATTTATTAAATTAGCTGTCTCATACCCGAGAGACAAAAACCTGGTAGTTGCTCAGTAGTTCAGTCTGGTGCCTCAGCAGTCCCAGTCTGGCACAAGACCTGGAGGGTCCCTGAAGAGCTGCCGGTCCTCAGTCCATGGTGGAAGCCGGTTTTAATGTCAGCAGAGACGTCCGCAGGATCAGCGACAGGGAAACTTAGCTTGGCAGCAAAGGGAAGGCCTAGTGACCAAAAGCAAATAATCCTTCTTCCATGCCTTAAAAGATCTGAGTTCGATTCCCAGCACCCACCTGGCAGCTAACAACTTTCTTTAACTCCAGTTCCAGGGGATCTGACGTCATCTTCTGATCTCTGTGGGCATTGCATGACACAGGTGCACTTACACACATGCAGGCAAAACACTTTTACACATAAAATAAAAAGAAATAAATAAGTTTTGAAAAATCTGTGCTGCTGCAAGAAGGTGCCACCCATATTTGGGGTGGGCCTTCCCTCATCAATTAAGGCAATCAAAGCAATGCCTTAATGGAAGCTCCCTGCTCAGATGATTCTAAATTGTGTAACAAGTTGGCATTTAAAACCATCTCAGTACTGAATTAATTTTTATATAGCAGATATTTTTAAAAGTTGTTATTTTTGTTTTTTAGGATCTCATATACCCCAGGCTCCCCTTAAACTGGGCTATGTAGCCAAAGGTGACCTTGAACGTCTATCCTCCTGACCACCTCTGGAGTGCTGTGATTAAGGGTTTGTACCACTACACCCAGTTTGCGTGGCTCTGGGGATCCGGCCCAGGGCTTTATGCGTGCAGGACAACGCTCCACCAGCTAAGGTTCATTCTAGCCCTAGGTTTCACTGTCTGAGACAAGGTCTTGCCCTTGAAGTTCAGCTGGCCTGGAAGTCGCTTGTAGTCCAGCCGCCTGCCTCAACTTCCTGGGTTCTGGGATTGTAGGCATGTGTTGCCACATTCTGCTTATAATGGTATTTTCAATAGTAGAATGGAATATGCTAGAGGTGCAGGTGAGGAGAAGATGAAGTGATGGACTAGAATGAATGCATCTGCATCGTACTCAGCTGGAACTGCCTTGGCTTGGCCGAATCTCCTCCCAGCATCTCAAGATACTGGCAGACTCAATGTCCTTCCCCATGTGGTACCAAACAGCCCAAATTCATGTATGTTATCTATTCCCTTTCTGTTCAGTTTGATTTAATTCAAAAAAACTTAAGTTGCTGAGATTCTACTCCACAAATTATTCTGCCAGGCATTTTAGTGAGAATGAATGAGAGACTGAGTTCCCATCAGTGCTAGGTATTTGATGTTCATATGGTCCGTGTAGCACGTTGCCTATCAGATGCCAAGGGCAGAGACTGTCTTATGATTCTGGGCGGGGGGTGGGGGGGCTGCAGGGCTGAGGAGAAGCTCTTCCTGAGTTAGAAAAGAGGTTCACACCTGAGTCAGCAGAGCGCAAGTGTGTCACATCTGAATAACAGTTCAAGAAAATAAAGAGACTTCCAGTGTCAGGGAACAGTTTAGATTGTCATTCGCAAACTGAGGAAGAAATATAATCTCTATACTGGGCAGGCTGAGACAGAAGTATCTTGAGTTTGAGGCCAGCATCAGCTACATATAGAGAGTTCAAGGCCAGCCTGGGTTACAGAGATCTTGTCAAAGGAAGAGGAAGAGGACAAACGAGGAGGGAGAGGGCGTCTAGAACAAAGCAATCAACAAAGTGGTTTTTTAATTTACTGTTATTATTTTTAATACTCTAAAATTCTTCCTTTCTTTTATTTTTAGTAATTATTTTTATTTTTACAAGTGTTTTGATGAGTGGTATGTTTAGTGGTGTGTGTGTATGGTGCCCCTGAAGGCCGGAAGAGGATGATAGAGCCAGAGCTGCATGTGGATGCTGGGAGTTGAACTAGAGTCCTTTGGAAGAAGAGCATGTCCTCCTATCCCAAGCCATCTCTCCAACCCTGATTTATCTATTTTTATTTTATGTGTATGAGTGTATGTAAATGTACCCATGTGTGCAATGGCCTAGGAAGCCAGAAGAGGACGTTGGATCCCCTGGAACTGGAGTTTAGGATGATTATAAGCCGACATATGGGTGCTGGGAACCGAGCCTGAGTCAATGCTCTTAACTGCTGAGCCATCTCTCCAGCCCCCGGTATTATTATTGTGATATATGGTGCATATGTGGGGGTACATGTGTGTCACGGCACATGTGTAGAGCTCAAAGGACAACTTTGTAGAGTTGGTTCTCTCTTTACATGGGTTCTGAGGATCGAAATCAGGTTATCAGACTTGTGTGGCAAGGGCTTTACCCAGGGAGCCATCTCACTGGCCCCTGAAGTGATTTTTAAAAGCTACAAAGGACTTATAGATTGTTCTGTTAACATTAATTCTAACTTTCGTGGACAACTTGATTATATATAAGATCAAGAAAAGAGGAAAAAGAATGAGAAAGAGTCCCAGAGAAAGCTAAGTACTGAAGAAAGGTAATCCTTCAGACAGATAAAGACATCCTTAGAGTCCCATGGGGACCAGATTCAAAAGGAACTGAAAACGGATATTCAACACTCAGCTAGGAAGAGGAGAAGACGGGATTTTATCATCGACTCTCAACAAGTTGTCTAAATAGAAACAAATCTCATTTGACAGCATTAAAGGCATTTCTGGCATTTTTTTCATTGGTTGAATTAAGTACAAGCAGCACCATAGGCAACGAGGGATCCTGGTCATCAGGCGACAGTTTCTGCAACAAAACGGACTGTGTCTTGGGGATGGTATGACAGACACCTGCTGTGTGCTTGTTGTTGAATACATCCCTGCGGGAAGAGGCCTGACATTTCCAACAGCGTGGGACCATGATGCTTTGGTAAGAGGAAAATCAAACGAAGTGGTGTGCCAAACAACAGGGAAAGAATGTTGCACACCCCCGCAAGCAAATTAGGAGGGGCTGAGGATGGGGCAGGCAGCTGTACATCATCGTGAATTTCTGCTCAGAATGATCTAGCTCTTCCCACCCATCAACTCCATTGTCTTCTTTGGTGTGTATGTTGGCTTCCCTCGTCTTCCCAAGCTTGCTGCAGCAGCCCCAGGGACCAGGTTCTCACATGATAGTGGAAGCCAGGGAAACTGAATCTGACCTTCCTGAAGCCACCTTTAAAAGAGAAAACAGACCCCCGGGGCAGAAGCATGTACACCTTTACACTGGAGACTTTTCACGGTGCCATTTAAAACCAGCCAGAGATAGGAAGAATCAAATATTGGTCAAGGAGCATCTCAGCTGGGGGGTGTAGGTCACCAGTACAGTACTTGCCTTGGTCTATACTTGGTTACGGTTCAATACCCCGCATCTCCATGAATGAGGCTGGGAGGACCCATGCTTCCCTGAGTTGAATAAATGCTAATAAGATCTGGGTTTTGTTGGTAAAAAGACAGAAAAGATGGAAAGGCTGG
>NW_008349753.1:386925-399012 GCF_000622305.1 Nannospalax galili | reverse complement strand
TCTCTCTCTCTCTCTCTCTCTCTCTCTCTCTCTCTCTCTGTCTCCCTGGAATGGAGCCCAGGGCCATGCATATGCCAGGCTATTGCTCTACCATTAAGCTCCACCATCACCTCTCTCTCTCTCCTCTCTTTTGAATTTAAAATTTTTATTTATTACTTTTATGTATATGAATTGCCTGCATGTATGTAAGTACACCCATGTCATGCAGTCTGTGGAGGTCAGAGAAGGGCATCGGATCCCCTGGAACTGGAGTTAGGGATGGTTGTTAGCAGCCATGTGGGTGCTGGAAATTGAACCCAGGTCCTCTGCAAGAGCAGCCAGTGCTCTTAACCACTGAGCCATCTCTTCAGTTCCACCTCTCTCTTAATTTATACACAGTGACATCAACCATTTGTGCTGTCCAGTTCTGTGAACTTTGTCAAATGCCTAGAATTGTGTAACCATTACTACTATAATCACGATAGAGAAAAATGTACTGGAAAAACAAGAGAAAGCCACGTGTGGTGTAGGAGGCTCACGGCAAGTCTGAGGCCAGCCTGGGCTACATAGGGAGCCTCAATGACCGAGTCTGGATTCAACCAGCATAGATTTACTGTTGTGGTACAAATGGCAGAGGTTGGGGGTTCTGTGCCTTTGTTCTTTATGAGTTTGTAAAGGATGGTAACCAGGCAATTTGCAAATCTGACAAAGGGAAGCACAGACAGCATGCTCTAGGGTTGGCAGAGACCAACTGGACTCATGACCTTGTCCTTGTAGCTTCCAGGACATATTACTTAGGAAGCTAGCTGAATAGCCTGTCTTTGACCTCTACCCTGTGACTGACCTCACAGCTTGCTCAGGTTCCTGGGGCTCACAACCTTTGAGTCGTTCCATCCTTCTTACTCAGCAAGCAAGGTTGGGATATCCTGGTTCAGGGTGTGTTTGCATCACAGAGAGGGAAGCAGAGTCTGCTGAGGGCCTCATTCTAGTCAGGACTAGCTAGCTCAAGATAGCCTTCAGGATGTATCTTTCTTTGATCTCGCTTTCATCCGGGAGATGATGCTGACAAGCTATTTAGAAAATAGACAAGACCCCTGTGAACATCATAGACTCTTTGAACATAGCGAGGGATATAGTAAAATAAAAATTTGATTATTAGGCCTGAGGATGTAGCTTAATAGGTAGAATGTTTGCCTAGCATGGGCAAAGCCTTGGGTTCAGTTCCCCAGTACTACATAAACAGAATGTGATAGTGCATGCCAGTAACCCCAGCACTCAGGAGTGGAAGATCAGAATTTCAAGGTTACCCTCTGCCACACACAGAGTTCAAGACTATTTTTGGGATACAGGAGACCCTATCTCAAAAAATATACTAATAGGGGTTGGAGGGGTTGCTCAGTGGTTAAGAGCACTGGCTGCTCTAGCAGAGGATCTCCATATGACTGCTCACAACCGTCTATAATTCTAGTTCCGAAGGATATGACGCCCTCTTCTGGCCTCTGTGGGCATTGCATGCACATAATGCACTCACATATACACATAAAAATAATTTTAAAATGGCAAAATATTTTGATTATTAGAAGGACAGCAAACATAGCAGCTAACATTTACAAAGCAAAGGACTCTCTGGAGACAGATGCCTTTCAGCCTGGTCGACAATAAGACAGTGTCTAGAGTCCCATGAATGAGCCTGCCTGTGGCTCAATGGCAGTCATCTGAGCTGGGCTGTTTCTTTCAGGGAGCTGGCGCCAATGCATGTCTCGAGTGCCCAGGGCCAGCACCTGCCTCTGTGCCAAGTAGGAAAAGACTTCCCTGCACCATGATTCGTTATTCCTATCCACCAGGATTGTTGTAAAGTGCTATAACACTGCACTAGTTGGTCAATTACAAATTCGTAAGGCTTGAACTCTGACTGGTGCCTGTTAGGGGTAACACAGTGTACAACCATCACAGCTGTCACAGACGGCTCAGGACTCAGTTGTTCAGGGGGTAAGAAAAACTCCCGTTGTTTCAGGTCTGGGCAAGAGTTTTGGAGGGCTCCTGACAGTTATTAATGAATTCATTCAACATGTACAGGGCGGTTACTAAAGACTCAATACCGAATGCTTGATCAGCATTATCTCATTTAATCTGCACCAAACAATTGTGAATAAATATTATTAGTTTTACTCTTATTTTGTTTTATTATTATTTTGTGTGTATGGTGTGTGCGTGTGTGTATATGTGTGTGTGTGTGTGTGTGTGTGTGTGTAAGTACATGCATCATCATGGTGCACATATGGAGGTCAGAGGACAGCTTTCCAGAGTTAGTTCTCACCTTCCACTATGTGGGTCCTGGGGATTGAACTCAGGTCATCAGGCTTGCAGAGCAAGTACCTTTATTCACTGAGCCAAGTTGTCAGCCCTTTAGTTCTTTTAGAAGCAAAGAAGTCAACTAGACAATTTATATGACATCCTAATTCACATATTTATTGATGTTGCCCACCTGGAAACCTGACAGAACTGAAGTTAATGTCATCACTTCCTCCTCAGCATACACTTCTAAATATATGCACATTGTTGATATATTATATATGCAAAATCTCTTGGAAGCTGATGGATTTTGTGGTATTGTGCCTAATTAATTCATATTTTCTTAAAAAAGGAAAGAAAAAAAAAACAAAAGGGTAAGCCCAAAGATCCCGGGGGTGCCACAGAAGGTGGTGTGAATATAATAGAAATTGCAGATACAAACTAGAAATCCATCTTTTCAAATCAAATGACTGAAGATCATGTAAGTGACAGGTTCAGTCACAGAGGCGAATTGCAAGGTGCCTCTGGGTCCCTTGCTTCAGACCAGAATGAAGGGGACTGTGATCTATCAGGAGGATCAGCTCTCCAAATTGGAAGCCGGCTGGCAGAGGTTCAAGTCTGAAAGCCTGTGCTTTCACCAAGATAATCCTTAGGATCTTTGGAGAGGTGACATGTCAGCTTCCTTCTGAGTACAGGCGATGATGGCCCGCCCAGCTGGCCAAACCACCTTTCTTCTTTCTTCTGGGCTTCTGATCTTGAGCCCAGAGCTTTAGGTCCAGTAAAACACTCTCACAAAGGTCCTATGTGCTCGCCTCAGGTTCAGAGGAAGCCATTTAAAACAAACCAGGAAGGAAACATTTGGTCCAACAACTTCTTGTTTGGTTTCCTTCCATAAAGGATTCTTAATTTAACCAATTTCCTTCTTAATGAGATTTAGCAATTAGGGTTGCCCATTAACCTAAAGTTTTCCCATCAAAGTCTCATCTTCCACTGAGTCTGCCTGCTTTACAGCCCCATAGCTGTACAATTGGCAGTTAAATTCACATCCATTCAAAGCACAGGAGATGTACGCAACCCTAACCAGGTGGCTGGTGTTCCAGTCGGGGTTGGATTCTGGAAACCTGGGCCAAGCATCTTGCCAACCACCTTGCCAAGCACCCTGGGTGATGGGATCATGGAACAAGTCTGGGACCTCTAGGCTCCCACACGTCAATCATTTTATTCATTCAACCAGTGCTTATCCAAGCCTTGTGGTGTGTAAATACTGTCCTAGTGGTAGAGGGTACTGTCTGCCGGAGAGTAGAACTCTGCCTGCAGGGGAACTGCTGTTTTGTGAAGGGAGTGTCAATTACACAGTTGTAGCATGCCTGCCGGCTTAACAAGAGTTATGTGGGGGGTTTTGTTGTTATTGTTTTGTTGTTTGTTTGTTTTAGTTTTGAGACAGGATCTCATGCAGCCCAGGCTGACCTCAAACTCAAACTCACTAGGTAGCTGAGGCTAGTCTTGAACTTCTGATCCTCTAACCTCTACCTCCCATGGACTTGGATGACAGGTATGTGCCACCATGCCCTGCCAAAGAGTAACTTTTATTTCTCTTTCCTTTGCTTTTATCCTTTGAAAAGAGAGTAGATTTTCTGATTTGAGTAATCTTTTAAAAAATATTTTATTTATTATTTCTATTTTTTGTGTACATATATGTAAGTGCACCTCTGTTGTGCATTGCCTGAAGAGGTCAGAAGAGGGCATCAGATCCCCTGGAACTGGCGTTACAGACAGTTGTTAGCTGCCATGTGGGTGCTGGGGATCGAATCCAGCTCCTCTGCAAGAGCAGCCAGTGCTCTTAACCTCTGAGCCATCTCTCCAGCCCCTGAATATTTAATCTTTTCATTTTTTTAGTTTTCATTATAGAGAAATTTGGCTTATCACCCCAGGCAGCAACTGTAAATAATAGCTATTTCCTTAATTCTGTTTTGTTTTTGTTTTAAGACAGGGACCATGTAGGTGCTGGGATCTGAACCCAGGTTCTCTACAAGAGCAGTCAGTGCTCTTAACTGCTGAGTCATCTCTCCAATCCCCCAAGGAATAGATTTCATTACATTGCCACATGTATGTCGTTATACCTTGTTCTTTCCCTCTCCCCGTCCTCCTGTCATCCCCTCCTGTTGGTCCCCCTTTTCTTTCCAAAATAGTTGCCCCTTCTGCTTTCATGGGAGGGGGCGGACTCTTACAGGAAGCCGTAAGTTAATGGACAACCCTAATTGCTAAATCTAATTAGAAAGGAAATGAATTAGATTCAGACTCATTCTTGTAAGAGAACCAAATAAGGCAAGAATGTTTTCTTGGGCACAAAGCAGAGCAGATGTGTTTACAGATGAGGAGCTGGCAATCAAATGCCGGTTCCAGGTGTGGAGAGACTCCTATAGCACAGCCTGGAGGCAAGAGGAATCTTTGGCTTTTGTTAGGCTACAGGTGGCTTTGTCTTACTGTTCAAATTACTTAAGCTAACAAGTTGTATCTGCCTCTCTAGAGCTTGTGTTCCAACTCTGTTCCTTCCTCCCCAAGCTACCTATACCCAAGTTTAAGGGAAGTAAACTGAGGCTCTAACAACCAGACTCACATTCCATTTTATTGCTACAGTTGAGCTGCTTAAGAACCCACAAACTAAGGACAACGTTTATGGATTTACTGTGTCTCTAGGAACATCCTGTGTTGGAAACTTACTCTCTAAATTCATCTGTGAGTAGTGTCTGGTATATGGACTTTGAGAGATAATTAGGATTAGACAAGGTTATAATGGTGGGGTCCCGTGATGGCATTGGGGCTTTTTAAAGAAGAGAGATCTGAGCTAGCAAGCTTGACCTGGCTCTCCATGTGATGCCCTCTGCCACAGGATCCCCAGTAGATACTGAGCAGGTGCAGGTGCTATATTCTTGGACTTTGGGCTCCAGAACTTGGTGCCAAAGTCTTTTGTCAACTCTTTATAAATTTCCTGCTCTCAGGTATTCTGTTAAAGCACCAGCAAACAGACTAAGACAGTAACACTGGCTGATTGTTTTTCACTAAGGGACATGGAGGCTTAAATTTAAAAATGCAACTTGCTACTTTTGGTGGCTCATGCCTATAATTCCACACTTGGGAGGCTAAAGCAGGAGGATTGAGAATTGGAGGCTAGCCCGGTCAGCAAAGCAAGTTCAAATCAAGCCTGGACTGTAGAAAAATTTTTTTAAAAAAAAAAAAAAAAAAAAAAAGAATTAAGGCTTTTAATTTAATTTTTCTTTTTGACAAATTGCATGGTAGATGGCCAGAGAGGTTTTGAGTAATATTGACCCTATAGAGAAGGGACAGGCAAAAACTCATTTTACAGGGCCAGTGTGATGGCCCAGTGGGCAAGGCTGAACCCTGTCAGGAGTCCCTCTTACACAGGCCTTTTTAAAAGATGTTTACACCTCTCTCTGTGTAAATGCAGGCTTTTCTCATCTTCCCTCAAGTCTTGAGTGAAATATCCACTGCTAAGAGGCAGTCTGTGAAGTTACTGCTGGTATTTTGGCCAGTCTCCTTGAGGGTATGGGCCCAGAACAGGGCCTACCATGGGGTGCACTATACGGTCACAGTGGCATGTACAGAGCAAGGATGCTCACAGAGCCGCCTGTTCTTAAGGCTGGACCAGCCCACAGCCCACCCGGTTCCCTCCCCGGAGCTTAGTGGTAGAAATTTGAGCAGGGTTGTTAAAGAAATGAGAGTTAACGTTGTGCTTTGAAACTACAAAGCTTGTGAAGACTTAAGTCCTCTAGTCATTTCCTACAATCCTTTTAGTCAAAACAGTGCCAGGACCCCTGAACAACCACATTTGGCTCTTACCTATAAAGCACACGGTACTATGTCTATAAAATTGCTTCAAGGGGGTAGATCAGACCTGCAGTCTCCAGGGCGGCACCCTGGGAGAGAGGTTGGCCTGTTTAGTCATAGTCCTTATGAAACAAAAACAAACAGAAGGCTTTGTTGGTTAAGTCCCTTCAGATGTTCTTTTAACCCTTTGAGGCCATGTGCAATTGCCATTTAGAAGCAGTGGTGTGCGTGTGTGTGTGGGGTGTGTGTTTCACCCAACTCTGAGACTGCGTCAGTAAGCTATGTTACAGCCTCCTTACTGTGACAAATACCTGAGAAACATCTTAAAAGGAAAAGAAGAAATTTATTTAGGCTCATAGTTTCAGTCCATGGCTGGCTGGCTTTGGGCCTGAGGAGAGGTGGGATATAATGGCAGAGGGTGTGCCACAGAACTGCTCACACCCCAGAGCTGCCTGAAGTGGGGTGAGAGGGAGAGGGAAAGAGGAGGGGCAGAGACAGAGGGGAGGGGGGAGGAAAGAGAGAGGGAGAAGGACAGGAGGGGGAGAGGGAGAGAAGAAGAGAGAGGGAGAAAGAATGAAGGAGAGGGAGGAGGGAGTGGGGAAGAGAGGGAGGAGGGAGAGGGAGGAGAGAGATGGAAAGAGGGAGAAAGAGAGGAAGGGAAGAAGGCAGAGAGAGTAAAACTTTTTCCATCTTCCTCTTTAATTCATCCTGGCCTGAGTTTATGGGATGGTGCTCCCACACTCATTTGGGGTGGGTCTTCTCCCTTCAGAAATTGTTTCTGGAAACTTCTCACAAAGACACTCAGAGGTGCCATTTACTAAATTCCCAGTTCTCTCTCAATTCAATCAAGTTGTCAACCAAGACCAGCCATCACAGTGCCTTGAGCACCTGTGCCTGGAGCCCTCCTCTTTCAGAAGGAAGCCAAGCAGAGCTCCTGTTTCATGGGCTTGTAAAAAGGACAAAAGCGAACCAGTCCTGGAAAGCCACCTACTAAGGGACTGGCCACAGATTCTCAAGGTCTGAGTAAGAATTAATCTTTGAAGGAGCCAGGGGTGATGGTACAGGCCTTTAGTCCCAGCACTCCAGAGGCAGAGGCAGTGGATCTCTGTGAGATCGAGGCCAGCCTGGTCTACATAGCAAGTTTCAGGCCAGCTGGGGCTACAGGGAGGCCCTTTCTCAAAACAAAACAAAACTAACAAAACAACACAACCATAATCTCTGTAGGAAATGAACTTCCAGACACAGGCATGAGAAGAAGGAAATTTTTTTCCCAAACTCAGTACAGTACTGGTGTTCCCTGCGCACGGATTCGACAGATCACAGGTGGAATTTTTTTGTTTATTTTTTTATTAATTTATTAATTTATTTATATATTTGGGTGTGAGTGCATGTGTCATGATACACATGTGGAGGTCAGGGGACAATCTTGTGGAGTCAGTTCTTTCCTTACATCTTAGCATGCATGGTATGGTGGTTTGGGTAAGAATGACCCTCATAGGGTCCGTTCTTGGTCACAGTTGGTGGTGGTGTTTGTGAAGGTTTAGGTTTAGGAGGGAGGTGTGGCCTTGCTGGAGGAAGCAAGTCCCTGGGGGTGGGCTTTGAGTTCATAGTCATGTACCATTTCCAGTTTCTCTCTGTTTCCTGTGCCTGCTTGAAGATGTGAGCGCTCAGCTTTCTGCTCCAGCCTCCTCCTGCCACGCCTCCCACCATGATGGATTCTTTTCCTTTTGGAACCCTAAGTCTAATAAACTCTTCTTTCTATAAGTTACGTTGGCCTGGTGCTTTATCACAGCAACAGAAAAATAACTAATACACATGAATTCTGGGCCTGGAACTCAGGGTTTCAGGCTTGCCTGGCAAGTGTCTTTATCCTCTGAGCCAGCTCTATTCATTCTTTTTTTTTTTCAGCACTGAGAATTGAACCCAGGGCCTTAAGCATGCTAGGCAAGCATTGTCCCACTGTATCCCCAGCTTTGGACATTTTTAGAGAAAAAATATCCCACATCTACTGAACATTTGGAGACTTTTTCTTGTCTTCATTCCCTAAATGATACAGTATAATAATTCTATTTACATAGCATAAAGATGACTCATATATATAAGAAGATGTGTATTGGTTATATGCAAATACTAAGCCATTTTGTAGAAGGGAACTGACCATTTTCTATACAGGTCCTCGAACCAGTTCCCCATGGACCAAATGAATGAATGGACCGTAATGGGAAGAACCTCGTGCTTCCCATAGGCAGGAGTGTGGGGGTATGCCTTATTCTTTCTCCTGCAGAGAGAGGGCCAACAGAAGAGAGGATGGCAGGAAAGCTCTGTAATGCTACTTTAACGCTCTTCTTTTCTGGAACAATCTATTCATTAGCACAAGTTATGTTTGGTTTGTTTAGGTAGAACTTAAGTAATGACTGAGAATGATCAGTTGTACATTGTGAAGACTTGGGGTTGAGTAGGTACCCTGAGGGTGTTGTTTCTGAAGTTACTTCCTGAGGGGCTGAGGAGCTGGCTCAACTGGTGAAGTACTTCTCGGGAAAGCAAAAGGTTCTGAACTCAGTCCTCAGGAGAGCCAGATGTAATGGTGCACACCTGTACCTCAGTGAGAGGACGACAGAGACAGGAACTTCCTGATGCTCACTGACCACCGTAGTGAATCGATAAACTCCAAATTCAGTGAGAGATCCTGTCTCAAAAATAAGGTGGAGTATAATTGAGGGAGATACCTAACATTGACCTCTGGCCTCCACTGCATGTGCTAAGAAAGCCACGCATGTGTACACACAGCTACGTGCATACATATATACACACGTAAGAAGTTACTGCTTAACTCTAAGAGTGTCCTACACCCTTACCTTCTGTGAGTGTTGTCTGTGGATTAGTTTGTTTGTTTGTTTGTTTTAGCCCTGACTGGCTTAAAACACACTACATAGGCCAGAGTGGCCTTGAACTTGAAGCCATCTTCCTCCCTCTTCTTCTAGGGTGCTGGGATTACAGGCATGGCCACCATCCCCAGCTTGAAATGGCCTTTTAAAACATTTAATTAATTAATTAATTTTGTGTATGTGTATTTGTGTATGAACACATGTTTCTGTGAGAGTATGCACATGTGTGGGCAGGGGCTATGCATGTCTGTGCACACTTATAGACCAGCAGAGGGCACCCAGTTTTTCCCTTGCATCACTCTCCATCTGTTCCCCTGGGGCAGGGTCTCTTCCTGAACCTGAACCTGTGGCTTTTGCCTCAGGCTAGAAGCCAGCAAATCCCAGCATGCCCCCTCTCATCACCTGCCTTGGAATTGGGGTTACAGATGCCTGGCTTGTGCCGTGGGTGCTGGGGTCTGAATTTCAGTCCTCATGATTGCAGAACAAGCATTCTTAAGTATTGGGCCATCTCTCGAGCTCCCTGAGCCACACTTTATGAAGCTTGGTCTCCTCTCAACCGTCTCACACACACAATCCCCCGGCCTGAAGCAGCCCCTTCCAGTGTTAAACACAAAGGACATTTGTTGCTTGTAATTGCTTTATAAAGCTGTCCCTTTTCCATTGTGAATAATCACGACATGGTGTGGGGAGGGGGTGAAGGAGGATGGCAGCTCTACACTTGAAACCACTAAAATGCTATGATTCATTTTTGGCCTCTTTATTAAGAAGCCTGTCTCACTTAGATAATTTGCAGCCAGATTTTACCTTGGAGCAAGTTTCCTCAGTCATGTTAAATTCATGGGGAAAATCCTCTGAGGATTTAGAACTGAAAAAATAGACAGCTTTAATAACAGAAACTCTGATGTAAAGAGCAGGGAAAGGCACTATGTTCTAACCATTTAGGGGAAAAATGGGTGAGATGTTATTAATAAGCCATACTGCTGTTTTCTTCCTCTGAAGGAATGTGGGGATGGGCTTTTAAATGCTGGGTGATTGCTTGATGGCTTCCATCTCTAGGGCAAATTTTAACTAGGATATCATTTTACTATTGCCTCTACTAAAAATTCAGAGGACACATACTTTCCAGAGCCCAAGAGGGAGATAATCAGATCTCTGGGCAAGAGTGCATAGAACTGTGTGGGATTCTACATCTTGATCTTCTTTTAGATTGTTAGTCAGCTTTACATTGCTATAACAAATACCAGAGGTGAATCAACTTAAAAAGAATAAAAGTTTAGGGCTGGAGAAGTGGCCCAATGGTGACTAAAAATGATCCATAACTCCAGTTCTAGGGGATCTGATGATCTCGCCTGGCCTCTGTGGGTACTGCATCACACATGGTGCACAGACACACATGTAAGCAACACACTCATACATGTAAAAAATGAAAATAAAATATTTTTTTAAAAGAAAAAAGGTTTATTTGGGCTCATGGTTTCAAAGATTTCAGCCCACAGTTGCTTGGCCTGTTCTGGATCTTTGACTAAGCAGTACATCATGGTGGGAAGTGTGTGGAAGAGCAAACTGCTTATTTCATGGTGATCAGGAAACAGGGAGAGATGATTGGTCATGCTTGTGTGATCCAACTTCTTCCTACTAGGCTCTGCCTCTTGGAGGTTCCAGCTCTCCTGACAGCAGTATGGGCTAGAGACCAAGCAAGCCTCCAATACACAGACCTGTGGAGACACTTCCAAACCCTAAGACCGCAGCAGACACTGCATTAATTACTTTTCTGTTGTGATAAAAACACTGTAACCAAGGCAACTTATGGAAGGGTTTATTTGGCCTGTGTTTCAGAGGGTTAGAATCCATATAGTGGGGGAGGCATGGTGGCAGAGGGAGCTGGACCAAAAAGCCAAGAATAATGTCTTCAGGCAAGCCCTGGAAGCAGAGAGAAACTGGAAATCTGGCAAGGGTAAGAACTCTCAAAGCCGGACTCCAGTGACTACTTCCTCCAGCAAGGCTTCACCTCCTAAAACCTCCCAAAACAGCGCCACCAACTGGGGACAAAATGTCCAAATACTTGGAGCCTCTGGGGGACATTCTTTTTTTTTTTTTTAAAGCAGGTCCAGTTTGCTTTTGTGTTGCTATGATAAACACCAATACCAAAAACAACTTAGGGAAGGAAAGGGTTTATTTTATCTTACAGGTTGCGTTTGGTCATTTAGGGAGGACAGAGGAGGAACCTGAGCAGGGCAGGAACTCAAAGCAGAGACCACGAAGGAGCGCTGCTTTCTGGCTGGGTTCTGGGTCATGTCCAGCTACCTTTTTCATACAGCCCAAGCCCACCTGCCTAGGAATGGCACCGCCACAGTGGGCTGGGCCCTCCTACATCAACTAGAAATCAAGAAAAGACCTCACAGACGTCCTCAAGCCAATTTGATGAAGAAAATTCCTCAACTGAGGTTCCTTTCTTCTAGGTTCAAGTTGACAGCCATTAGCCATTACACAGGGTCTCATCATCCATTGCACAGAGTCTTATGTGGCCCAGGCTAGCCTCAAACTCCCTATGAAGCCAAGGATAACCTTAAATTTTTTATTCTTCTACTTCCATCTCCTCAATGCTGGGAATCATGGGCATATACCGCCATGCTGGTTTATGTGGTGCTGGAGTTTGAACCCAAGGCTTTGTGCATGCTAGGCAAGCACTCTACCAACTGAACTACATTCCCAGCCCCAGACATTAACTTTCTTATCAGTGAAGCTGGAAGGAAGGCTTGGCAGGACCAACCCTGGATCAAGTCCCAGTGTAGGTATTCAGCCCCTTCTATTTCCCCCTAACCACCCAGTCATGCATCCAATATTCCAGTTGTGTCAAACTGCCCACTGGCTCCCAAACATGCCGTGGTTTTGAAAATGCTCCTTCCATCTGATAGATTAAAATGCTGGAGAGAGAGCGAGCGGTGGAGAGCACGAGTGGATGGATGAGGCACCGAGGCACAGATGGAATTCTCAGCGGGATACAGATTTATTTCGCACGGGGCACCTTTCCCTCGGGGAAGGGAAAGATGTCAGCCCATGGGTTGTGAGCTGGGACTTTATATAT
>NW_008349753.1:380203-386712 GCF_000622305.1 Nannospalax galili | reverse complement strand
CTTCAAAGGTCAAGGTGCTTATCAGCTAAGTTCCCTCTTTTTGGGCTCCAAAGTCTGTAGGTCCCTGTTGGGGAGGGGGGAAGCTGCTGCTGTTTGGAACCCTAACACCATCTATCTGGGAAGCTCTGATTCATCTTTTAAGATCCCTCACTAACGTGATTTATAGAAAACTTTCAGACCCTAAACAAAGCCAGCAACACCTTCTTCTGTCCTTCCATAGCACCCAGGGCCCTCTTCAGTTGTGCAAGGAGTGACTGACTTGTGGACTCAACTCCACTTGGTGTCCTGCTATGGGCAAGGGCTTTTTATTTCAGACTCTTCTACCTTCCAGCCCAAGGTTTTACAATAGCAGAAAAACTGATATTTTAGGCCATAAAACTCTTTAAAAATATGATTACATTTTGTATGGGTGGGGCAGTGTATGCCACGGTGCATATGTGGAGGTCAGAGAACAACTCACAGGAAGCAATCATTTCTCTCCTTCTATCATATGGGTCCTGGAGATTGAACTCAGGCCATCAGGCTTTGCAGCAATCACTGTACATGTTCAGCCAATTCACCAGCCCCCAGGCCAGAAAATTATTTGCTGAGGGGACTTAGCTTGCCTGCTGTAGCATGTTTAGCAACATCCAAGGTGTCTATCCAGGGAATATCCCAGTTGTTAACCATACCTTCAGTGTGATAATTTATCTCCAGACCTTGCAAATATCTTCTGGGAAGGAGGAAGTAATAAAATTGCCCCGAGATACCACTACAGTAGTTCTAATAGACAGCCCGATCCTAGGTGTTAAATGAATATTTGCTAAGTTAACAAAGTAATGCTCAAATTAATGAAAAAAGTAGAGTGAATCCAATGCATAATATTATCATAAATAAACAAACCCAACATCTTACTGTAGCTTCAACACACCCATCAAATTAGATTTGAGGTCTTTATACAAGTCTCTTGTGAACAGCCTCTGCTTTTTTCCTGTCTTGGTCTTGTTTATTTTTTTGCTCTTGACCTCTTGGGCTCTTTTCTGTTCTCAAGTTTTGTTTGCCTTTCCACCATTCAAATTCCATGCTGACTTCAAGACAAAGGACTTATCTCCTTCTGAAAACCTTCCCCAATTCACTCGCTTTTGTTTTGGCAAAAACACGTGTACAGGTATATTACTTTGGTATTACTGGTTAGCTCACATAGCTAGGTACTTTCTTAACTAGAAAAGCTCTTGATAGGTGACCTTGCCCCTGGGAGGTTTTCCTTAACACTGCTGCAAGCTTTATGAACAACAGATGTTCAGCTTTGCTGGGAGTGTATATTTTGAGTAATGGGCAGTGTGTTAAATCTGTGTAATTTGCATGGTCCTGCAATAACACTAATATCTTGTGGTTTTTAGAGTTAACTCATTCCTATGAGTATGAATAGAAGTAATTTGCAATGTTTTAGGACTTCTGAGCAAAGGCACTAAATACGTTCCTGAAATACAGAAATGGCTGGGTTTTGTCTTAAATTCTGTGTGTGCTCAAATTTCACTTAAAATCTTGAGGCATTAGCATCTCTTGTCCTAGAGGACTGGGGTCCTTGTTTATTCCTCCGTGCTGTTCCCCGTCTCTTCTATGCTGACCCATCTATGCCCTCCCACCTAAACCACAAAACCCAAAACTTCTCCTGGGCTTGGAACTGGAGTTTTTACAGGAAAAGGACAGGCTCTGGCAGCCCCTGGACTAAGCTATTCATTTGAATACCAGTGAAGAAGACAAGCAGTGGTGAAAGGTGAAGAGAGAGTTATCCAATGTGGCTGCATGAGAAGAACAAATGAAGGGGCTCAGTGGCCACAAGCCCATCCTTGGGGTACTAACATGAGTTTGGAATTTTTTGTTTGTTGTTTTATGAGACAGGGTTTCACTATGTAGTTCTGATGGTCCTGAACTTGCTTTGTAAGACAGGCTGGTCTCTGACTCTCAGAAATCTCCCAGCCTCTACTATCTGTCCAGTGTTGAGATTAAAGGCATAGGGCTGGAGAGATGGCTCAGCAGTTAAGAACACTGGTTGTTCTTGCAGAAGACCTGGGTTTGAATCCCAGCACCCACATGACAGCTAACATCTGTCTGTAACTCCAGCTCCAGGGGATCCAATGGCCTCTTCTGTTCTCCATGGGCATTGCATGACATGGGTGCACTTACCTACATGCAGGTAATACACTCATACACATGAAAATAAAAAATTAAAAAAAAAAACAAAGGCATAGGCCACCACACCCAATGAGTTTTGGATCCAAATAGAGGAAGAGTTGAGGCAGACTATGCCAGATGTAGACATAATTTAGCTGCCCTGGTCAAACTGTGGTCTGGTTGATCATTGTCTGGTTTGATAAGGTGTTGTAAAGTTCTCATAGCTGCGTTGCTCGAGGGGAATGACCTGGATAACTCCAGGGTGCAGCCTCACCTACATACATGGAAAACTGCCCATATCTGGGGAGTGGGGTGCCTGTCCTCTGCTGTTCTAGGACTCCAAGGTGGCTTAAGATTAAGGACAAAGGCTTACCTCTGTGCCTTTAGCTAAGGTCAAAGGAGACCCATCAGGAATGCAGGCAGAGAAGCCAGGCTGGCACTCTTTTAGTTACCGTGAAGGCCCTGGTGAGGGACAGTCAGAGCTTTTAGCAAAAGCAGTTTCTGAGAGTGTTTTGGCCCCACCTCCTTCCTGGTGCATCTTTGTCACTTTTACATCTTGGCCACCAAGTGCTTCTCACCCTCTGGGAGCCAACCCAGGTTTCCAACTGGCTCCAGGTTTGCCCGTTTCCAAGCATCTCAAATGCAGCATGTCCAGAACCAAACGAAAGTTTGTTCCTGTTTCCCATGGCTTGATTCTGATGTGGTTTGAAAGCAAAAGATCTTCCGTGGGCACATGTGTCTAAACACCAGCTGGTAGTGCCAGTTTGGAAGTTTATGAACTCTTGAGGAGTCTTGCTTAAAGGTTTGGGTCACTGGGGACAGGCGTTGAGGATTATACGTTCTGTCTGCTCTCTGCTTTCTGACTGCAAGCACAAGTGTGGCCAGTGACCTCAGGCACCTGCTGCCATGCTTTCCCTACCAGGATGGGTCATATCTCTTGAACTGTGAACAAAATAAACCCTACCTCCGTTAAGCTACTCCTTGTCAGGTATTTGGTGATAGCAACAAGGGAAGCAACTAACACACTTCCCTACTAGTCCCGTTTAGACTGTTCTCCAAGCTGGCAATGCAAGTTTTATGATGCTCCTCTTACACTGTTGCTGATCCTATGTCTGAAGTCTTTTGACTTTGTCATATTCAGATATTTAGTGTGCATGCATGCCAGGATGAGTGTGAAAATCAGACTTCTTTTTGCAAACAGTTCTCCCTCTATACCTTTACCTGGGCTCTGGGGATAAAACTCCGGTTGCCAGGCTTGTACAACAAGCGACGACCCCATGAGCATCTCCCTGGCCCCACTTTCTTTTCATGCCCATAGATGATCAGAATCCAATTGCGTCTCCTCTATTCTCTTTGCTTCTGTCTAGTTCATGCATTAGGCTGTCTGTACAAGAATCCCTGTCTTCCAAGGTCTTTGTTCTGAAGGCAATGAAGTACCAAGTTCAGGTCAAACCTGGAATTCAAGGTTTCTCGCTGCCCCTCTCACAAATATAACCCCAGGCCAATCTGATAGCGGTAATTCGCCAACTGAGGTTCCATCTTCCCAATGTGTGAGGTTGCCAACTGAACTATCCAGCATAAGCCACAGGTATATAAGACTTTCTTTTTTAAAGTTTCTTGGCTCAATAATAACTTAGCTGGTGATTAATGAAGATGTTGAATGACAAGTGACCTGAGCCCTAGAAACTGATGGGAGACTGACATAGGTCTAAGTCCACCTCCAAATCATAACAAAAGGTGTCAGTTACAGATCCTCCAATTTTCTCTACCACCTGAAGCATTTTCTGAAACATACAAGCACACAGTGGTGCAGAGGGCAGCCAGGGCCCAGCAGCAGCAGCAATGGCCCTGCAGACAGGCAGTCCTAGTCTCCACAGTCTGACACCTTCATGCCCGTCCAGACCCAGACTGCATACACAACGGCAGGCATGGCTACTAATTCTGTCTCACCCTTCCATTTTCCTTCCCAACTTTACTTTCCAGTCACTCTCCAATGTTTACTTAAAAATATTGTTGTGTATGATGTTCGTACATGGTACATGTATCACGATGTGGAGGTCAGAGGACAATTTTGTGGGGTTGGCTGTCTCCTTCTACTTTTATGAGGGTTATCGAGATTGAAGTCAGGTCATCAGGCTTGTGCAGCAAGCACCTTTACCTGCTGAGCCCGGTTGCTGGCCAACTTTTACTTTTCATCTGCCTGGTATGTCACATGATTTTTACCTATATTCTAATCCCATAGTCCAAAAACAGATGAGAGAACAGTGGGTGATGTCATCTCAATGAAGACCAACATCCTAAACATTTCCAAATTTCCCACGTGGGACCAAATTAGACACCAACCTTGACGTGGCTGCTATTAAACTGGAAAAACGACTTCAGTGGCGACAGCAACGACACAAGTGTCCAGTTTGCTTGAAAGTCTTTATTATCCTGAATATAAAAGACAGAAGTCCTCTAGGATATAACAGAGTTCTTTATGTGGAAACATTATTTTTTTTTTACAAGTGAAAAAATAAATACCTCTTGGAATAAAGGCTTATATGCTAATATGTGCCATAAAAAAGTAGAGTTTCAATATCTTGACAAAATGTCTGTGCAAAGAAACAAATGCATAAACACATTACTGCTACATTAAGGCAATGAGAGGTGTACTCAGAAATCTCAGTAAAGTGACAGTGTAGGTTTCTAGCTTGAACTTAGTATTGCACCCGATGAGGTCACCTAGGTTTCCTGACACCCTAGAAAACCCGCTAGCTGACTAGCTTCCAAAATGCCCAAGTAGGTAGGGGTGGAAATATGATTAGGAGTATGGAGACCAAGGAAGAACCAACAGCCTCCAGAAGACACGAGGGGCAAAGGACACTGAAGCATTTACTGAAGGGGACACAAACACAAGCTAAAGCACACAGGGAGACCCTATCTAGAAACCGAGGCTGAGGCTGTAGAGGGTTTGCTCGTCAAAGGAAAGTGACACCTATGGGTGCAGCTGGAGTGAGCGCTGGGGTGGAGACCAGGAGGCTCCACCTCTCTCCCAGCCACCTGGGATTTCCCTTCCCTAGGAAACTGCTCTCCTTTTCCAATCTTAAAATACTCCACCTGCTCAGAAGCCCAGGGAATGCTTCACTATGCCATAGAAATCTTTTAACCAAACTGGTAGCATTTTGCCATCGAAAGGCTTGGGGTGCAGGGTGAGGGAAAAAGGCCCGAGTCACCCACATTGTTTCCTGCTTTCTCTTAGCCAGACCGATTTTTAAATCTGATGACGTCCCTGCCATCTACTTTTTAAAAGTCGCAGGATTCATTTAACTAGTCTTCCAGTTGTCTTGAACAAGTTCAAAAGACAGAAAATGGCATTCTAATGAGGACTATTTCTTTACGAAAAAAAATTCCTGTTAAAAATGTTCAGCACTCCATGACTAAAAGAACCAAAGAAATTCTTAAAACGAACTCGTACAAAATCTGCCACCTTGGGATACACTGAGGAGACTTATGACATCACTTCCTAAAAGGTGCCCATTTGGGGGCTACATTGCCACTTAACCAACAAAGACAATTTTATCTATCTCTTTACTTGATCATAAAAAAATGAAAGTCCAAGGAATGTGTCCATGTCCCAGAGCTCTCCTGGCCCCTGCCTGGGGCGGTGGGCTCTACTCGTGGATGTGTTTTGTACTAAGGAGTGGCTGGATTCTGATTTTTCTTCTTTGTTTTTTAAAATGTTGCATGGCAGATGGGTATTGGGATTGAGATATTTCCTCACAAAATTATTATTCTTACAGTTTACAATAGTGTGGTTTGTGGAGACATGGCAGGTCCAGTAAACGCAGGACAGTTAGATGACAGTTAAATTGAGGAGACTGGTGTGAGTTGGCAGGTAGACGTGCTGGACGTGCTCTACACGCGATCTGCAGACTGGACACAACTGGAACAGAGAAGTCAACAGCACAGTTAGAATGTCTGAAGGACCCGGGCCTCAGCGCCCAGCCTCTGCACACACCATACTAGTTTGTCTAAGTAAGTTACCACCACAGTGATTTCTAAGGTCTCAGCTGCTCTGTTAACAGGCTTAATGTTCACACTTTATAAGGACTTTAAAATGAGTATTAGGAAGAAAATTAAGTTTTCTATTAAACTGTTGTGTGCTTCTGTGTACACGTATGTGTATGTATGGAGGCCAGTGGTCAGTCTTAGGTATTGTTCTTCAGATGGCTTCCAATGTGTTTTTTGAGACAGGGCCTCCCACTGGCCTGGAGCACATCAGTTAGGCTGGCTGGTTGTCAGGGGAACCTCAGGGACGCTCCCATCCCTACCCCCCACCCCGTCCCTCCCTCCCCAGACCCCAGTGAATCCCA
>NW_008349753.1:369479-380157 GCF_000622305.1 Nannospalax galili | reverse complement strand
CTCCCTGGTCCCCCCACTGTGTCCCAGTCCCTCCCTCCCCAGCACTGGCTTTTTCACATGGATTCTGGAGAGTGAACTCAGGTCCCTGGGCTTTGCAATGCAGCTACTTTATTGGCTGAGCCACCCTCCCTAGTCAACTCTTAATAGGTCACAATGGCTGAAACAATTACTGAAGCCTTCTTTCTGTGTAGGCCAGGGCCATATACAAGGTCACCACACCTCTGGCCGCCATGGCTATGCAGGAGGTATTTCCAGAGTCTAGCCTTGATTCAGCTGATGACCCTGGGCCAACATCAGTGGGCAGATGTCCTTGTGACCAGGGGGCATGGCTCTGCTCCCATTGGCAGGCAGCAGGTTTCTGGTGGCTTCCTGGCCAGGACATACCCTTCATTAGCCATAAGAGAAGACAGGGCAAGACTAAGACTCTAGAGGGGAAACCCCTACTCGAAACAGCACAGAGGCTGGTATGGGTGTCCTGTGTGTTCACTGTCCAACCCAAAAAGCAGCTCTACAACCTGCAGTTTTGAAGGAATGGGTGGCATGCAGGGCTAGTTTTACATGTGCCCATCGTGACATCTGATAGACACTTCTGAGACGTGAAAGCAAGTGAAAAAAATTACCGTTAAGAGGAAATGTAAGGTGCGAGAGAGCTAGAAATGCTGTGTATGAATTACCTTATTTTTGTATTAAAACCAGTTTGACTTGCTAACAAGTAGCAGCCAATCTAAGAGGTCTCTAGAGATATACTCATGGGGACCAGTGAGATGGCTCAGCAGGTAAGGGCGCTTGCCACCAAGTCTGATGACCTGAAACTAATCCTTGGGGCCCACATGGCAGAAGGAGAGACTCCTGCAAGTTGTCCTCTGACTGCCACACGTGTGTTGTGGCATGTGCATGTTTGTGTACACACCCCCCCCACACACACAAATGAATACACATAATTTAAAATGGAAAATTAATCACAAATAATCAGAGTTAGTAACTCACCCTTAAGTATAACCCAAAAATTGAAGTATTTTTTTCTGTAGTATTTTAGGCAAATAATACAGACCCTCTTCCCAGGTATCAGAAAAAAGGCAACATGAAGTATCAGAGGCCGGCCTGGATTCTGGCTCTCGGTTTAGCTTCTAGATGCAGTAACCGGTCAACCTGGACCTTGTTTCTAAAACCTGGAAAACCTGCGGCTTCACAATGGTGGCAGGAATGTGCTGTCCATAATATTTCTTTTTTAATTATTATTATGTGTATGAGTGCACTGCCTGCATGTATGAAGTGCACCCGTGTTGTGCAATCCCTCAGGGCTCAGAAAACAGTGCCTGATCCCCTGAAAATGGAGTTACAGACAGTTGTGAGCTGCCATTCGGGTGCTGGGAAACTGAACCCAGGTCCTCTGTTAGAGCAGCCAGCACTCTTAACCGCTGAGCCATCTCCCCAGCCCCTCACAATGTTTCTAAAGTGTGAAAGCCTTCAAGTCACCCAACACAAAGGCCTTTCCAGGTGGAGATGGTATTGTATGTTCTGTGTGTCATGTGACTATCAGACCCTCACTGGCCGGAGGGATAAGGGATGCCTTACCTGCAGCTGGGCAGCGCAGCTCTCACAGCACACAGTGTGGCCGCAGGGGCAGAAGGTGGAGTTGATCTCTTCCTCACAGCACACCATGCACAGCATGGCCTCTTTCAGCTTGCGCAGCTTCTCCTGCAGCACCCTGGTCTGCTGGCAGCTGAAGCCCTCGCAGCTGCTACAGCTCAGGCTGCTTTCTGAGGACTTCAGAGGGGAGCTGGGAGGGCTCTGGTCACTTCGTGAGACGAGGTCCACAACACCAGCATTGTACAGAGCCCTCCTGGCATGGTCATACACCTCCTTGGACGTTCTTTTAATATCAAAGACGTATTTCTTGCCGAGGTTAATGTTTTCATTCAGAAACAGAGATGCCAAGTGGCCCTTCAAGTCACGACTATACTGCATCATGACAGCACTGGTCACTGTGTCACACCTGCAAGGAAAGAGTGAAATGTCTACTTTAATACTGGAGAGCCCAGGAAGCCCTGTAATTTACACTATCAGATACCTATTATCTATTACCTACCAACCACCTCAATCGATCACCTCTATTATCCATTCATCCATCATCTCCTACCAATTATCTACCTGTCCATCTATCTAGCCATCCATCCATCCATCCACCAACCACCTCAATCAATCAATCAATCAATCAATCAATCAATCAATCAATCAATCAATCTGTTAACCTCTATTATCTATCCATCATCTACTATCAATCATCTATCATCTATCTACTACTACCTACCAACCACCTCTATCAATCAATCTTTGCTATTATCCAGCTATCCACCTATCTATCAATCATCTCATCAATCAATCAGTGAACCTTTGTAATCATCTACTATCAATCATCAATCAACCACCTCTATCAGTCAATGAATCATCTCTATTATCCATCCATCTATCATCTATCTATCTATCTATCTATCTATCTATCTATCTATCTATCTATCTACCAACCAACCATCTATCTACCTACCTACCTACCTACCTATATATCTAGCTAATCTATCATCCATCCATCCATCCATCTACCTGCTTCCTTACTTATTTTTTCTTTGAGATACTATAGCCTGGGCTGGCCTGGAACTTGCAGTCCTCCTTCCTCGGCCTCCTGTTTGCTGGAATTACAGGTGTGTATCACCATGCCTGGCTTAGAAGACATGTAATTTTCTTTTTCCTTATTTTTTTTTTTTCTGGAGTGGGAGGCTTATAACCCAAACTGGTCTTGAACTATGTAAGCAAGGATGACTTGGAACTTTTAATCCCATGCCTGGCTTAGAAGACATGTAATTTTCTTTTTCCTTATTTTTTTTTTTTTCTGGAGTGGGAGGCTTATAGCCCAAACTGGTCTTGAACTATGTAAGCAAGGATGACTTGGAACTTTTAATCGTCCTGCCTTTACGTCCTGAGTGTTGGGATTACAGAAATGCACACCACCATGCCCATGCCCAGTCAATGGGTTGCTGGATCTCAAACCCAGAGCTTTCTGTACGCTAGGCAAGCACTCTACCAACTGAACTATGTCACTTGCTAAGACACTTAATGTTCCTGTGTGCATGTCTGTAAATTCTTGCCATTCTATGTACTCTGTGTGTGCTCAGTAGCTCAACAACCCCACTTCTGTGTTTCTCAAAGTCTCCAAAGCAGTGGAGGAGGTAGTTGTAAGGATGGAGGGGTGACCATGCCACCCCTCCTTCCGGCTGCAAGCTGTGCCCAGCAGCTTGGGGAAGAGAAAGGATGTTTGCTCTTAGAAGTCTTGGCTTTTATATTTAAAATGTCTACAGATTTTCCATTTTGCCCAACAGTCTATTTTAACATAAAAACTTTGAAGGTGCTGTGCATGGTGGTGCATGCCTTCAGTCCCAGTACTGGGGAGGCAGAGACAAGTAGATCTGTCAGAGAGGCCAGCCTGGTCTATACAGGGAGAGCCTGTTCAAAAAGACACCCCCCGACACACACACCAAAAAGATGAAGGCATCCTACCACCTATATTTTTGGCTTTAATTTTTCTAAGTACTTGAGTCTGATCACAACTAGGCTTGAAATGACCCTCTGGAGTGAGACCTTGGTTGTTACTTAAAAATTTTCTCTGTGGCCAGGTGTGGTGGTGCACGCTGGTGCAGTCCCAGCAATTGGGAGGCTGAGGCAGGAGGCCTGCTGTGAGTTTGAGGCCAGTGTGGGCTATACATAGCGAGTTCCAGACTAGCTTTGGTGACACAGAGAGACCTGGTCTCAGAAAGCCAAACAAAATAAAAAATAACTTCAGTGTGTGAGGGTTTAGGACAGGATCTTTCACAGCAGGGAGAGACCTGTGCCACGGTTCTCCCAGGAAAGGACCCAGTAGCAGGACAGGCACAGCTACACCTTTGTGCAAATGAGGTGAAGGACAAGCAGACTGTAAGCAAGGCTCGTGCTCACACTTCCTTAGGAGCACAGGGCTCTGTGATGACAGCTCTACTAGTCCTGCAAAACAAGTGCTCAAAGCAGCCCATTTCTTATCTTCTGAACAAGATTCATCACCACAATGACAGCAGAAATTGCAGAAACTGCTTGTCACTTAAGCATTACAGAGCTGCGGCACCAAGCTTACAAGGGACATGGTGGTACGTGCCTGTAGAAAGCATGCGTTTCGGTGATAGCTCGGTAGAGCCCGCTGGCCGCCCTGGTGCTGATCATTTTAAACAGGAGCACAATGCTGTTCCCAGACTCCTTGGTGACGGTCAAATACACATTCTTTCCTGACTGGGTGGCCATCTGCACCACAGGATAAGCTACCCTGAAAGACGGGAAGAGGAAAGTGAGCAGGCTCAGAAGGAACGACTTAGCACAAGAATACACGGCCCTCAGATTGCCCGTGACGCAGCAGACATGCTGGGTGTTCTACAACCCTTCTTCCTTGCTGTGAAGACACTGAAGAGCCATTGTGCACATGGAGAGAAGTGTTAAGAGCACACTTGATGTGTGTGCATGTATGTAGAAGAAGGCATTGAAATACTTATGGCTGTAAACCATGCATTTGAAAACTATTCTGTCATACCAGAACATGTTGTTAGCATTTAAAGAATAATTCGTTATTAAGGCCTGAATAAAATGAACAAATAAAAACCAAAACAAAAAATTTCACTGGTTAGAGGTATCTAGTAATCCCGCCCATTTTACATTTTCAGATGAACGCTACAGATGGATACACATAGTTATGATTAAAATAATATTGGGGGCTGGAGACATGGCTCAGCAGTTAAGAGAACATGCTGTCCTTGTAGAGGACTAGAATTCAGTTCCCAAGACCTATGTCAAGTAGCTCACAAACACCTGTCACTACAGCTCCAGGGGATCTGATGCTTCTGGCTTCCCCAGGCACCTGCACGCATGTGCACATACCCACAACACATTCACATAACTAAAAATAATGAACATAAATCTTTAAGAAAATACTAAAGACTCAGGTTACCTATTAATCGGGCTAAAGTCGTCTTTACAGATTGAGATTCCTTCCGGCCCGACCCCGATGAGCAGCTTCTGCCCTTCACTGTCCCTCACGGCATGCCACTCTACCCCGTAGTTCTCCATGGCTGACACAATCCGCAGAACCTGGTACTCTGCTGAAGCCTGGCTCACACCCTCCAGCTCCTTATGCTTTGCAATGATGCTGTGAGACAAAGGTACAAAGTTAGACAGATTAATTCAAACAGTCTTTAAAGGTTATATAACGTTCACTAGTGAATTACAGTGATATGGTCATTTATGAATCAGAAAAAACACTAAATGAGATGTTACTATTCCATTTATTTAGCAAATTGACTGTAAGAAACTCCTAAGTCACTGTTCAACATCTCAACTATCCAGGGTCAGAATCCACCTTGGCAAAGGTGCTTACTACCAAGCCTCATAACTTGAGTTCGATCCCTGGGACCCATACTGTGGAAGGAAAGAACTGACTCCCTCCCATAAGCTGTCCTCTGGCCACCACACTGTATACACACACAGACACACAGATACATACACACACACACACACACACACACACACACACAGAAAGAATTATGGTAAAACTCAAAAAAAAATACACAAAAGACAAATGTGCATGTTAGAACTCCTCATGCAATTATCTAAATATATTTTGTAAGCCTCATCATAGGCCAGCAGCATGAGGGTTTGATTACATCATTTACAACTGAAGAAGATACAGGATCTATTTTCTCTTGTGGTAGACAATCTCTCATGGTGGTCCTTGAAGACCCCGCCTCCTGGTATGGCTTCCTTCCCTCCAGTGTGTGCTAGATTAGTGACTGGCTTCTAATGACAGAATATGGTGGCCATATGGCATGGAACGTACTTCTGAGATTGGGTCACCAAGGACTGATTTCTTTTCTGGCTCTTCTCTCTTGCTCTGAGTTCAATCACTACCCTGGGTGACCAGCTGCCACACTGCCAAAGTCCTGACGTCTTGGGTATCAAGGGAAGGAGGCCAGCCAAGCAAGAGTCATCCTGGCCTTGGAGCTCTCTCTCTGCTGGGCTTTTAGATGAACCTCCAGCAGCAGTTGAGTCCCTGCCCTCATGTTCTCAGCTACCGAGACAACATTTCTGTCTTAAGCCACCAAGTTCAGGGGTAACTTAGACAGGAACAGACAGCTGAGATACTGCTGGTAGATCCAGCTCTTGCTGGGATGAAACAAATACCAGTAAACATGCTAGACTTTTATTGTTGGAGATTCATGTATTTAAAAGGTCAGACACTTTGCAGAGTCTTGTTATACTTGACATTTCATAGAAGGGCATTTATCTGTGCAGGCCGCTTTGCGTTTATGTCTCTCAAATAAAAGGCAAACAAATCTGAAAACACCTGGTTAAAGTGAGCAATGGTCTGGGCTCAAGCTCACAAATTATGTGTATGTCTCACGGGGCCATTTTCCCTGGCTGTTCATCATGTTTGTGGCTCTGTGAGGGCATCTCACTCACACTCAAACTCAAACACATACACACACACACACACACACACATATCCTCGAGACTGTGCTGGCCTCACCTGTTCAAAGTGGCACTGGAGAGCTCCTTCTCACACAGCTCCTCGAAGCTGTACTTAGCTGTGTTCTGGTTATAGTCTCCGAACTTGGTCTGTGCCAGGAGGGCGCTAAGCTCCACTGCATGCTCCGGGGAACACTGGAGGTGGCCTGCCAAGAGGGACTCCTTGATGTGCAAGAAAAAGATATGCCTGCAGAAGGGGAGAACACGGTGAGGATAACAGTATCAGAGTCAGCCTGCTGGGCAGGGGTGTGGCTCAGGGAGGCGGTGCTTGCCTAGTATGTGTGAGGCCTTAAGGCCCCAGCATGGCAAAAAAAAAAAACACCAAACAATCTCAACTTGAACTTCACAACCTAGTGCTTAAATAGGGCCAGAGGGATGGCTCAGCAGATCAGGGTGCTTGTAGCCAGATCTGAGGACCTGGGTTCAGATCCCAGGACTCACATGGTAGAAGGAAACTCCCCACAGGTTGTCCTCTGACTTTCACATGCAGAGCCTGGAACACTTCCTCCCAAAATAAATAAAAGGTAATAACAATTTAAGAAAACAGAGCAATTTAAAATGTCACACTGAATATTCTTATTCTTACAGAACTCTTTTAAAAACTTTTGTTTTTACTTTACGTGTCTGAGTGTTTTGCCTGCATGTATGTAAGTACACCTGTATCATGCAGTGCTTATGGATGCCAGAAGAGGGCATCAGATCCCCTGGAACCGAAGTTATAGACAGTTGTTAGTCGCCATGTGGGAACTGAGATTGGAATCCAGGTCCTCTGCAAGAACAGCCAGTGCTCTTAACTGCTGGATCATCTCTCCAGCCCCATTACAGACCCTTCTAAATCATACATTAAGGTAAATAAAACTAAAGACTAAGTTTTTCTGGGATAAAAGCTATAACCCAAACAAAACACCCAGTGAAGGCAAGTTCAGTAACAGATACAAATATAAAATAATTCAGATAATTATACACAACTTTCTGCATTATAATATTAAAAATAATTTTTTAAAATCCATCTATGTAAAGCAGACTGGCCTTGAGTTCAGAGAGATCTACCTGCCTCTGCTTCCAATGTGCTGGGCCTAAAGGTGTGCACCACCACACCCAGCCTTGTTTTGGGTTCCTGCCCCTATCTCTAGATTACAGGAATGCACCACTGCATATGGCAAGAGCACCTCCAGACTCTGCCAGCTCACCCGCCAGGCTGCTTGCCGACTGCTTCTAGTGCAAACACCTGTCTTTCTGCTCAAAGTCCTTCAAGGGTCGACTGCCTGCTGAGGACACAAGATGGGAACTGAAGCCCAGGCATCTCCACTGGCTGGCTCCAGCTTTCCAGTCACATCTCCTGCCACTATGTCCTGGAAAGGGACTGTTCCTCTCTTAGAAGAGCTGGCCTTGCAGCAAACTGTCCTGATGGCCATCTTCCCTGTCCTCTTGCTGACCCTTTGGTCTACACTGTTTACAAACCATCTATTTCCATATTACATACAGCATGTGTTACAACAGCTAGTTTCCTTTAGCTAGTTGCACATGGGCTGACTTAATTGTCTATGACATTAGAGAGTTCCATAAATCCATGTAAAACACCATGCGTCTGTGTTTATTTTATGTTCCAACCTTAGTTTTGATCTGTTTGAGCCTCATCTATGTGAATACAATATTCTATTCTACATGTACTACAAGGCATGCCACACTTAGAAATTCCTAGGAAAATCCAGATATTCTTTATATTACCCCAAACTCACAAGAGGTTATCAGAACCACCACAGAGGTTGGACCAGACTATAAAATTTGTCTCTGAAAAATGTGGACTTTCAACCTTCCTTTAATAACTTGTGGTAGCCTCTCACATGTGGTAAAAAGCAACATTCCTTTGCTAATAGACGAATTACCACCACTGGTGACACTCTGAGCCCTAAATCAGCTCAGCCTCCCACTTTTTTCAGTTCTCACTGCTGCCTCTATTTTATACAACACTGGAGTTGATACTCAGGAACTAAGAGGAGATGGTAAGAAAGGGAAACAGGAGAGAGGGGACAAGGGAGGGCTGCGTTAAACATCAAACTGCCACCCTCCTCCTTAACTAAGACATAGTCAAACTCAATCTTCTGCATGTTCAATAATGATAAAGAAATGTGTAAAGTGATCAAGTTTCCTTAAATGCTTCAGTTTTTCCACACTCCAAACCCCAAGGCGGGGGGGCACAGTAAAAATGTATAAAAGCATTCAAAGGGGATAGACATGGTTTTTATTAGGGCAGGCATCTGCTAGTCTTTAAAGTATTTCTGACATACTGCTAAACTGAGAAGGGGCCCTGCTGGGGCAGAGCCACCACAGAAACAACGGCTTTTATAACAGCTTTCAAGATGCCCGCCTAACGTCTCTCACAAAAGCTGGGTGTCCTCATGGCTCTGGGGATATGGCTATTGGGTAAACAGAATCTTGTTAACCTCCCTTTGCCTATTTAACCAAAGGCATGTTTTCAGGAGCCTAAAATCTGAATCTATGCTCACAGTCAGGAAGAACTCATGTGCCAAAGATTTGAAGATTATCACCACACACCAAGCCTTTTCAACTTAATTACTACTAACGTAAAGGTCTCTTTAGAGTTATTTTCCTAACATAAAGTTAGAGACGGCTTCCTGCTTTAGTAAACAGTGCAGTTAGCTGCCAAAGTAGGTTCTCCAAATCGATTCCATTTCTTTTTCCAAATTCTCTACACTTACTTCTGGAGGGATGGCTGCCAAAATCAAAGCAAAGATGTAGGAACCCAATGTAAACAGGTGGCCCAGAGCTCAGAGCAGTACCCGGCCCTCCATGTGCTTGGGTCAGAACTGGAACAAAGATGTGGATGCTGGGGTGCATTGGTGCTTTCTAGTCAAGATGAACTGTACACAGTGCCCAGCACCTATAAGCACCCTCTCCTCCTCCTCACTGTTCCTGCAGATCTGAAGGGGCCTTCCTGCATTGCCATGGTATAAAGCCGCCTTTCCACTTCAAGTCCATAAAGATTTATCATGGACACTGGAGTTATGGGGTAGAGATGACTGAAAGCTGCTTTTTAAATAGAACATATAACTTTTTTAGAGGAAAGGAACTCCTCCTACGAAAATGCCAGCCACAGGTGGCTTCTGGGAGGATAAGAAAAGGCTCTGATGCGGGTTGGGAGGCTCAGCAGTGTGCTCTTTTCAAGCCTGCAGGGACATGTTTCCAACAAGGAGCCCAGAGAGGACTCTGGATTTGTGAGTAGCCTTCAGTCAAGGATTTGCTCCTAGTAGTTTTGAACGCTAATCATCTAACCTCTATCTTCTTCCTGGATTTTGCACACCTTCCCCACACCCCCAACCCCTTCATGAACCTGGTGAAAGGTTACCAATAATATCAAAACAAGCAGAGGAAACCAAAGAAGTCATATTTGCAGAAAAAAAAATGTAAGATCACAAATGGATGGCCTATGTAGTTCAATACAGTCTACACCACAGAATCACACAGAAAAAGAAAGGCTTTGAAAAAATCTACTTTGTCTTAATCTACTTCGTTACATGTCTGTAAACATGTCCTATGGACATGAGCTTATACTGCAGTTTTTAAATATTCCTGAGGTTATACTTTGAAATTCATTTTCTTTTTAAAGTTTGACCAGTTACTAGGAAAACAGACATTTCCAATATATGGGCCACATTGTGGGGTCCTAGGCACAACACTCTGGGCTAACTCAACTCTGTATCACAGATGCAAATGAATTCACATACACCACAGCATTCTGGAAGATTTTTTAAAAAAATGAAGTGAAATATGAGGTATTAAATTTTAATTTTAAAAAGGAACTACGCTCTCTGCTTCCCTGGGCCTGCACCACCAGCTAACTCTCCTAGCCTGCACTACTATCCTCAGGCCTCTTGGGGTAAGTCTATAGCGCAGCCCTCTGAGCCGGGACTCCCTAAGCCACATTCACCCTTCCATCCCCCACGCCGTTCTATACTCCTAGTTTGGGCCCTGCGCCATTCCTAGTCTTGGGGCCCAAGACACCTGGGGAACCAATACTGCTTCCTGACCCTTCTCACCGAGAGCAACTCAGACCCTTTCTTGG
>NW_008349753.1:305494-363961 GCF_000622305.1 Nannospalax galili | reverse complement strand
GTCACAGTCGCCCACCTTCTGAGCTCCTCAGCATCTGAGCATGAATACAAACTCATCAGATAGACAGCCTTCCTCTTCCACTAGAGGCTCCATACTCTGCCATCCCTGTCACTGTCTACTGTGCTGTCAGCACCCTCATCCATTCCCCCCTGTCTGCCCTTCTGGTAGTATCTTCTTGAAGTCCCTCAAATTAAGGTAAAGAATAAGAACAAATCATTCTGGAAGAACGCAAAGATAAAGGGTAGCTTTAGATACTTAAGTGATAATAGAATTTATTCTCATAATTGTTTTAATAGCTTTTGTATAATCCCCATCGCTATTAATGAGATATAAAATGTATTTATCAAATCTGTAATCATTATGCCAAAAAATTTGAATTACTTAATATTTTGTATATTGTTAAAACTGTAACTTTAATTGTAAAAAAAATTTAAAATAAAAAAAAGCAAAAAAAAAAAGAAACTACATATATATGTTTAAAGTTCCATTTATTTGGGGCTGGAGAGATGGCTCAGTGTTTAAGAGCACTTACTGCTCTTTCAGAGGATTCAGATTTGGCTCCTAGCACCCACTTGGTGGCTGACAACCATCTGTAACTCCAGTTCCAGGGGATCCAATGCCCTCTTCTGGCCTCCATGGGCATCAGGCACATACATGGTACACTTATTTACATGCAAGCAAAACACTTATACACATAAAATACAAATTGAATCTTAAAAAATTACATTTGTATATTTATTGTATGTATTTGTGTATATGGGCATAAATGGGCACACGTGTGTCATGGTATATGTGTGAAGGCCAGAGGACAACTTGTAGAAGTCAGTTCTTATCTTCTATAGTTGGGACCCAGGTTTTGAACTCATGTCATCAGGCTTGGTAACATGCCCCTTTAACCACTGAATCATCTTACCAGCCCTGAAGCATATATTCTAAATACATTAAAATTTTATTTATTTTTTAATGTGTATGACTGTTTTGCCTGTATGTATGTGTACTGCATGTGTGCAATGCCCACAGAGACCAGAAGAGGGTGTTGGATTTCTGGATGTTGGAAGGTTGTTAGCCATCATGTGGGTGCTGGGAGCCAAACCAGGTCCTCTGGAAGAGCAACCAGTATTCTTAACCCCTTGGCTATTTCTCCAGGCCCCTCAATACATTTTTAGTTCGAATTGCTTCAACAAATTCTTTTTAAAAATTCATGTCCTCCGCAGGCATTGCACGACATGGGTGCACTTACCTACATGCAGGCAATACACACATACATGCAAAATAAAAATAATTTTAAAAATTTCATGCCTTTTCTCAGTGTTAAGGAATGAAGGGAACTTATTTATCTGTTGAGAGTTTGCAATCAGAGAAGCTCCTTAGATCACTGGCTACTCATACTCTAGAGCCCACAGCAGAACTTTCTAAAATCCAACTGGAAACTGCTGAGTTGCTCACTGCATCAGCTACTGTCGGGTACCACTTTCTAGTTAACTCACCACTTACACCATTTTGAAGAGCTTTTGATGACAAATGTAAAATAACCATATCCAGAGTCACTCTCACGCTGAAATGTAAGTAATTAATCTGTTTTTCAAACAGCTAATCATTGATTTTCAAAAACCCCATTACCAGTAACTGAACTATATTTTACCTCAAGGGCATGTACAAGGTCTGGACTGTCATTCACCTTAGTCAGAGCCCATACCAATCAAGCATTATGCCTGCATCCAATGAGTCACTTAACATTGGTTTATTTAAAATCAGACTCTGCCAAGTTATATTTAAAAACAACCAAATGGAAACAGAATTGCTATGAGAGGTTTTTTTTTTGTTTGTTTGTTTAAATCATCACATTCTCCTAAAACAGAAATCGGTTCAAGATGGATCACAGGCCACATGTAAAAGCTAAACCTACAGTGGTTTGAGAACCAAACATGCCAGTACCTTTTTGCCTGGGGGTTAGCCAAGGTCTTTCAGGACACAGTCAACAAACACCAGAAAAGAAAAAAAGGAATAAATTAGACCTCACCCAAATTAAAAACTCCTACTCACCAAAAGGCATCAGGAAAATTGGCAAGTCACAGAAGGACATATATTTATAAAACTCAGATTTCACAAAGAACTGCTATCCAGGATACATAAAGAATGTGGACAGCTCAAAAGTAAAGGCAAATGATAAAAATGGGAGAGCTGGACACCTCACAAAAGATACAGGAAAGGCAATAAGCACAGGAAAAACTGATTAACATTATTAGTCATCAGAGAAATGAAAATCAAAAGCACAATGCTCCCACACTACGTATCCACCAGAAGCTGGCAGGGATGTGGAGAACTGGGGCTTCCTCTCATTCTTTGTGGGGGTACAGAACAGTACAAATGGTCTGGGGAAAGGTCTGGCAGTAACTTATACAATTAAACAATAACACTAGGAGGACCCAGGTATTGTATTCTTGGGTATTTACTCAAGAAAAAGGAAAACACATGTGTCTACGAGAGAAAAAACAAAGGCTTGTACTGGAATGTTCATAACAGCGTTATTCATGGAAAACAGGTGCTCACCAATAGGACTACACATCAACAAAGAGCATATCCACACAGCAAAATTCTATCTAATAGTAAAAAGGTACAAAGTGGGCTGGAATATAGCTCGGTGGTAGAGCACTTACCTAGCATGTTCAAGGCCCAGGGTTCAACCTCCAGCACCAAAACAAAGCAAGAAACTAAACCATAACACCCCGTCCCCCAGATACATACAACAGTGCACATGCATCTATAAAAGTCTATGATGAATAAAACATAAAACAGTCTCTGCTGGACGACACCACATGCATGAAGTTGAACAGGTAAATAGATGCACCGTAGAAGAGCATACACTGGAGAAGGCGCAGTGGGGCAGGTAGAGGTGGTCCAAGTGCGGGTTGACTGCAGAAGATGAGGGGACTTTCTAAAAATGATGCTTCACACTACTGTCCTAAATCTCTGCAGAGGTTTTGTTTGAAACAAGCACATCTGCTGACTCTCATTAAATGACATCATTAGGATGTATGTTTCATCATATGTAAATTTTACATCAAAAGAAAACAAAACTTTGAATATGATTTATAGGCCCTGGGGGACCAATGACTGGCCCTGAATTGGCTTGAAATGACCACATCACACCTGCCAAAAGTCTGCCTGTGGCGTCTCTGAGTTTTAAAGATGCAACCTTCCTTAGATTTCCACATGACTGTGATTTTTTTTTTTGGAAGACTGAGAAAAAGAGTTACTATGATTATAAATCAGTTGAAATGAGATATGGCATGCTGGTGTAACTTAAAAGCTAGATCTAAGCATCCCAAAACGTTCAGGGGAGTAGCAATTTATGACAGGTAAGAACTAACAGCCACAATAAACACAAGGCCAACAATGAGGTGGAGAGGCAAAAGGAGGAAAATAAAGCCAAGAATCGGAACTAGCTCTAAATGAAAAAGAATCTAAAGACACTAGTCTGAGAAAGGATCTCATTATGTAGCCCTGGCTGGCCTCAAACTCAGAGACTTGCCTATCTCTGCCTCCCAAGTTAAAGGCATGGGCTACCATGCTCAGCACAAGATGCTTTAATAAGGTTTCTTTTCTTTAAAAAAAAGATATTCAGAACTTTTCAGTTTATAGATGCAAACTGTGAAAGCATTTCAGCATAAGAAAATTCATATTAGGGATCAACCAATTTTACTTCTAAGCTCTTAATTTTTGATTCAAGAAATATTTACATAGTGTACACTTGCTAGATTCTCAGGACACAATGTCGATCAACTTTAATGGAATTTACATTAATGGAGTGACTGACAATGAACACCATAAACAGCTGTGGTGTCAGAAGCTCATTAATGCTCTAGAAGAAAGACACACTGAGATGACTTGGAGAGTGTCTGTCATCTCCTCCACAGGCTACAGAAGGCTTTCTAGGGAACAGTGATGCATTGAGTTTGGGAAGTGGGAAAAGAGTTAACCTTCATCACAGGCAAATTATAAAAAGCTCATGTCTAGGATAATAGCATTTCTCTGGACATCCAGTTCAGAATTCAGTCTCTACTGGGGTTGGTTTCTGGGAAAAAGAATTCCTATGTTGGTTAACCTTAACTCAACAATACTGTCTCTAGCAGAGGCCACAGAGCTCTGTCAAAATGTGGCCAAGTCAGGAGAAACAGACATTGTACTGGCAGGGCACAGTGCAATTACCACTGCGGAGATGAAACTAACTTCCCTAATCTTTGGTTTTGAAAATGTTGGCAAAATTCAGTATGAATAACTGAAAGCCCATGAAAAGCGAGAATTTCTAAGATGATCATTATTTCAGATTTACTTCCAGAACACATTAATTTGCTTCCCTTTCCATTTCAATCCACATCATGGCAAACATCTGCTGAAAATACATGCTGTCTCCATCTGTAAACCACTCCAGCTAGCTGAACAAGTTTCTCCCATCCAGAACCCCACCCCCACCCCCACCCCCACCCCACTGAAGAGCACATGAACGACCTGGGCAGGAGAAATGAATGTAAAATTAGGCCTGAGACCAGATTAGCCCTATCTACTAATCTAACCCGCACTTGATACCAAGCCAACACTCCTCTTCAGGGAAAGAGCTTCAGGAAAACAATATAGAGGCAGGCAGAAACAAAGGGGTGGGGTATTGCTGGGAGGCATTTAGAGATAAGTTGCTCCAGAGTGTCAAGAGATACACAGCCCCAGGACGGCTTAGAAGCCTGGATGGCTGGTAGAGTTGGTGGCAGTTGGTCTTAGAGCACAGGGCTTCTGCCTGGCTCCCAGGACTCTTCAATGGCACAGGCCTTCCTGCCCATACCCCTCTCCTTTGCCTGTTTGTTCTGATACTAACTAGTATATTAACTGCCCCCTGCCCCATATTAAACCAGCTTTACTATGAGTAGGCTACTTAGTGGTCTGCAGAGGACAACTCAGCCTAGCTATTTTAGAACCATTTAATAAAATGTCCAGACACCTTCAGTATACTAAATCCAACTTCATGGCTTGACCCAGTAAAGTCACCTCTTAAAACTGAACTGTCAAAGCTCTGTTCACTTACTATATAAACAGATCCAGTGTATATTCATAGCATCTAACATAAATATTTTATAAGGGCCATGGTGTCGGGGAGGAGGGAAGTCAGGAGAGGGAGGATGGTGGGTGGCTGATGAAATTGGGGGGAAAGTGGAGATAATGGAGACACTGGGACTGGGGAGGGAGAAGGGAGGTCAGGTGGGAGGAAAAAAAGAGTATAGATGAATGACTCTCAGAGGGCTAGGGAACCCAGAGGGAGATGTGATGCCCCTGAAACCCCACGAGAAATGCACATACAGTGTTCTAAATGTTAGTGCATATGTATACCTAGGGGCTGTTTGGCAAGGAACACAATGCCAGACAGAAGAGACCTCCCTTCCAGTGGTTGATGAGAGTGATCCAGGAGACTCCCAAAATAACACAGGTTATTGCCAAAGCTCCTAGTTATCTCCCAGAACTAGTAGATAAGACCCTACTGCCAAAGTCAGGACATACTTTGGATATAGGACTTGGAACAATGGAGCAGGAACTGACCTGGAAGCCTTCTACTTGAAGTTCTCATAATACTAGATGATAATATGTAAACTGCTAAGGGAGAAAATCAATCAGTGGTCCAACCCAACCCTAAAGCCTAATAACCATAATGACTGGCAAGGCAAACTACCTGTATTGGTGCAGTAGTGACACTGTTATCTGGGGGGGGGGTGTATCAACAGCTCAGGAATGCATTATTTTTCAGTTAGAGAATTGAACTTATAGCCCTCTCAATGGGAACTCATGGTGGTACTCTAAGCTCATCCTAATACACATGGCTGGAGAGGTCATAGATCCTAAAGAAAACCCTATCTCTGTCATATCTCTAGACAAATGAAATTTCTTACCATATGCTAAATACGGATCCTTATATTTACAGATAGGCAAATCTTTCACTACTCATCAAAGAAGCTTCTTTTTTGCAACAGATGGAGGCTACTGCAGAATTCTATTTAACTGGCAAGACACAGAGAATATACATGTGCGAGACTCCTAGTCCTAGGTGACACACCTACAATTGAACCTCTACACCTAAGGCTCATGAAACACAGTAAAACGAAGGAAGGGTAGAGAGAAAAATAATGCATTCCTCACCTCTCACCAGTGAAGCTTCCTTATACAACAGAGTGTAATATACACAGAAGGCCACAACTGGCCAAGTTTTAAAGAACAGGAGACTGTGTATCCCTGGGTAGGACTCCTATATTGAACTTCACCCACCCAGGGCTCAGGGACCATTGTGGAAGAGGGGTGGAAAGACTGTAAGAGCCAGGGCTGGTTCATGAACACAGGGATGCAGAGACTTTCAGGCCACTGGAAGCTTGCACATGTGAACTTGTGGCAATGGTGGCATTGAGCACAGGACCCATGCCAACTCAATTAAACAAGGACGCAGAGAGAAGGAGAGAAATGGGTGGTGGGCCGGCCCTAGACTGGGAACTATTGGAGACTGATTGCTACTGAGAAAGGGAGCACATGCCTAACTTACAATCTCTAGATGGGCTGACTAGACTCCAGAGGACGAATCTGCACTGAAGGACATCTGGGTACAAATGCTTGACTGGACAGGACTTAACATGTATGGTGGAATACATGAGATTCCGTGGGGGGGGGGGGGATGGAAGGGCATGGATAAGGGAGGGTGTCTAAATTTGAATAAGAACTGTTACATGAAATTACAAAAGTTCATAGCAAATGATAGAACATCAAAACATTTATCAAGTTTTATTTTGCTAATACTACATTAAGAAAAATAAGTAGTTTTGTTCTTTAGTATTATGGTATAAAAAGAAATTGTAAACTGGGCCTAGCACAACTTTTGATGTCCTAATTTAAAGGGACAAATGCTAATTAGACATTACTTTATGAAGATATTAAAACAGACTGCTCATCAACCCAAGGCATTTTCTTTAAGTCTTATATTTTGACCAGTTCCACAAAACTATGTAAAATTCACCAACTCAATAAAATAAGTCAAATGTTTACATTACACTGAGCACCCCCCACCCTGCCCAATTTTTCTTTTGCAGTACTGGGGCTCTGGCATGTTAGGCCTCTGGCACGTTAGACCTCTGGCATGTTAGGCAAGCATTCTACCACAGTGCTATAGCCTCAACCCTTATTTACTTTTTATTTTGAGACAGGGCTGCACAACTTGAACTTACTACATAGCCCAGGCAGGACTGAACTTGCAATCCTCTTTCCTTGCCGCTCCAGCAGCTGGGGTTACAGCTCTAATCCTAGGGCCAGCTTACATCAACCATTCACTATGATTTTTACAAGGAATGAAAATCAATTGAAATTACCTAGCCGAACTAGGTAGGTACATTCTTAGAATAGTGTTAGCTATAAATCTCAAGAGTCAAAGACAATTGAGTCAATAAAGGAAAAACCAAAGTAGGAAATTTGATTCAAGTAATAATTCATAAAAGTGTCTTTCTTACATGAATAAAATGGATTTGCTAATAGGTATTGACCCAGTTACAGAAAGCACAAGTAGAGACTATCCTGTACTCAATCATAAAACATGAATGCACCACAACTATATTGTGCTTATCACTTCCACTGTTTAGATATTTTTCTCCAAGTGTTGGCAGATTTAAAAAATAAATTTGTGGGGCTGGAGAGATGGCTCAGCAGTTAAGAGGGCATGTTGCTCTTGTAGAGGGCCTGGGTTCAGTTCCCACCATCCACATTGGGTAGCACTCACAACCACCTACAAACTCCAGCTCCAGGACAGTCTATGCCTCTGGTCTCTATGGGCACCTGCACCCAGATGCTCATACCTACACAAAGACATACACACATACACATACTTAAAAGTCATAAGAATATACCTTTAAAAAAATAAGTTTGTGCCATTAAAATTGGGTTGCACCTCGAGGGCCTGAAATAATTGCAAAAGCCTAACATGACTACTTAATGAAAATCCAGTGTTGTATTGTATACATTTACTTTTATTGAACTATAAGACAGAAGTACAAAGGAGCTTTCACAAGTCAGATTTTAAGTTTAAAAAAAGGATGGAGCCTATTGTGATTAAAAGGCAGCTCAGCATCCTTAAGTCCACAATTACTTAAATATTTGTGAGGTATTTTCAGAAGCACTAAAAAAATTCAATATGCCAGTTTCCTTCAGAAATTAAACATCTCTCTCAACCTTTAAAGTGCCATAGCAAGGTCAAGTGGACATTTCAAATTCAAATTCAGTTTCATTCATAAAAACGTTTCCATCAGTTGTTAGGTAAAGGAACAAAACTGGTATGTTCACAACTCATCCAGGATCCTGCTCCTGATCGTGATTCAAAATCTGCAGCATCACAGTTTTCACACGCATGGCACAATTCCAAGCCACAGCAGTATAGAAAACACCAGTGCTTGGATCCAAAATTTGCTGTGTTTTTAAAAGCAATCATTTCCCCTTTCAACATGCCACTGTAATATTTAAGCATCTTGCATTTCAATAATAAACATGAAGCACCACTTTCCTAGTTTGGCCCATCCTTGAGAAAGGTATTATAGTCAGTCCAGAAGGAAACAGTTTTTTGCTCTGAAAAAGGAGACTGCATGCTTCAATGGTCTACCACTACTGGTGGCCTGTATTTTAATAAGAGAGAAACTTAAAAGTCTAATGTCTGACAATCATGTTTAATATGTCTATGAGCTGGAACTCTGTTACAGTGGCCTCTAAAGAGTTCTTTTACTAAGTTTTCATGAAACTTAAAAGTTCTGCATGAAACCAGCCAGAGCCCTCCCGATACACACTGTAATCTGACACTAGGCTGAAGACGTTTGACCAAGTTTAAGTAACTCAAGAGGAACTGTTTCCTGCTTTCAGTTAGAACAGTCTACACTGACCTGTGGTAACACTGCTAAAGCGGGGTTACTAGCGGGCACAGGATGCAATCAGGAAGTCAGACTCTAGCTCTCTTTTTGTTTCTAAGAAGCCATCCCAGCTCTCTCATTGATATTATAAAGGCAAAAAAACAAGAACGACCAAAAGAAGAGGTGGGAAACACACCCAGGCCAACTGTGTAGTTCCCTCTTCAACAACTGTGCATTGAAAAACAAACAGCTTTAAGAGAACTTCTGCATGAAATCAAATTCCTCCTCAGGGACCATGTCTGGGATAGTGCACCAGCCCCTGAGTGCAATCGGAGGTATACTCGACATTGGTTTATTTCCGCCTCACTTTACCTGGTCTGCTCCTGTAAGATGAGATGAGGCTCCACAAAGAACTTGACTCTCAGTTTAAGACGGTAAGGTGCCAGCCCATCCATCTGCTGGGAGATCCGGTTTCTCAGATTCAGCCATAAACTTTCACCTTTGCTACCCGTAAACTGCAGCCCAAAATAATCAACTTCTATGATTCCCAATCGCCTGCACACCTAAAACACAAGAACAAATGTAGCATGGGTGAGCCTGCAGTCAGCAAACCCAAGGACGCCATCAGAATGGAAGAGAGCCGTCTACTTTTTACAAAGTTCAACCGCGTTACAATTCCAGTTGCAAGCCAGGAAAACAGCACTTTAAGACATAAACGATGCCAAAACTCAGCTCTCAAACGGAGACTCATCCTTCCTCGGCTATATCTAGAGCGTGACCAATTGCAGGTCAGAGAAAGGAGTCCCCTCAAAGCAGCCTTCCCACAGGCGAGGAGAAGAATCCACAGGGTGTTTTCCTCCTATCCCAATCGCTGGAATTCCCTCCACTAGCGCCATCTGCACAGCTGATTTGGCAGCTGATTGTCTGGACAGTTTTAACCATCTGGATTCCAAAAAAAAACACATTGAGGAAACACGCCACAAGTGTCAGCGAAGCTTTACAAGCAGCTCTGCAAACATCTCAGGTCTGCAGGACCTGAAGACATTTCGATGGGATCAAACGTGTCCGCCACATCCATCATGCGTGCACCGTGGCGAGCCTTAAGAAAGCACACGCATGAAAGGACCCGAGCAGGGGACAGCCCCAACCTCCAGTCCTCTGGTCCCTCCGCAAGTTCCCTCTAGTCCTGGTCCCCCTGCAAATCCAGCGTGTTAGGTGAATGGTCCCCGTGAGCAATAGCGTGAGACGTGGGCCCAGCTGGCCAGCTAGGGACCCCCGGGGCCCCATCCTGCCTGGAGCCACCTCATCCCGGTATGCGAGTGGCTCTGCCCCGCCTCGCGGGGACCCCGCGGGGGCATCGCGCGCACACCTGCGGCAGGTGTGCCGGCTACCTTCCTACGAGGAAAAGTGCCGGGTTAGGAGGCCGGGTGGCTGCCCACGGTTTGTCCCGGTGCCCAGAGTTGGAGCTCCCACCGCCCCGTCTGCGTCCTCTGCGCCCCCCACAACCGCGGGGAGGAGGAGGAGGAGGAGGTTGGAGCCCGGCGGTCGGGCGCCGCTGCAGCAGCTCCAGGGAGCATCCCCGAGGCCTCCCGGCGACAAGCCCAGGGAGGGGGTCCCCTTCTCTGCCCGTCGCCCTCACCTGGTTGAGACAGTCCTCGCCGTTGGCTTTCGCCTCCACCTCCACCTCCATCAGCACCGCGTCCGGCCTCGTCACATAGCACAGCATGGCTGGGGCCGCCGCCGCAGCCACGGCCGCCTGTTCTCCGGTGTACGCGGGGTCTGTCGTCTCGCCGCTGCACGAAGCCGGCCCTGGGCTCCGCCACGAAGGTGCAGGCGTGCGGCCGCCTGCCCTGCACCCCACGCGGCAGCTACTCGCGTCCCCGGACCCCCTCGCTCGCCCGCTCCCGGGTGCTCCACTGCCGCGCTGCTCCGACAGCCCCACTGCCAGCGCCGCGACAGGACCGCCTCTTATATAGCAGCCCCGCCCCCTTCGGCGGCAGTGTCCGCCAATCACGGCGCTCCCGCCCCTCCTCCCCCTCCCCACCAGCCAATAAGAGGGCCCGCCAGGCCGAGGCCCCGCCTCCCAGTGCCGGCTGACCTCCCCGCCTCCGCCGCCCCGGGACAGGGCTGTCTGCGAGCTGGAGCTGCGGAAGGAGCGTAGCCCCGGGTACCGCCGCCGCCTCTGCCCGCTGGGCGACGCTGCTCCGACCGCCCGCAGCGCGGGGGACGGCCTTCTGTTCGGTCCCGGCTAGAGTGGACCGTACTCAAACGCTTCTACCGTTCTCCCACGTTCTCCCAAAGTGTGTGTCACGCCAGTGACAAACGCCTGTGGGCTGAGAAAGCAAAGAAGGGCCGGAACAACTGTTTTCCATCAAGATTTGCGTTGTTGGAAATCAGACTTCTTTACTTTAGACTTCCATCAGTTGTAAATAAAAAGCTTAATTCGAGTAGAAAAGTTTTTGCAGTTGATCAATAAAAAGCCAGGTACCCTGGCCTAGCTAGAAGCACTGTTCTTACTTAAACTCTTTCCAAGGATTTCTGTGTGTTGGGCTCTGCTCAATCAAAACACGGAGTGCTTTGCCCTGTGATGGGTTTACCCATACCATCTCACGTCTCATTCGTGCATTAAGCATTCACTGAATACCTGGTACTCTGCCTGTCCTCTCTCTCCGACCTCTTCTTGAGGGTAAAGGATTCATCCAAGGACCTAGCAGGTGAGTTAGCCTCAATAGCGGTGATAAATGATTAAAGGTCTGCAACTCTACTTGTATTTACTACTTCTCTTGACCAATAGTTTACTTTGCCTACCTCTTTGGTTTATAAGATAAGCCAGGAGATGTGGGTTTCAACCTTAGATTCTTGGAAAACTATCTTAGAAACCAAATATTTGCTCTGCCTTCTCCCATATCTCCCAGCTGGTGAGTCCTGTCCCTACCTCGTTTCCCATGTATCTCTGTCTCAGTGGTTATTATTTATTTATTTATTTATTTAATTTTTATATTTATTTATTTATTTATTTATTTATTTATTTATTTACTTATCTATTTAAGACAAGGTCTCGCTATATAGCTCAGGCTGGCCTGGAATTCTCAAGTGCTGAAATCACAGACATGCAGCTCATATCCAAGATCAGTGATGTTTACTTCTGATGAAGTAGGAAAGGTATCAAAGATGGCTAAAGCAATGGATCTTAACACAGCCCATGGCTGGCGAAAGTCAACTAGGGGAGAACTTGTTCTGCCCAAATCCTACCATCAGTACCCAGTGCAACCTCACATCTTTCTTTGTGTCTTAGGAGCTTGCATCGCAGTCATTCTACTTGAGTGTAAGAGGTTGATTGCATCAACCCGTTTCTCATTCCCTTCATTCCAAGCAGCAGATTTGGGAAATTGTTTGGGAGATACACTTAGATTACTGTGTCTAATCTATGCTCCATCTCTAGATATTTCAGCACAAGAAGAGGCACTATGAAGACAGCTATATTGGTTGAAGTTTTTGTTTGGAAAGGCAGAAACCAGCAAAAGGGAAGTTAGGGGACAGATTTGGGGATCTTAGAGAATCAGAGGATTCAAAAGTGGGAATGAAAACAGGGCATGCTGGCACATACCTTCAATTCCAGCACTCAGGAGGCAAGAGGCAGGTGGATCTCTGTGAGATCAAGGCCAGCCTGGTCTACATAGTAAGTTCCAAGTCAGCTGGGGCTACAGGGAGACCCTGTCTTAAAAAGACCAAAAAAGCAAACCAAACAAATAAAAAACAAGCAACCAAACAAAATAAGTGGTCATGAGTTGAAAAGAGTTGGGAACGAACAAAAATAAATAAAATAAACAAAAACAAAACATGAAAATAAAACAACACATTTCCATTTTTGCAGAACAATTTCTTTAAAAATGTCTTACTTTGGGTTTTGGCAGAGCTTGTTTATGGCTTTTTTTGCAAGAATGACTCTATAGTTATATGTTTTTTGTTGTTGTTGTTGTTTTTGTCTTTTTGAGGCAGGGTCTCCCTGTAGCCCCAGCTGTCCTGGAACTCACTATGTAAACCAGGCTGGCCTCAAACCCACAAAGATCCGCCTGCCTCTGCCTCCCCAGCGCTGGGACTACAGGCATGCGCCACCACACCCGGCTTATATTTATATGTTTTAATCCGAGGAGCTAAATAATTTGTAGAAGCACAGGAAATGTCTAGCAGGGTTTTTTTATTAATTTTAAATAAAATTTTAACAACCATCACTTATCTATGAAACCGTTGAGGGGTAAGATTGACAGAAATATTTCTAGTCTATATTTGTTGTATTCCTTCTATGGGATGGTTAGTTAAGATTCAATAATTCCAAAATTCAGAATCCTTAGATAAGGGCCAGAGAGATGACTCAATTGGTAAAGGTGCTTTCCACTAAGCCTGACAACCTGACTTTGATCCCTAAACCCACAAGGTGGAAGAAGAGAACTGACTCCCACAAGTTGTCCTCTGACCCTCATACATTTTCCATACACAGTAAAGTGTAATTTAAAAAAAAAATCACCAGATAAGGCTGAAGAAAAGAAGGAGCTTGTAAAGACAAAGGTAAAGGGTTGGGATTGTGGCTCAGTTGATGAGTGCTTGCCTAATATATACAAAGTCATGGGTTCAATCCCCAGCACCCATAAACTGTGCTTGATAACAAGTGTGCCCCCAGGCCCCAAATCCCAGCAGCACTTAGGAGGAAGAGGCAGGAGAATCAGAAGTTCAAGCTCATCGTAGGCTAAATAGAGAGTTTGAGGCCAGCCTGGGCTAGATAGAGTCCATGCCTCAATACCAACCAACCAACCAAAGAGGCACGGTGGGCTTGGTGGGGTGGCACATATATATGCCTGCTGCAATCCTAGCACTTAGGAGGCTGAGGCAGGAAGATCATAAGTTTGAAGCTAGCCAGGGCTACAGAGAGGGACTCTGTCAACAAACAAAAACAAACAAACAAGCTGGTAAAGTGCTTGCTGGACCTGAGTTCAGATACCTAGCACCCACATAAAATGCAGGCATGGTAGTATGTACCTGTATTCTCAGTGCTGGGGGGAGAAGACAGGAGGATCCCAGGGTTTTAGTGGCCAGACTGTCTACTAACTGGTGAGCTCCAGGTTCTGTAAGAGACTGCTTAATAATCATGACAATAATAATAATAATAATAATAATAATAATAATAATGTGAAGCATGACAGAGGAAAACACCTAATGTCAACATCCTCATGTACACACACAAACACATACAAGTATACTACATACAGACACAAAGTCAACCAACTGAACAATAGCAAACAAACAAACATAAACGATAAAAACAGGAAAAGGACACATGATAAGGAGAAAGAAACCCTGATGTCTGGGAAGAAAAGAATTCAGGCTTGTACTTGTGTGCACAGGGTATAGAAGATGATTCTCTCTCTTCCTTCCTGTAATTTTTTTCCCTTGTGATAAAATAGAAGCTGGTTAGTTAAGGAATGGGGAATTGGAGTGAGAAAGCACATTATGCTTAAAAGACTTGGTTAGGGAATAGAAAACCCACAGTAGAATTACTTCTTAGAAGATTCCACCATCTGGTAATGCTACCAAACGTCTGGAGCCAGTTTCAAGCCCCAGCTGAGTCTAGCTCCAAAATAAGAGACTGAACATCCGGGGCTGTAGGTGGAAAACGAATCAGATTAAGCTGTGACAGAAGCCAGGGAGGAGCTCCATGTTCTTGGTGTCTGCTTTTCTTTGCACTAGATTAGGGCATGGGTCCCATGTCTGTAATTCCTAGCACTCAGGAGGCTGAGGCAGGGGGATTGCCATAAATTTGAGGCCAATCTGGACTACATAACAAGTTCTAGGCCAGCCTGGGCTACAGAGTGAGCCCCTGTCTCAAAAACACTAAGTAAATAAAGCTTTATAATTCTGTAGCAAAGGGAAAGTGTTGCCTGTGTGAATATAATTTTTTTAAACAGAAACTATATCCAACTGCATTCAGTCCTGGCCATTCCAATACACCCAAATACAGCAGATTTCCCTTTTTGCTTCACATGTTTGGTTGCAAGACTGAACACTGGATGATAGCATCTGTAGGTTGCAATGTAATCTGATGGTCATCTCACTGCAAACTCTTCAGTCGAGCACGTCGTTCTGATCTACACGTCTGGGGAATCTATTCTTGCTCATTCTATGCTTCCCATTGCATACCGGGTGACAGAAACCCTGTGCTGGGTCATGGGGCAGGCTCTTGTGAAGAGAAGGGCCTACATCACCTGCCACACCCTCCCCCTCACCTCCCACAATTCATTAATAGAAGCAACAAGGAGGAACAGTTAACCCCTGAAAAAACTGTCCTTTTGGTTTCACACGTTATTCAAACCAATTATTCACATAAGTAACGCTTCATCAAGCATAAGTGTGTTAGAATGTGTTGAGTGAGCTGAAATTTCTAATTTGAAATATTAGCCTCGTGAAATTCAGGAGTAATTTAATTTGATCCTTGCCTACCATCAAAGCAGAACATCTCATTTCCTGAACTGACTGTTTAAAGGGGGAAGGAGGGGGCAGAGGAAGAACGGGCAATCCCTGGGCTGAAATCTGGGAGTGCAGAAGTGGCATGGCCTTCACTGGATACCTGTTTAAATGTTTGCTTGTTTTTCCTTTCTAGTTACGAGAATAGTTATGTTCAGTGGGGACCACTTAAAAAAGAGGAAAACAGTAACTTGTATTTCCTTTATATTTAGCACTGATACTTGATGTTGCTGTTTACATATACTGCATGCTAAATATTGATTGTGGGGTCAGTGAGATGGCTCAGTGGGCAAAGGCATTTGCTGTCAAGCCTGACAACCTGAGTTCAATCCCCAGGACTCACATGGTAAAAGGAGAGAACTGACTCCTGCAAGTTGTCCTCAACCTCCACAAGTATGCACACACACACACACACACACACACACACACACATACACACACACACGCACACTAAGTAAATGTAAAAAATTAAATAAATGCTTATTGACTTTGACATGATTCAGCGTCACATATTAATTCATGGAAACATATCAAGATACTGAGAGGGATTTCAGATGTGGAGTTCCAAATCTAAATCTGTTTTCATGAATATTAGGAAAATTATAACTAGAAAGAATAGCTATTACACACACAAATTCCAGCTACTATGATTTCTCAATTCTTTTCTTTTTTGAAATTATAACTTCTCTTTCATTTGATTTCCTTAATGAAATGTCCGGAAAAGCCATGTTTGTGATCTTCGTATCTGTTTGGCATGTTTAGTTGAGAAGTACTCAGAGTTTGTTACATTTTGTGAAATAACAATATTTTAATGTAGTCCACTTTGTGTTCCTCTCACAAATGGTTAAAACAGGAAAAGAATACATGGTAAGGGGGACCTGATCTCTGCGAAGAAAAGAATTCAGGCTTCTACTCATGTGCATGTGGTATAGAAGATGATGATTCTCTGCCCCATTGTAATTTATTCCTTGTGATAATATAGAGACTGGTTAGTTAAGAAATCACTATTTGAGGCTAGGTGACTTGTAAAGAAGATTTTGGCTCATGTTCCTGCAGCTGTAGGGTCTAAAGAACATCTTCCAGTATCCTGGTGAGGGCTCCCTGTGGCTGCACAATGTGACAGAGAAATGGAAGAAGTGAGCAGAAGGGGCGCTTGTGCAAGAGAGTGAGTTACAGCAGCCGAACTCATTTTATAATAACCCATTCTTATGGGAATGGATCCAGTCACACAAGACCCGCATTAATCCCTCCAAGGTCTAACCACCTTCCAATAGACGCTACTGCTAATGTCCACAACTTCAATATCACCACCCTGGAGACCAGGATTCCATCATACAAATCTCTGGAGGACTGATCATATTCTTAACCATAGCAGATATCTATCTATATCTATTATGAAAATTATCAATCATTAGGTATATGGTTTTCGAGTTGCTTATAGAGTTTGATGTTATGTAAATGTTGATGAACACACCACAGTTCATCCTTTATCTGATTTTGATGATTGGACTGATCCTAGGTATGTAGTGGGGAATCCAAGGAATAGAAAATAGAAAATCTGCCGAGATGCAAGCTCAACAAACTCTCCCGTAGCCAATTAACCTGTATTTTAACCAGTTAATATTAAACAATGAAGCTCCCCCACCCCTCATATCCAAGCATGGCTTTCTGAAAGGACAGAGGGGCTAATATGCTGTCCTGTGTGACACAGAACTTAGTAGGGATGGTCTTTCTGCTACCAATGCCACGTCAGGGGTACCAGCTTTTCAGAAGAAACGTGACAATTGTTAGAAATGCTATAGAAAGACCCAGAGTATATGGAACTAGGTTCATGTGTTCTACAAATGACTATCAAGACAAAACAAGATAAGAAAAACTACGAACATTTTTGAAAAGAGGCAATCTCTTATTAAAGTTGTACCATCTCTGCCCCATTTGCTTATTGCTGTTGACATGGGCAAAGTATGGGGCACTTGGTATGCGAACCTTACCCCGTTACTTCCGTTACAACATCGAGTTCTTGCTGTGTTCTCTGAAACTGTCCTCGAAGTTGGTTTATAAGCAATGGTTGATTTTGTCCCTGGCAGTCTTCTGTTCTTTCTGTCCACTCTTTCCCTCTTCTCTCCCTTGCTTCACAATTTCTGAACGAGGATGGAGAGGAAGCTGTCAGCAACTCAGGGAGAGGAGAGGCAGCCTGGTCCCCCTCTACCTGCACTGACAGGCCTATGTTTTCCTCCACAACAGACATTCCAGCTGCTAGTGCCCAAGGACACAGTGATAACTGGATGTGGGTTGGGAACACTTCCATAATGGCAGCAGCAGGTGATTCTACCCTTCCTTGGGACCAGCCTTCCAAGGGAACAGGAGGCCAAGCATGGTTGTTTGTAAGAAGCTCATAACTACCATCAGATCAAATGGGTACCTTGAAGCTCAGGGGAGAAATCATTTTTTTTTAATTAAATTTTTTATTTTATGTGTGTTTTGCCTGCATGTATGTAAGTGCACCCATGGTATGCAATGCCTGTGGAGGTCAGAAGAGGGTGTCAGATCCCCTAGAACTAAAGTTATGATAGGTTGTTAGCCACCATGTGAGGGCTGGGAACTGAACACCGTCCTCTGCAAGAGCATCCAGTGTTCTTAACCACTGAGCCATCTCTCCAGCCTAAGAAATCAAATCTTACATTGACCTACTTAGTTTCTAAGCTGCACTTGATTATCCCTTTGCCTTTGGTAAGACTTAGCCAAATACCCAAAAAGTCTTATATCTGCAAAGAGTAAAGGAAGGCTGGCTTCAGGACATGACTTAGATCTGAGTTTTAAAGCATGTAGAAATCTCTGAGGGCTAGTGCCAAGAAGTAATAGTAATTCCAAGAGAGTTTGTCTCTCCTTCCCTCCCTTCTTCCCTTCTCTCCTCTCCTCTCCTCTTCTCTCCTCTCCTCTCCTCCCCTCTCCTTTCCTCCGCTCCCCTCCCCTCCTTCCTCTTCCCTCCCTTCCCCTCCCTATCCCCTCCTCTTCCTTTCCTTTTTATTATTTTTTGAAAGAGTCTCATGTAGCCCAGGCTGCCTTGAACTTGCTATGTAGCTGAGGATGACCTCAAACTCCTAATCTTTCCACCTCTACCTTCCAAGCACTGGAATTACAGATGTGGGCCACCATGCCTAGCAAACAAGAAAGCAATTCTAGAGTGAGGTGAGAAGCTCAGCTACTCACACTGGGGAATATTTATCTTTTGTTTACCACCTTGGATGATCTGTTTTTAATTTTGTTCAGGAAGGCAGCACCTTTATATATGCCCATACACTTTTCACACCTTAAACATTTCTATCAGTGGGCAAGTTCAAACACACACACACACACACACACACTCATACATTCATGTTAATCTTGGAAAAAACTATTTACTCACTAATTGAGTTAGATAAATACAAGGAAGACAAATATCAAATTTGTTTATCTTGGAGCCTGATTTGGATGCAAGGACTTGAAATACAAAGCAATAATTAACTGAACCATAGCAGACTAGAACAAATACATACTCAGGAAAACAAGATAATGGTTGGATAGTTACCACCGTTCCAGACGTATCGAAAAGATGCTTGGATTTTTCATTGACAGATTGCTCTAGGCAGTTCTTAGATTTTAGGATTATGATAGATAAAGAAGAAGCAGTTCTTACATTTCTGGGTACTTTGAAAATAATAAATCCTCCTCTCCCTTTTTTAGGCCCACTTTAGGCAATAAGAGGTCTTTTTCAGATTGTAGCTGTTTTTAACCAGTTTCAAATGTATTTTTTTTTAAGAACTCATCAAGCTGTGAATGTTTCCTTCAAAAACTGCGAGTCTAAAATGGTGCATCTAGGCGAAATATAGAAAGATAACATAGGCAAAATAGTGAGAAAAGAAAATGTTCTGTGGCAAAATGATACTGTTTCTTTAAATTGCTCACCTGTGCTGTGTGTCTTGCTCATCCATTTGATGTCCTGCTCTGTGAGTCAACTCAAGGATATTTAGTTCTCCTCAGGGGATACTGGGGGATGATTGACAGGAGATGCTGCTCCAAATGACAGTCATATTATAACATAAGTCACATCATTCCAAAAAAAACGTAAAAGTACACTTTTACATTAGAATTTTAGTATATGTCATTAAAATGAAAACATGTATTATCAATAATTAAAGGCATGCTAAATATTTACTTATAATCTTTATGTGATATTAACAAAGTAACTTTAAACATTAACATTAAAAAGCTGTTTTATATGCTTTGTTTTAAAAATTTGATGTATACTTATGTGTGCATATTCCTGTGGGTACATGTGTGTGTGTGGGTGTGCATGCATGTGTGTTGGTGCATGTGGAGGTCAGAGATCAAGCTTGGGTGTCTTTCCTTAGACATGGTCCACCTTTTTTTCCTGTTTTGAGAAACAGTCTTCATTTTTACTTGGAACTTGCCGATTTGGCTGGGTTGGCTGACCAGTGAGCCCCAAGGGTCCACAGGCCCCTGTCTCTTTCCAGTGCTGAAACTGTAGCACGTACCATCACACTTGGGTTTTGCTTGGGTGCTGGGGATCAAATTCAGGTCTTCATGCCTGTGCAGCAAGGACTTCACCCACCGAGCCGTCTCCCCAGCTCCATAAGTTTTGTTTATTTGAGATAGGGTTTCATTTTGTAGCCCTGAGTGGCCTGGAGCTCACTATGTAAACCAGGCTGGTCTCTGTGTAGGCTTATCACTATTTTTTTGTGGTGCTGAGGCTTGAATCCAGGGCAACATGAACTATCACTGAACTAAATTTCGAGTTCCTGTTATTTAATATTTTTTTGACACAGGAAAGAATAGCACAAAAAATTGCGCTATAGTTTCATACCAGAGGATCAGAGTTCTCAAGTACAAACATTTTTATCTTAACTTTGTTTATCTTTCTATTTTTTTCTTGAAACATATAAATTGTTGACATGATGCCACTTTTGCTCTAAATGCTTCAAGGGTAAGTAGCAACCCAAATATCAGTAAGTGAGAATATTCTCTTACAAAATCACATGTAATTATCATAATTAAGAAATTAACATTGATGCAATACTCTCTTCAGATATCCAGACCTTATTCATATTTCACCAATGTTTCCATCATTTTTTTTAATTGCAAAAGAAAAAAAAAAAACCTAGCCTGACTGACTATTGCATTCAGATCTCTTTATCCTCCCTTAATCTGGGACAGTTACTCCCGTGTTTCCTCTGTCTTTTACCACCTCAGGATCCAGTGGACTAGCTCTGAATTAGAGAATCATCATTTTTAAGGCAAAAACAGATGCAGTGCACTGTGACACGCACATTCAAGAGAAGAGCAAAAGGCTTATTAAAAGTGAGGCAGGCCTTCCTCTGCGGGTGGAGGCTGCTGCTTTGCTAAATGGACATGGTGTCAAGCTGCCTTCTGAATATGTATGGTTATACCCACAGACGAGTGTGGCTCTAGGCTTTGGTCAGAGACTCAGAGCTGATCGAAGTACTGAGACTAAGTGACTGGTGAATTCTCAGCCCTAAATGGGACATTAAGGGGACATCTCCCCTCTAAGGCTCAGAGAAGAAAGGAATTTAAGAGCCAGAGGATGGGAAGGTGTACCATCAAGTGTTGTCTTCTGAACACTGTACTCATAAGCTCACAGCAGCAGTGGCCTAAGACCTGCACTGGTCCCATCAACAGGCCATCACAGACGAAGAAAGGGCTAATAAGGCTTCTCAAGTTTAATGGTTCCTGGGTAAAGAGCCCTCAGTGGTAAGTCACTTGCTCAAATAAACAACCCACCACCCATGCTCATGCCAACACGCCTAACTAAATGCAGTGGGCCATCAAACAAAACAAATAATTAAAAGACATAAAAATAGGAAGGGAACTTACTGGGAAGAAGAAAGCGTTCAGTGGGAGGGATAAGGGGTGATGAGTAGTTAAAATCGGGGGATATGATCCTAGTATTATACATGTATAAAGTTGTGAAGGAATAATTTTTAAAAATATATTTTTATTTAGTATTTTTATTTTATGTGTATGAGCGTATTGCCTACACATATGTAAGTGCACCTGTGTTGTGCAACGCAGCAGAGGTCAGAAGAGGGTGTCGGATTCCCCTGGAACTTGAGTTAAGGAGGGTTGGTAGTAGCTGGGTGTTGGGAATCGAACCCAGTTTCTCTGCAAGAGCAGTCAGTGCTCTCAATCTCTGTGCCATCTCTCCAGCCCCAGGGTTAATTTTTAAAAAATAGAGGCCTTCCTTTTGAGGCCCCTTATACTATACTTTTGTGGTTTTCTGGGCAAAGTAAATCAATGATCAGACATGAGGCTTTCAGAGGTGGATTTGTACTTTGAGGTCCCACAGAACTAGAGACTAGTGCCTTTAATTACTGTGACATCCTTTTCCTTCCCATCAAGTTCCAATGAGATGGGTTGAACCTCAACTGTGCTGGAGGCTGGCCGCTTCTCCCCAGCTGAGCTTTCATGCATGTTGCAAGTTCTTCAAATGTGCAGGAGCCGGCTCCATGAATGCTGTCTCAGGATGTATCAAACCCAGGAGGGAGCCCACTCTTCAAGGCTCCCTCCTGATCCTCCACTAGAGCCCTTCGGTGCTTCTGGCCTGATTCCTTGTTTCAATCACAGCTTCTTGAACTGTGGGTTGTGACCCCCGCACAACGTCACATAACTGAATATGGGGGTTCTAATTAGCTTCAGCTATCAACTTGACACATCCCAGAATTACGTGAGGGAACCTCACTTGGGGGATTGCTTAGATCAGACTGGCCTCTGGGGACATTTTATTGATTGCTAACTGATATAAGAGGGCCGAGTCCACTGTGGACTGTGCCACTTTGGAACGTGGTCCTGGGTTGTATAAGAAAACTGGCTGAGCATGAGCCAGAGGAGCAAGCCAGTAAGCAGCGTTCCTCCGTAGTCTCTTCTTCAGTTCCTGCCTCCAGGTTCCTGCCTTGAGTTCCTGCACTGACTTCTCTCAATAATGAACTGTGACCTGGAAATGTAAGATGAAATAAACCCTTTCCTTCCCCAAGTTGTTTTTGGTCATAGTGTTTACTGAAGCAACAGAAAGCACACTAGAACGCGGCCGTGAAAAATTTGATGAGAGTAAAAAAGTTTCTGGATTCACAACAACGGAAAGTTAATTCAAACTCAAATGTGTAATGAGCTGGCAGTGCTCCTGGGCTGCGTCACGCAACCTCACGGCAGTCTTGTTTCTGAACACACTTACGTACTCTACGCCGTGCATGCCGTCCTACCACACAGTGCCCGTGAACGCTGCCTGAAATGCAACGGTTTCATTACTGAAAACAAAGAACCTGAATATTTTCCCTCTCCCATGTAACTATCAAATTAGTATACTTTTGGATTATATTATATTAACAATATTCGGTTTTAAAAATTGCTGTTTGAGGGGTTGGAGAGATGGCTCGGGGGTTAAGAACACTGGATGTTCTTGCAGAAGACCCGGGTTCGAATCCCAGCCACCCACATGGCAGCTAACAACTGTCCGAAATTCCAGTTCTAGGGACTCTGATGGCCTCTTCAGTCCGCCGAGGGCATTGCACGACACGGGTGCACTTACCTACATGCAGGCAATACGCTCATCACATAAAATAAAAATAATAAAATTTTAAAGAAATCGCTGTTTGAGTTGCTGACTTGAGTGTCATGGGCATTGCATGACACGGGTGCACTTACCTACATGCAGGCAATACACTCATCACATAAAATAAAAATAATAAAATTTTTAAAGAAATCGCTGTTTGAGTTGCTGACTTGAGTGTCATAAAAAAAAATCATTAAACGAATTTTGGTTTGGGATTAGGACAGACTTCCAACAATTTCTGAAATAGCCTTAATCAAACTTTTGTCATTTTCTACTATGTGTTTATGTGAACGATGTTCTCAGCATTGACTACAAGATAAAAATATCCACTAATTCTGAGATGTTGAACATGCTGTATGTCTCACAGTATCAAATACTCAGAAAATAATTCCTTATGTAAAGTAAATAAGCGTATCATCTCATCAGCATGAAAATTTGCTTTTATTGCTAATAAATGGCAAAATTATATGTATACTTAAGAATTTTTTAAAGAATTTACTTATGGGGGCTGGAGAGATGGCTCAGCGGTTAAGAGCACTGTCTGCTTTTGCAGAGGACCCAGGTTCGATTCCCAACACCCACATGGCAGCCACAAACCACCCTTAACTCCAGTTCCAGGGGAATCCGACTCCCTCTTCTGACCTCCACGGCATTGCACAACGTGAGTGTACTCACATACACGTAGACAATACACTCATACACATAAAAAAATAAAAATAATAAATAAATATTTAAAAAATTTACTTATGATTGTTATCAGTAAATGCCTTATTTGTATAGCTATATTCAAGTCATGAAAAATTCCTTGGGCAACAAGGGGCTGGGCTGGATCTGTGAATGGCTCAATAGGTAAAGAAGCTTGCCGACAAGCCTGATGATCTGAGTTCAGTCCCTTGCACCCTCATAGTAGAGGGAGAGAACTGAGTCCTCCCACACTGTGTGGCATGTCTGTACCCTCCCCCCCCCCACGAATAAATAAATATAAGACTATTTAAAATAAAAAAAATAAAAAGGGGGATGGGGAGGATTTGCTCCAGGGGGTAAGAGTACTTTCTCTGCAACCATAAGGACCAGAGTTCAAATCCTCAGCACTTAAGAGCCTGGCATGACCATGCATGCTTCTGACCCTCGCATTGGGGGTTGGAGACAGGCAGATTTCCCAGAAGGTCCCTGGCCAGCTACCCTAGCCAAAATGTCAAGCTTCCAGCTAGTGAGAGACCCTTTCAAGGCCACAAGATAGAGATCAATATAGGAAGATATACAGAATTCTGCTCTGGTCTCCGTGTGTATACACACAAGCATCAGCACATCCCTGTGCATGCTCTACAGACATCTCACACACACACACACACACACACACACACACACACACACACACACTTCTTCCTTCCCCTGAATCACAAACAAAAAAGGGTCATGAGCAGAAGTTTAAGGTGCTCTGATTTAAACAACCATCCTGCCTCCTCTAATGAAAGGCTGCTCAGTGAGTGTGTGCTCGGCCAAGTGTCACTTTGACTAAGTGGCAGGAAAAATGGGTGCACATCACGGAGACAAGCCCTGTGAGATGCTTTCCCATGCCTCACCCAGTCTTGCTCTCAGGTGCAACGTCCGCCCTCAGTCTTTGTCCCCGTATGTCACTCAAGAGCTGATTCTCCTGCAGACTTCTGGGGTGAGCAGCAGCAGGGGGTTCAGGTCCCCAAGTCACCCAAGGAGAGAACAGAGGGCCAAGAGACTCTTCCCAAGGTGCTGAGGGAGCCAGCCACTGAGCCTTCAGCACCACAGCTTAACTCTTCCATGCCCTCTGATTGAAGTTTTAGCAACCAGGAGAGTATTATTAAAAGAATGCAAACACACAGCAAACCTACACGTGAGAATAACCTTGGAGGGTTTGTGCCAGAATGTCACAAACACCTACAAAAGCAATTTTTCTTTTAATGAAGGAACTGGGCGGGGGTGGGGGTGGGGGTTGTAGCTTGCCTTGTCTCCATGGGACACCAGAGAAAGAAGAAAGAACCACCTAGTTTTTTTAATCTCACAACTTTATTTTAATGAATGGGTATTGCTCTTACTACCTAAAAATAGTACTTAAAAAAAAAATCAAGTATTGCAATTACTCAAATGTTATTTGAAATACTAATGAGATATTTTAAACTAACCAGACAAATTAAACTTTGATATAGAACTTTAGTATGAATAGGCTCCAACTCCATTAGCTACACTTCAAAGGATAAATATTAATATTATTCTGCCCACTCTGTCAATTTAAGGTACTAATTAACTATTCAGGTGATTTCCCCCAAGTGATATGTAACAGGTATTTCATATGGACAAGTAGGTTACTGGAAAGGTATTAAGGGGTTCTAGTTGGTTTCCAATTCTACTAAATGCGTGTTTCTTATTTTTCCAAGCACTGTATATTCTAATTACTGAAAATCCTTTGAACCTTGTTAATTATAACACCATCTCAGTGCCCCAGGCCGAACTTTCCTTAAGGTTTCCCCCTAAAACGAGTGTGCAGTTTCAGATACATAGACAGGAACAAATTTATTCAGAACAAGCTGTATCATGCTAGAGACATTTCTGTGTACAGAAGGATCTGTCTTTCTATATACACAAATCAAGTATATTTTTAACATGACAATGTTCGAGAGGTTTCAAGAGAGAAATAAAATAGGGCTTTCTCTAAAAGTTTAGTTGCTAAATGAAATTGTAGGTCATTTGTTGACAACCTCTAGAGTTCCCATGCTGTGATCATAAGGCCAGTGGAAACAATCACTCAAAGTTTTGAGCCAAAGTTAAGCTCAAAAGGTCAGAAAAATGTTTTCATGGTTTTTAATGCTGGTCTTGTATGGACAGGGGGTTGCAGCTCAGGGGCAGAGCACTTACCTAGCTTACACTAGGATTCCCCCATTAGATTCACAACCACAACTACTATAACTCCAGATTCAATGGATTCAGTGCCCCCAGCACAGCCACAAAGCAAAAGACCAGACAAGAAAAATTAATGCTGGCCTTGCAAGTTATAAGAGACGAGTCTCAGCTAGAAGTTCAATTTCATCCATTGTAAAATGGAGTAATTGCTGTCCTCTGTACACACTGGGTCGGTACAAGCTAGAAGTAACACGAGTTACCCAAAGACTATCATTAACACATGAAGCAGATGTATTTTGCTTAATGTACAACAGGAGAAATCCTTAATTTTCTGATTTTTAGAGTTTAGAGGATTAAAGTGCATAATATAGGAGAAGGAAAAGAATATAAAATTGTTAAAACACTTCATTTGATGACATCGAAATCCATGTGTATGTCCTTTGAAAAAAAGATTTATGGGGGCTGGAGAGATGACTTGATTAAGAGCACTGGCTGCTCTTGCAGAGGATCTGGGTTCAATTCCTACCACCCACAATGCAGCCAACAGCTGTCCTTAACTACAGTTCCAGTTCTAGGGGAGTCTGACACCCTCTTCTGACCTTTGTGGGCATTGCACAACATGGGTTCACTTACATACTTGCAGGCAATATACTCATACACATAAAATACAAAAATTATAAACAAAATAAAAAATGATTTATTTTATTTTAGTGTGTGCGTGTGTGTGTGTGTGTGTGTGTGTGTGTGTGTACACATGCTCAGGCGCCCATAGAGGCCAGAAGAGGGTGTCAGATCTCCTGAATCTGGAGTTATAGGTAGTTGTGGTTGTGAACCACCTACCATAGGAACTGAACTCAGGTCCTCCATAAGATCATCAAATGCTCTTAACTGCTGAGCCATCTCTCTAGCCCCATTTGCATGTTCTTTTGAGTCATGGAAAATCTAAGGCCCTTTTTGCCTGCTCTCTGCATGACTACATAGGAGTATCAAAGGCCATGGTCTCTTCCTCCTTATACAAAAGGGAAAGGAAAGAATTAATTACAATGACACGAATAACGCTTGTTTTGCTGCTGTTGTTTTTGCTTGCTTGTTTTTTGTTTGGTTTGTTTTGAGACAGGATCTTGCCGTGTAGCTAAGGTAGTGTCTAAGTTGCAATCCTCCTGCCTCAGTTTCTCAAGTGTTAGGATTAGAGGCATGTGTCACTGTGCCTGGCAAGACTTGTTTTGATGCTTGAGAAAAAGCGTTCTAAAAAAAAAATTAAAAATGAAAATTCAAAGCAAATATAAACAGTCCTTTTCTGTATTTCTGCACTGATTTCCTAATATTATATAAAAGGTTTCTGAGGGACTGGAGAGATGGTTCAGTGGTTGAAGGGCACTGACTGCTCTTGCAGAGGACCCAGGTTTGAATCCTGGTACCCACATGGAGGCTAACAACCGTCTGTAACTCCAGTTCCAGGGGCTCTGACACCCTCTTCTGACTTCTGCAAGCATTGCACAACACAGGTGCACTCACATCCATGCAGGCAATACACTTGTACACATAAAATAAAAGTAATAGATTTTAATTAAAAAAAAGATTTTTGCATCTGTGTTCACAAATGATGTTCAGTTAGAGTTTACTTTCCTTATGGCTTTGTCTGGTTTGGGTCATACTGGCCTCAGTGGATAAACTGGGAAGCATTCTCTTCTTTGGTATTTTCTGAAAGAGTTTATGTACAGTTGGGGTTAAGTCTTCCTCCTGGTAAAACACTCATGTTTTCACTAACAAGGCCTGAGTCCTGTCTTCTCATGAATTCAAGATGACAGCTTTTTGCTTGTTCATAGAGAAGGGTGCCCAGTATCAACCAGTGCTCCAGAATCCAACTCCCCCTGAGCACCACAAACTTCTAGACACACTTCTTGTTCCTAACAGTGAGATGGTAAACCACAATTTTTTTCCATTTTATGCTTCACTGCCCTCCAAGTTGTACTTTGGATAAAATGAAATTTTGAATTAATAGGATTTTGGATCATCAAATGGTTCCAGTTAAATTGATTAAAATAAGACGTTTTATTTTTGAAAACGTTTTTGTTTAGTTATTTATTTTTATTGCATGTGTATGAGTGTTACTTTCTGTAACTAGGTCATATCTCCTAAAGTTTTCCTTGCCTCCCAAAATGGCACCACTGGCTGGTGATCAAGTGTTTGCCTTGAGCCTGCCTGGATATTTCATATTCAGTCCACAGTAGGAGCTGGACAGCGGCAGAGCCCACACAGGTAGTGAACAGAGAATATAACTCAAGAGAGAGCCCTGCAGAGAACTGGCGTGGTATTCTTTCTACACAGCATTGGTTTAACTCTGTAAATACCAAAGCTCCACTAGACTGTCAAGCTAGCCAGATCAGGATTGCTGGACTTAGGTAGCCTTTATCTTATTTTTAAAACAAAAAAGACCCGCAGGCATCAGCAAAGCAGGCTTGTGCCAAATTAATCCTTGAAGCTTACAGCACTGATTTTAAGAGGAAACACAGTTTTAAATTATATACTTATTCAAAATTATGCCAGCCCTGGAATGTTCTTTTCCTATTTCATCTTTATATCTGGTGAAAAGGATATTATTCCTTTTTCAGTGAGTTAAATTATGCATTGTCTGGGCTTTTTGTGCTGACCTCAATTTAAAGTCATACAGACCAGCGGGCGTGGTAGCTCATGCCTTTAATCCCAGCACTTGGGAGGCAGAGACAGGTGGATCTCTATGAGTTCAAGGCCAGCCTGGTTTACATAATGAGTTCCAGGCCAGCTGGGGCTAAAGGGAGACCCTGTCTCAAAAAGACCAAAAAAAAAAAAAAAATAAAAAAAACAAAAAAAAAAAAAAAAAAGTCATACAAACTGAAGAAAGCAAGCAACATATTTTGTGTTTTCAATGGTCACGTGGTTAAAAACCAAAACTACAACATCTTGCTTTCTGATAACTTCATGAAAATAACTTTATGAAAAGAACCATACTGAATAGTGGCCTTTCCTTCTCAATTGAAGGTTATGCTTTTTAGGTCCTCAATCCAATTTCACAAGAGTTAATATTCTTCAAGCCTCATTCTTGAATGAAATAATCAATGACTGTTATTTTATGTCTAGAGTTTCATTATGTCATTGATTTTTTTAGCCCTCTACTTCCAGCCACAGTTTTCAGAAAATTCTCTCTCTCTCCCTTAGTGGCCTTTCCTTCTCAATTGAAGGTTATGCTTTTTAGGTCCTCAATCCAATTTCACAAGAGTTAATATTCTTCAAGCCTCATTCTTGAATGAAATAATCAATGACTGTTATTTTATGTCTAGAGTTTCATTATGTCATTGATTTTTTTAGCCCTCTACTTCCAGCCACAGTTTTCAGAAAATTCTCTCTCTCTCCCTCTCTCCCCCCCTCTCTCCCTCTCTCTGTCTCTCTCTCCCTCCCTCTCCCTCTCCTGTGCTTCTAGCTAGCTACTACCCATCCAATGCTGCCATTTGTATCATTAAAGGCAGTCATTTAAAAAGTGGTTCTACTGATAATTAAAGAAAGGTAAACAACATTAGGTATAATAGCTTGGTTAACCAACAATTATTTTCAAGTGTGCTCTCCAGAGGGGACAGAGGGGGTCAACAGCTCTGTTTGTTCACTCTGGCATCTACTCTGCTCTCTCTCTCCCTCTCCCTCTCTCTCCCTCTCTCTCTCCCTCTCTCTCTCCCTCCCCCCCTCTCTGCATGTGTGTATTAGGGATTGGACCTAGAGCCTCTCATAGCTAGGCAACACCCACCATTGAACTATACCTCCAACCTTCTCTTAATGTTTTTATTTTAAGATAGGGTCACACTAAGTTGCCTGGGCTGGCCTTGAAATCACTTTGTAGCTCGGGTAGTTCTTGAAATTGCAATCCTTGAAGAAAACACTAGAAAATGGAAAAATCTCCCACATCATGGATTGGCAGAATTAATATTGTGAAAATGAGTATATTATTGAAAGTCATCTGCAAATTCAATGCAATCTCCATCGAAATTCTAATGATATTATTCACAAAACTAGAAAAATTCCTTCAATCTATATTGAAACACAAAAGACCCAAAAGGCTGGAACAATCCTAAGCTAGAGATAGAGCCATCGTGAACAAGGCTACATGATATTGCCACAAAAAACAGATATGTAGACCAATGGAATAAAACAGAGAACACAGAAATAAATCCATACAACTACAGCCACCTAATTTTTGACAAAGGTATCTAAAATATACTTTACGTAAAGGCAGCTTATTCAACAAATACTCTTGGGAAAACTGGCCATCCACATACGGAAAAACAAAATTAGATCCAGATCTCTTACTTTACATAAAAATCAATTCAAAGTGGAGCAAAGCCCTTAATATAAGACTTGGAGTATTGAAATTGCTAGAAGGAAACATAGGGATGACACGTCACAATATAGGCATATGCAAGAACTTTCTGGATAATAATAGCACAGGAAATAACCCCAAGAATTGACAAATGGGATTCCCTGAAGTTAAAAAGTTTCTGCACAGTGCAGGAAACAATCACCGGCATGAAGAAACAGCCTACAGAATGGGAGAAGAACCTTTGCCATTTATACTTCTGACGTGCAACTAATATCTAAAATATATAAAGAACTGCAAGAATTAAATACTTGAAAGGGAAATCTCTCAATCAATAAACAGGCTAATGAATCGAACAGATGGTTCTCTAAAGAAGAAACACAACTGCACAACAAATGTTTGGAAAAGTATCAGTATCCTTAACATTGGAGAAGTGCAAATTAAAAACTACTTTATGATTCCATTTCACTCTAGTCAGAATGGTTATCATTAAAAAAGAAAATGAGGACTGGAGAGATGGCTCAGTGGTTAAGAACACTGGCTGTTCTTGCAGAAGACCCGGGTTCAAATCCCAGCACCCACATGGCAGCTAACAACTGTCCCTAACTCCAGTTCCAGGGGATCTGACAACCTCTTCTGTCCTCCACAGGCATGGAGGGCATTTACCTACATGCAGGCAATACATGTATACACATAGAATAAAAATAATATTTTTTTTTTTTTTAAAAAAAGAAAGCAAATGAGGGGACTCAGTGGTTAAGAGCACTGTCTGCTCTCTCAGAAGATCCAGGTTAGGTTCCCAGCACCTGCATGGCCGCTAACAACAGTCTTTAACTCCAGTTCCAGGGGATCCGATGCCCTCTTCTGGCCTCCACAGGTACTGCATGACACAGGTGCACTTACATATATGCAGGCAAAACACTCATACACATAAAAATAAATAAGTTAAAAGATTTAAAATGATAACATATTTAGGAGATGATGTAGAGAAATTCACTACTGGTAAGCATGTAAACTAGAAAATAGAACTACATATGACCCAGCTATGCCCTCCTGGGTGGATACCCAAGAGTCTCTGCATCTTATCACAAAGATACTTGCATAGCCATGTTTATTGCTATACCATTAACAACAGTTAAAAAAATGTAACTAGGCCGGGTATGGTGGAGCACGCCTTTAATCCCAGCACTTGGGAGGCAGAGGCTGGTGGATCTTTGTGAGTTCAAGGCCAGCCTGGTCTACATAGTGAGTTCCAGGACAGCTGGAGCTACAGGGAGACCCTGTCTCAAAAAGACACACACACAAAAATGTAACTAACCTAGATGTGCATCAACAGATGACTAGATGAAGAAAATATAGTACATAGACACACTGTAATTTTATTCAGCCTGAAAGGAAAATGGACCTGGAAATCATTATGTTAAATGAAACAAGTCAAACTCAGAAAGTTGAATACCTTGTGTTTTCTCTTATATGCAGTCATAGATTTCTTGTGTGTGTGTGTGTGTGTGTGTGTGTGTGTGTGTATGGTGTAGGTGACTAGAAAAGGACATGTAATTCCACATAAGTAATGGGATATGTGTGCTGTGGAGGTAGAAGGGAGGTTATGAGGGGAGGAAGGGGATCTGCAGGAAAGGATAGGGAAAGGAAAACTAAGGTTATTTGTATGCAGACTTAAAAAGACTAATAAAAATAATTCTCTGGTGTGTGTATGTGTGTGTGTGTGTGTGTGTGTGCGTGTGTGTGTGTGATGTTTACGTGTGTGTTACTGAGGATTGAATGTAGGGCCTTATAAGTGCTAGAAAAGCACACTACCACTGAACTGAATCTCAGCCATCTGTTGACTTATTTATTTGAGACAGGGTCTCACTAAATTGCCCAAACTGGCCTTAAACTCACTCTGTATCCTAGGCAATCCTTGAACATGAGTAGTTAGGGTTACACGTCTGCATTGCTAGACGTGGCTTCCTCTGGTCTTGAAACTTCAAAATGGGCCATCCTTAGGACCATCTCGACTGCCTGGAGTTGTACCTTAAATACTTTTTGAGTTTGTGTTCAACTTCTAATAGATTGTATTTAAAATAATTTGCAAATTTAATGCAGAATTCTCAAATATTTTTCATCCAGTTTCTTCTGTTAACATCTTGGAACATCTGTCAAAACTAACTCACTGCCATTGACATGTTTGAATTGATACATCCAAAACTGTGAGCCAAAATAAACTTTTTCCCTTTTAAAGTTATTCTCAGAGATTTTGTTGTAATAACAGAATGCTGACTAACAGAGTCGCCACATGTCCTTAATCTCTCTCCTTCCTGTGAAAATTGCTTAGATTTTCCTCATTTTCATGATCTTGACTGTTTTGAAAAGGATCAGAAGAGTATTTCATAGAATGTCTTCCAATTTTGTTTCGGCCGGATGCTTTCTCATGAATCATCCAAAAGTGCACTTCAGGGAACACTGTGAGGGTGAATACCATTCCTTCTGTATCATAAAGGGAAAAAAATCCTGCAACACAAGATGGAAATGTGACTTTCAGTAACTTCGAACCCATGGTAAAAGGTAGTGTTTCCCAGGTCGAAGTAGTCATTGATAATTAAACAAACAAAATAATCAATATAGCTTCCAGGTATGAAAAGTTATATATTGACAAGCAAGATTTTAAAAGATACAAACAATTGAATTTTAATTATAAGAATTGTGCAACATTGGGGTTGGAGAGATGGTTCAGTGGTTAAGAGCACTGGATTTTCTTGCAGAAGACCTGGGTTCAAATCCCAGCACCCACATGGCAGCTAACAACTGTCTATAACTCCAGTTCCAGAGGATTCAAAGCCCTCTTCTGTCTTCCATGGGCATTACAAGACACGGGTGTGCTTACCTAAATGCAAGAAATACACAAATACACATAAAATAAAAAAGTGATAAATAAAAAAATTTTAAAAAAGAATTGCTAACATTCATTAAAATAATTACTGTTGAGCCAGGCATGGTGATGCACACTTTTAATCCCAGCACTCAGGAGGTGGAGGCATGTGGATCTCTATGAGTTCCAGGCCAGCCTGGTCTACATAGCAAGTTCCAGGCCAGCTGGGGCTACAGGGAGACCCTGTCTCAAAAAGAAAAAAAAAAAGAATTACTGTATATTCCAGGAAAAATATTTCTATCCTTTAAACAACTTATCAAATTTATTACTTATCTTAAATACCTATGTATCAACAACACTATATTAAAAATATTTATGCATTTTCTTTGCTATATTAAAGGTAAAAATAGGGGCTGGAGAGATGGCTCAGTGGTTAAGAGCACTGGCTACTCTTGCAGAGGACCCAAGTTAGGTTCCCAGCACTTACATGGTGGATAACAACCTTTCTTAACTGCAGTTCCAAGGGATCCAACACCCTCTTCTGACCTCCATGGACATTATACCCATAGATGCACTTACATACATGCAGACAAAGCACTCATTCACGTAAAATAAAAATAAATAAGTCAAAAATTTTAAATTAAAAAGTTAAAGGTAAAAACAAACTACCTAAAATATTAAATTGTCTTTACAGAAATTTTGGAGAAACATATCAATTCTAATTGTCATTTTCAGTTATGTTCATTTGGTATATAAAATTATCCTCTACTTTTCCACTGATACAGTAAAAGGACTTTGAAATTGTACTACAGCTTATATGGCAGTAAAAATTGATTGACATCTAAATATATCCATGGAATACCAAAACTTTTATATATTAATTTAATTTTCTGATTTAGTTTGCTTAAATTTGTCATCTTCATGAAAATACATAGCCAAATTTAAAAATATTTTTAAATGGTTTGCTTTAATTACTTCATTTTTCCCTCAATAAGGAATAGTTTCAATTTTGAAGTCTAATAGAATATCTAAAAGTTGCCTTTGGTGGGAGCAACCCAGTACCATCTACAAATGACTGAATAGAGAAAATGAAGTCAATAATACAATGGGATAGTATTTAAGAAGAAAAAAATTGTCACATGACACAATTTGGCTGAGCCTTGTAAACATGAGAACTTGTGCCTAAATTTCCATCACCAACATAAACAGCAGGATATGGCTGCAGGTGTATGTAACCCCAGCACTGGGGAGCAGAGACAGGCAGATCCAGAGAGCTCACTGTCAGCCAGTCTAGCCAAAAGGAAAAAATTCCTGAGCTTCAGGTTCAATGGGAGATCCTGTCTAAGGGTGGGGAAGGGTACCTGACTGACCCTGCAACACAGAAATTAGGCTGCTAGTTGCCTGGAGCTGGGACAGGAGCAGGTGGAGGATGCTCCTTTAATGGATACAGAGTTCTGGTTTTGTAAGCTGAAAATGCTCTGGAGATCACACTGTATGAAAATGTGAATAGAGCTACCACTGCCTAGCTGTACTCTGAAAGATAATCACATGGTTAATTTTGTATGTTTTTTCAACATGGTAAAATGTAAAATTTATGATTTTTGCTACCACAAACATGAGTTGATTCTGTAGATCAAAAACTTATTTTGAAATAATTCAATCATGCAGTGAGTTTTAAGAATAATACAAGAGCTCCTTGTACAGAAATTGCTCGGTGTGCCTTACATACAAACTCTTCCTTGGTTAACATTTTGCCATGTTGACTTTATCACTCTGGGTGTGATATATTCCTGTGTCATTAGAGAGTTCACTGAAGATGTGACTCACCTCATCTTCAAATACTTCAGGGTGCATTTTCTGCAGTAAGGACATTCTCTTAAAATAGCCACAGGAAATGAACACTGATAAAATACTATTATCTAATTTACAGACCTTATTCAAACTTCACCAATTTCCCCAATACTGTCCTTTATGCCAACAATAAAAAGAAATAGAGGAAGAAATAAATCTGGTCCAGGGTCCATTCCAGGATCACACATTACCAAATCTCCTTTGTCTCCTACAATCTGGAACACACACACACACACACACACACACACACACACACGATGGTGATACTTTTGACAGCTCTTGGCCATTTATTTTGTAGAATGTGTCTTGATTGAGTGTGCCTAATGTTTATTCATCTTTGGCTGCATATTCCTATATTTTTGGCAAGAGTATGATGTATCCCCAGTGTATTGTAGCAGGAGACAGGATGCTAATTTATACCACTGTAGGGACGATAAATTTGATCACTTGGTTAAGGTGGTGTCTACCTGTTTTCTCTACTATAAATCTCTTTTCACTCTTTGTAACTACTAAGTACTCTGTGGGGAAATGCCTTGAGATTATACAGATACCTTGTTCCTCATCAAAGTCCCACCCAATAGTTTTAGCATCCATTGCTAATCCTTGCTCACTTGAATCACTGCTGTGCTATTTGTCAAATGCTGACTTCCTCACCCCACCATTCCCCTACTGTTTGCTGGTGTTCAACTTCCGTGAAAAGCATCTCCTTTTATACTTTTGTTTATTCTTTTATTACTTCCAGCAGTACAGACACATGGATTCCTATTTCATTTAGCAAGATTTAGTTTTCTACTTTATTTATTTGTTTGTTTTTGAGACAGGGACTCACTATATAGACCAGAGTGCCTAGCTCCTTATTTATCTAAATACCCAAACTGTGAGATTCAACCAAGGAGAACTCTTCAGGCTACTTCTTATATCCGTTAAAATTTATTTTTATTTTAAGTGTGAGTGTTACGCCTGCATGTATGTAAGTGCACCTGTGTCATGCAGTGCCTGTAGAGGACAGAAGAGGGGGTCGGATCCTCTAGAACTGGAGTTATAGATGGCTGTTAGCCACCATGTGGGTACTGGGATTCAAACCCAGGTCCTTTGGAAGAGCAGCCAAACTAATGCTCTTAACCGCTGAGCCAACTCTCCAGCCCCTCTTGTGTCCTTTTTATATCTGCTTCTTTAAACACTTCTTTCTGGCTGAAGACAGATCAAGCTTATCTTTTATTTTTTCCAACTCTTGAATTGGCCATTTCTCCAAGGAGCCCTTGGCTTTTTCAGTGGAGAATAATGTGTAGAATTAATAATTTGGGGGTCAGGGTGGGAGGGGAGATGTCTCAGCAGTTAAGAGTGCATACTGTCCTTGCAGAAGACCCAAATTCGGTTTCTAGCACTCATGTCCAGCAGCTCTCAGCACTCTGTAACTCCAGCTTTAGCAGATCTGATACGCTCATCTAGCCTCTGCAGACACCTCCACCTAGCCCCTACCATATGTGCATAATTAAAAATAAAATATTAAGGGGCTGGAGAGATGGCTCAATGGTTAAGAACACTGGCTGTTCTTGCAGAAGACCCGGGTTCAAATCCCAGCACCCACATGGCAGCTAACAACTGCCCATAACTCCAGTTCCAGGGGATCCGACAGCCTCTTCTGTTCATGGGCATTGCACGACACGGGTGCATTTATCTACATGCATGCATAACACTCATACACATAAAATAATAATAAATAAAATATTTTTAAAAATAAAATATTAAGAAAGAAATTAATACTTCAGAGTTAGAAGTACTCTCTGATACTGGGTTGTCATTTCTTTGAGACCCTTTCATCCAACAGTCAGGACATTTGTGTGTGTGTGCATGCACCTGTTTTGCAGATATAACTCCAGCTCTGAGACAGACATCAGAAAGCAGAGAATTTGTTTTAGAGTACTCTAGGGGTGAACTTCCATGGAGTTCAAGGGAAGGAAGAAGGACTGGGCAACAGGGACAGATGGGCACAAAGGCCTTGGCTGACCCCCTGGGGGTTCTGAGCTGTAGAGTTCTTCTGAGATGAGCAGAGGGGCGCAGATCATTGTTTCTTTGTGTTGGTCCCTCATTATTTAAGAGCGCCCCTGAGAAGGGGTCATGAAGCTGGTTAAGGTAATTCTTTTCAGTTGCGTTAATTCCAAAGATGGCCAACAACTGAGAGTTGTGAGTCAACAATGTTGTAGTGTTGTAGCATTTGGGGTAATGAATTCTTCAGCCTTGAAAAGAGTCTGAGTAGCACAGAATATTCATGACCTATCCACACACATGATTCTCTTTGTCAGTGTAATCATCCATCCACCCTTCATCCATCTATTATCCATCATCCATCCATCCATCATCTGTTTATCCATTCATCTATTCATCCATCCACCTAAAAACTACAGGTTTAATGTTGTTTCCATTCTCAGTACAACACTGCAAGGCTCATTCTGTTACTTCCTCTTTCCATATGTGTAATTTCCATTTCTGATAGTGAGAACTTTGTCACCCACTGTCAATTTAGGCTAAATCCTAAGATTCACTGAAAGTCATTTCAGAAGGTCAGCTACTCCACTGTACAAACAAACCCAGGGGTCTGAGAGATGGTTGTGTGGCTAAGACAACTGGCTGCTCTTACACAGGACCAGGGTTCAGTTCCCAGCACCCACATGGTTGCTAAAAACCTTCCTTAACTCCAATTCCAGAGGATCCAATGCCTTCTTCATTGCATGTACAGGTGCCCTTACATACATGCACACAAAATAGCTATAAAATAAAAATAAACAAATCCAAAAAGTTTTTAAATAAAAAATAAAAACAAACCTAGCTAGACTTTGTTTAGAGTTCTTTAAAAATATTTTATTTATTATTTTTATTTTTTATGAGTATGAGTATATTGCCTGCATGTATGTAAGTGCACCCATGTGCAATGCTCACAGAGGTCAGAAGAGGGCATTGGATCCCCTGGGACTGGAGATATGGACAGTTGTTAGCTACCATGTAGGTGCTGGGAACCGAACCCAGGTCCTCTGCAAGAGCAGCCAGTGGTCATAACCACTGAGCCATCTCTCCAGCCCCACTTTGCTTTTAGCTTTTTAAAGTACCAAACAATGTATCCAGGAATCACTAACAGTTCACAGAGATGGGAGATATTCTTGCTTTACAGCTACATAATTCTTCTTTGTATGAACATAGCATAGTTTTCTTAACCACTCCCCATTTAGGATGTTTCTCATATTTTGCAGTTGCAAACAATACTGCAGTGGATAGCCTCGTTCATGTGCACCTATAGTGGGTTCTAAAATACTTTCTTTTTCTTTCTCTGCTTTCTGCATTCTGCTATTAGGTTCATTGATTGCAGGCTAGATGACAGTGTCCAACAGCTATTTTCAATCCAATCAGAGTCTCTCTTCCCAGTAGGCAATTATAGGGAACACTGGGCTTTATAGATTACATAGTAGTCGACTGCATGATGATAATCTCCAGCACATTAATAAGTACAATAAATAAAATTGCTAGCGTATGATATTAATATTATTTTTGGATGATGTTTGCATATTGCTATTAAAATATACTTCTTGTTTTTGTTTTTTGTTTGTTTTTGGTGTTTTTTACTTTTTATTTTTTTTGAGACAGTGTGTTCCTATAGCCCCAGCTGGTCTGAAACTCACTATTTAGACCAGGCTGGCCTTGATCTCACAGAAATCTGCTTGCTTCTGCCTCCTGAGTACTGGGATTAAAGGCCTGCACCACCATGCCCAGTACTAAAACATACTTCTTATCACACTATGGGAAGTCAGTTGAGGTCTGGTGGTTGGGAGTCCTACATGGAGGAGGGGCTGAGAAGGTGTGCACTAGGACCACACTCTGGATATGAAACCTGGTCAGATATAAGGCTCCAAGCAAACCATCTCACCTCTCTATTCTTTGGTTTCCTTACAAATGAAAATATTCATTGGATGTTTTTATGAGACTATTAAGCATCTCAATGCATTTAAACCCCAAATTTTGGATTCTCCTGCCAAATGTGTGCCTTCTTTGGTATCCACACCTCAGTCAGCGGCAGGCATGTGAGGCGGCAGGCATGTGAGGCCTGGTCACACTGCATCTGGAGTCAGGAGGCAGAAAGAAATGGGTGCTAGGCTTCTGCTCATTTTCTCTTTTCCATTTTTATTCAGTCTAAGACCTCAGCCTATGGAATTGTGCTGCTCACATTTGGGTTGGGTCTTTCTTCCTCAGATAAATCTCTCCGGAAACACCCTCACAGATATACCCAAAGATGAATTTCCTAGATGATTCTAAGTCCAGTAAGTTGACAAGTAAGATTAGTCATCATAGTTGTACGATGCTTAATTTTTGTTATCACCTTGACAGGGTCTAGAGTCATCTGGGAGTTGGGTCTCCGGGGATGCCTGTGGGAGATTATCTTGATTGCATTAACTGATGTGGGAAGGCCTGCCCAGGCTTCTGGCACTGCCCCCTGGCTGGATGCTGGACTGTATAAATAGAGACAGGAAGCAGAGCAGCATCATGCCTGCATTTCTGTTTCCTGATTGTGGACGTGATTGACCAAGCGCTTCAAACTCCTTCTGCCTTGGCTTCCCCATCATGGTGTACTGTACCTTGAACTTTTGAGCTAAAATAAACCTTTTCTCCATTAATTTGAGTTTTTTACATTTTATTTATTTGCACGCTCTCTCTCTCCCCCATCTCTCTCTCTCTCTCTCTCTCTCTTTCCCGTCTGTGTGTGTTTGTGTATGTATGCTACAAAATGATCTCTCAGTCTTTGAACCTGCTAGCTCACTAAAAAGAAATATTTTTCGTGTGTGTGTGTGTGTGTGTGTGTGTGTGTGTGTCTGTATCCTGGGGATCAAACTCAGGTCTCAGGCTTGGTCATCTCACTGGTCATTACATTGCTTTTGTCAGAATATTTTATCACAGCAACAGGAAAGAAGCTATGTGAGATGACTCCCCTGTGGAAAATGGCGAGCTGCAAACCTAGCATCATTACGTGCCCTCCCGTCTGTTTCGTTTTCCCCCGTAGCCCTGCTCACTATGGGGCACATTGCACGGTGCATTTGGTTATATTGCTTGGCTCCTTCCTCTCCTCCAAAGAATCTAAGATCCATGCGGCAGGGACTTCGTTTCACTCACTGATCTGTCCAAAGTTCCTAGGCACGCTGGAGCTCCTAAGCAATGATGAATGTATCTGGGGCTCCCAGGGCCACACTCAGGTTCAGTGAGTCTCTAGGAGGATGCGCAGGAATGTGGTTTCATTACAGAAGAGATTTATTATAGCAAAAGGGTACCAAGCACAATCCATGAAGGAAGAAGATGCTGGGGCCCAGTCCAGAGCAACAAAGCCCAGCTTCCAAGGAGCCCGTTCTGATGGGACAAGATACACTCAATTCCTCTAGCAGTAAGTGTGGCCACAGTTCTGAGGTGTTGCTCACCAGGAAAGCTCTATATGGAAGTGTGGTCACACAGACACGTCTGCCTGGCACATACCAAACTTCCAGACCTCTAGAAGGAAGACAGGTATTCAGCAGAGACTACACTGTTTGCATAAACAGCTCAGGTACAGCGAATCATTCTTGTCTCCTCACCCAGTCCCAGCCTTAGCCAAGGGCCAGTTTCGCCAAGTAGGCCTGTCTAAAGATAGCACTCTCAAGCTTGCCGTGTTAACTCACTTCTGCATGAGGTGCTAAAAGAAATTGTCACTTTTCAGTTGACAAAAAAATGAGTCATTTCAGAGCTGAAGAGCTGGAGAAGATCAGTTAAAGAAAATGTTTCCTTTTTTGCATGTTGGAATCACAGTTTTGAATTTTGACCTTAGTTACACATATAAACAGAGTTTGCATATGTTTTAGTGTAGCTGGGACTCGTGGGAAGATATGGGCAGAAGCTCACTCATTGCTTAGAGTCTATACATTTTAGGATCTGCTTCTGAGGGAAGAAGACTGTATCTCCACGGAGTAAGCGCCTGGCTGAGAGAAGCCTTGTAGAAGCCAGTCTGGATCCTCTCCCCTCCTTTCCCCACCCACCCCCTTCTCCCCTTTCCTCTCTTCTCCTCTCTGCTTTTGTAAAATATCCAGGGCCCAGCCAAGCACCTGTGATGTACAAGGAGCTACATAAATATTTGTATATTGGATAAATGATGCTATCAATGTTAAAAACACTTTTATTTCCTACGTGTCATGGCTAATTTTATGTTAACTTGACTAGATTTAGAAATCACCTAAGAGACACCTCTGGACACATCTGTGAGAGTTTTTCCAGAGAGGTTTAATTGAGGTGGGAAGACCCACTCTGAATGTGAGTGGCACTATTCTACATGCAGGACTCCCGGACTGAATAAAAAGGAGCCGGCAAGCTGAGCAACAATGTCATCTTTCTCTGCTTCTTGACTGAACAGTCAATGTGACCAGCTGCCTCTGGATCCTCCTGACACGTCTTTCCCACCATGATAGACTGTACTGAGCCAACATAAACCCTTATTTCCTAAAGTTACTTCGGTCAGGCATGTGATCAGAGCAAGAGCAAAGTAACTAATAAAATAAGCATGTTAGTAAATTCAACTATATTAAAAATAAGTATGACTTGTGGCAGACATTCAAATACCATTGGAGACTGATATTACAGCTATTGTGATAAAACAAGTTGAAGTATTTTGTTGTACTGTATTTAGGTATGTTGGAATTGAAAATAAATGGTTGGCACCATTGCTGCTGTTTGCTTAAGATAAAAACAGAGGGGGAACCCCAATACACGCCTAAAAGCTACCTGGAGTTGTGTGGGGTTAGGGGAGGGGAATCCCTAGTTCCCTAAATCCAGACTTGGCTAAGCAGACTTCCTCAATGCGATACTGCCTTGGTAATATTGAGACCTTGGTAATATTGAGAATCATCTAGAAACTTAAGTCCAAATCATTTTTCCAAGTTATAAGACCACAATGGAAAGTTGGCTTACTGGAGTCTAAAATCAGGGAGAGAATTAGAAAACGGGTTTTAAGTTTTCTTACTCTCTTTTCAAAAGATTTATTTTATTGTGTGTATGAGTACTTTGCCTACATGGACTGATGGCCATCATGCTCAGCTCTTTTCTTTAAAAAAATTATTTTTAATTTTATATGTATGAGTATTTTGCCTCCATGTTTATAAGTGCACCTTGTGGTACCTGGTGCCCATGGAGATCAAAGAAAGCATCAGATCCCCTGGAACTGGAGTTATGGATGGTTGTTAGCTGCTTTGGATGCTAGAAACTGAACCCAGGTCCTCTGCAAGAACAGCCAGTGCTCCTAACCACTGAGCAATCTCCCCAGACCTTTTTCTTTTCTTTTTAAAATAGGGTCTTGCTGTATAGTGCAGACTGGCACCAACTTATGGTAATCTTCCTGTCTCAGCCTCCTGAATGCTGGGATTAAGAAAAAATACCAAAATCAAAACAAAACAAATACCACCATGTGAAATCTTTTTTTATTCATTTATTTATTATACTTTATTTCTTTTTGTTTTTTAAAAACATTTTATTATTTTTATTTTTTATGTGTATGAGTATATTGTCTGCATGTATGTAAGTGTACCAGTGTCGTCACACAAAGCCCATGGCAGTCAGAAGAGGGCATCGGATCCCCTGGAACTGCAGTTATATAAGGTTGTTAGCCGTTAGCTGCCATGTGGGTGCTGGGAACCAAACCCAGGTCCTCTGGAAGAGCAGCCAAAGCTCTTAACCACTGAGCCATCTCTCCAGCCCCTGTTTCTTTGTTTTTGGAGACAGTGTCTCTTGTACAATGTCTTCAAAGCCTGCAGGTATATCTAGGAGCCTTGCTAATAATAAATACAGAAAAATAACTAATAATAACTAATAAATACAGAGACCCTGATGATCCTTTCAGTGGAACTTGTTACTGAGAGGCACCTATCTAGACCTGTTTCAGGAAGGCAATTTGCTCCGTAGGTGTATCTGCAGGCTTTGAGGACACATCCACTGTATTAGCTACTATTCTGTTGCTGTGATAAAACACCATGACCAAGGCAATTTATAGAAGGAGTTTATTGGGGCTTATGATTCTAAAGAGCTGAGTCCCTCATGGTGAGAGGCATGGTGGCAGGAGATGGAAGCTGAAAGATGGCATCTTCAAAGGCAAATGGGAAGCAGAGAGCTAACATCTTCAGCCACAAACACCAATTAGAGAGAGTGAACTAGAAGTGGTGGGAGGTTACAGACTCTCAGGGCACACCTGCAGTGACATGCTTCCTCCAGCAAGGCTCCACTTCCTAGAGATTCCATGACCTTCCCAAACAGTGCCACAAATTGGGGATCAAGTGTTCAAATATTTGAGCCTATGGGGGACATTCTCATTCAAACCCCCTGCATTGGTGAGACCCCAAATTTCTAGTTCACTCTTGTCTAGAGATTTAGTAGTGTTGTGTAGTCATTTCTCTGAATTGAAGCTTTCCTTCCTAGAGGGAAGAGAGAGGCTCACAAGACTTAGTAAGCTAATGAAACTTCTAAGACTCAAGAATCTCAGAAAGTTACAAGAGGGCCCTCTGCAAGATTATAGAAGCACTAAGCAATTGGGACAGTGGACATTCTGGTGGAGCTGCCTGCAAGTTGTGACAGACACTCTAGGGATGCAACTTGTCTGAGTTGTGCTGGCATTGACTTTTTGTGATGCAGCTGCTATTGAGTCACCAGTGCTCTTGTAAATAAGCCCAGTAACGTCACTTAGATTCACCAAACTAGACTTGTTACCGAATCATTTCTTCAGTCTGTCATCAGCACCCTACCCGAGGTGAATGGATGTTTGTTCATGTCTCCCCCCAGGAAAAGTCAACACACAATTGAGGTAGCATTCAACTTTTCTTATACTTCATGAGTAAGAACATGTCCTTAGCAGCTTAGCACAAAGTGAACCTATTCTTGTTTCTACTGACTTTAATTAACACAGTCTAAGTGGATCATAAGCAAAACTATGGTTTCAAGTTGGAATCAAGGCCCTCACCCACTCTTCTCCCCATTGTGAAATCAAGCTGGTCCTTTTCTCATAAATAATTGCCCTCATACAATATTTCATTAGCCCTGCGTTCACCTAGGGGCAGCAGGATGACTAGTGTTGGTACAAGGAGCTGTGTTTCTTCACATAGTGAAGCCTTGCCCATTTTCAGACAGCTGTAAAAGTGTCCTCTTGCTGGATTTCTTTTACCAGGACTCAAAGGATTCAACAGAATTCTGTCATGATTGTTACCACCCATAGCAAAGGATTCTTAATTTACTTAAGAAAATTAAGACCCACAGATGCTGGGGTGAACTGGCTGGCCCAAAGGGGTAAATCTCTTGTTAGCTATTGTTGTGTCAATCACTGCTTTCAATTTGCCAACAATAAAACTCAGCTTTCCTTGGAGAAGAACGGTGATGGTGATGTTCACCATCTGGTATGGCAATTCACAAAACACTTTGCTAGGACACTCCCAGCAACTGGGGTTGAAACAGGATCACCATGGGATCAGATTCTTTGACCCCTGTTCTAAAGAGCTGAGGCCAAAGGCAGAGGGAAACACCCTTCCCAAGTGACAAATGGGTTGTCATGTGTTATCCCAGACGTCTGGCAGAAGCTCCGTGGGTGGAGGTCAATGGGATGATTGGCCGGCCATCCAGTCTGCTGTCTTCCATGTACAATCCAAAAAAGAAAAAACAGAAATGAACCTAGGACATTTCTAACATCTGCATGCTTGAAACCACAAATTTTGATTGATAGTAGTTGCTATGTTAACTTTCCTTGGGGAGACATGAACAAATGTCCACTCAACCCAGTTAGGGCACCAATGACAGACCAAAGTAATGATTCCACCCAAATCTAGATTGGGGAACCAATGAGTTTATTGGGGTTACTTAAGGAGTGTGGGTGACCCCCATAAACAGCTGCATTGCCTGTTGGTCTTTCAGTCTCACCTTGAGGCAGGTTGACTTGCTGCTGAACTCCTGGCAGTTTTAATCAAGTGCAGGCTAACTTCATCCCTGCCGTTTAGCAGGGCTCAACAATTTGGGAGCATTGTTTATGCCTGGATTTAGTCAAAATTGATGTGAATGTGGCTCCTCTTTAGAGTGCTGGGCAATATAAAAGAACCCAGTAAGGTTCTCACAGGAAATGAAAATTGCCAAGTGCATTGTATCTTCCAAAAATCTTGTCCTCTGTGCTTTTGAATCTTCCCTCAAAATTGCAAAGAAAGGCTGAACAAGACAGTAATACATTTGAGCAAGCCAGTAAGGCAGACGTGAGCATGAGAGAGAATCAGGTCAAAAACCATGAAAACTGCGCTAGATGAACTTGGGGAGCGAAACTCCCTATTTTCTTACCATGTAAGATAACTTACAGGGAGGGCACTGGCCAAAGGTTTTTGAGCCGTGGCTGAACTTGACAGGAGGCTCACAGCTGGTGCAGACACCTGTTCTTCATCGCTCATGACGTGTTCATAATTCAGCACCAAAAGCTTTCCTCAAAGCAATCCCAGTCTAAATGGTATTTTATTCATGCATGCAAATAATCTTATTTTTTAATGCTCTGTATATCTTTCCTTCCAAATGTTTATTTCTCGTTATGAATGTAGAAAGGTCTAACAGTCCAGAAGGGAAAACAAGAATTAAGGGAGTGGGCAGTGTATAGGAACTGTGGCATTTTGTTTTTCTTTTTTTCTTTTCTTTTCTTTTCTTTTCTTTTCTTTTCTTTTCTTTTCTTTTCTTTTCTTTTCTTTTCTTTTCTTTTCTTTTCTTTTCTTTTCTTTTCTTTTCTTTTCTTTTCTTTTCTTTTCTTTTCTTTTCTTTTCTTTTCTTTTCTTTTCTTTTCTTTTCTTTTCTTTTCTTTTCTTTTCTTTTCTTTTCTTTTCTTTTCTTTTCTTTTCTTTTCTTTTCTTGTTGAAACAGTCTTATTTTTACTGTAGGCTTGCCTGGAACTCATTACGTAGCTCAGGCTGGCCTTGAATTTTCAATCTTTGTTCCTTGGCCTCCTGAGTCCTGAGAACCAGCCATAGGCCAGATGCTCAGATATAGCCAGTATCAGAGCATTAATACTCAGAGTACAACCAATAATTTTCTCCACTTTGACTTAAAGTTTTAACCCAAGTTGTGCAAGTTTTAATAGCTATCACATGCGATTAAACCCCTTGAATTGTCCCTAGCTGAAACAGTCAGACTTGGAAGATGGCATTTTATGGAGACCATTTTCTCTGCACACTTGTTACATTCCCTTGGGACAGAGGTGAGATTGGACGTGAAGGGAAGATGTGGAGACAGCCCAAAACAACATTGGGCTTCTCTTCAAAACTTCTCAAAGTGAAAGGAGAAAAAGTTCTCATCCAAGAGGTAGCCAGGAGCTGTGTGTTCAAAGGGAGCTCTGGCTCAAGAGAGGCTGCCTGCAAGCTAGGGACCCATTGATCACAGGTTTCTCAGAACTGCTCACCTGATGTAATGTGTTCTCTGTCTCTGTCTCCATCTCTCTCTGTCTGTCTGTCTCTCTCAGGGTCTCATGTAGTCCAGGCTGACCTTGAACTCACTATGTAGCCGTCAGTGACTTTGAACTGCTGATCCTCCAGCCTTTACTTCAAGAGTGCCAGGATTACTCGGGTACCACCAAGACCAGTTAATTGGCACGCTGGGCATTCAACCCAGGCTTAGGACATATTAGGCAAATAACTCTCCCAGTTGAGCTGCACCCTCAGCCCCACACCCATGTTCTCTTACTCCTATTTTGCCTTTTTTGTGTGTGCGTGCGTGCGTGCGTGTGTGTGCGTGTGCGTGTGTGTGTGTGTGTGTGTGTGTGTGTGCATGCTGGGAGTGTGGGAGTATGTAATGTTTAAAATATATTTATGTGTATATATATTCACACATATAGCTCAATTGTGCAGTTCTTGTGTATAAACTTTGCAGATAACATCATGTTTTAATGTCAAAAGGTTGAACATGTGTGCTAGAGAATGGTGGAGCAAACATGAAAAGTGCCTGAATCCTTGAGTCACTATGTGCAGAGCCACCTGACAACCTGGAGCAGCCAGCTAGACAGTCAAGAGAACAGTAATCAAAGAGCACATTTTTACTGGTTAAACCACGGAGAGTTGAATACTAGTATATTTATTTTTTTTATCTCGCTGTAGCTACAAACTAGTGCTGAGTCATGAGCAATTTGCTAGTAGTTCACAGGAAGAGAGTATGGACATGAAAATAAAAACATGAAGAAGCTTTTTAAAATAACCCCCATGCTGCCATTTCATCCAAGTATGATGGGTGGATTATCTCATAGAGGAGAGAAGAGCCCCATCTAAACACTTAGGAACTCGTGATGAGCTGCCTAGGTCCTAAGAGACGTTCTAATCACATAGGGTGGGATTACAAATTGATTTTTCACATACTGGAAATTACAAAACGTACTGGAGCTTTATGAGAAGCACTAGGCTAGCCTACCGTATTAAACACAAGGCAGGAACCACGACCACTGCAGGTCACCCCAATTTCCTACCACACTAATTGCATAGGCCGTGAACTGTGTGAAACTGAGGATCCTGCCTCCCGGGGAATTATTGATAGTGACCTTGCCTTTCCCACAACTCCAGCTAAGTTTAGGTCCAACCTCTCTCATAATGACATTAGCTGATTATGTCTCTGCAGCTTTCCCTTCCAGTTCATCCTCCTTCCCCCAAGCCTTCTCCAGGATGATTCCTCTGAATCACAATTTACCTCAGCAAGCATTTCTTGAAAAACCCTCCACAGGTTCCATTGTTTGTAAGTAACTTTGATTTGTGGGGAGATATTAGCTAGAATTTTAGTCTTTGGCTAGGGAGATGGCTCAGTGGGACGAGTTCATGCTGAGCAAATGTGAGGACATGAGTTTGGATCCCCAGTGCCCACATCAAAAACTGGGCATGGTGGTGTGTATGCCTGTAACGCCAGGGTCAGAAGGCAAGACGGATGGATGTGGGGTAGGAGGCTTTCTTGCTGGCTAGCCAGCCTAGTTGAAATGGTGAACTCCGGGTTTAGTGAAGGGGCTTGTCTCAAACAAAATGGGAAAACACTGAGGGAGACATCCTGATGTCAAGGTCTGATTTCCGCAGATGAGTGCACACAGGTGTATGTGTACCTGTACACGTACCTGTGCACACCCGCGTGAACACATATGCATACCCCCCACACACAATTAACTATCTTCTGCTGTTGTCTCCTCTGAAAATTGTGTTCCTGTAATGTATAAAATTACATGAATGTGCACTCCTGAACTAAATTCCTATGTCCACGGAGTTACTTTGCCAAGAATCCATTCCTTTCCCCTTTAAACTTCCATGGAGAAAGTTTACATTCTTTAAAAGCAGTTGAAATTCCCAGAAATCACCTGTGAATAAATTTTTCCTGGTAGAATGAAGCATTGTCCCCTTGATGCTACATTTGTATCTTATGTATTTATAACCTAGGGCTTCACACATGCTAAGTAAGCACTGTACCACTGGGCTAGGTCCCCAGCCCTTATCTAACCTATTCTTTTTTTGTTTCACTTTTCATAGAGTTCTTATTTAAATTACTCTCTATCTTATCCTACTAAGCTTTATAACTGTGCAGTGGCCATGGAGTCTGGCCCTCAGAAAGTAATCTGTGAATGTAAATGAGCGAGTGAAGAGGAATCAAGTGCTCTAAGTAACAGAAACTTTGCTCTTGCCCTCTTGCTGTTTAGAAACCTTTACAGCCTGCCATCAACTTACTTCTGATCTGTAGTGTAAACCCATCGACACAGGTAGATATTACCAGCGCAAGACAGCAGATGCTGGAAGCCACTCCCCACACCACTTTCCCTCCCTTCCTTTCCCTTCCTTTCTCTTCCCCTCCTCCCCCTCCTCCTCTCCCTCTCCCTCTCCTTCCTCCTCCCCCTCCTCCTCTCCCTCCCCCTCTCCTCCTCATCATCCTCCTGGTCATCATCATCATCGTCATTATCATCGTCCTCCTCCTCTTCCTCCTCCTCCTCCTCCTCCTCCTCCCCCTCCTCCTTGTCCTCTCTTCCTTTTTCTCCTCCTCTCTTCTCCAACACGGTCTTCCTATAAAGCCCAGGCTTGCAATCCTCCTGCCTCAGTTTTCCAGGTACTGGGATCCCAGCTGTGTGCTTTCCATGTCACTTTTGCTTACTGTCATATTTTGGAGTTTTGGAGACATTAAGCAAGCCTTTTAGATCTTTATAAATCCTGTTCGTAGTAAACACCTTAGCTACTCTGAGTTTCTCTTAATTTTCTTTTTCTTTTCACTTCCCCATAACAATTTGTTGTTATTGTTTTTTTTGTCTTTGTTTCTGCTTTTTTGAGACAAGATTTCTCTGTAACCCCAGCTGACCTGGAACTCACTATATAGATCAGGTTGACCTCGGTCGCAGAGATCCCAGTGTCTCTGTCTCCCGAGTGCTGGGATTAAAGGCATGTACCACCATGCCTGGCCCCTGTAAAAATGTATGTGCCTAGCCAGGTGGTGGCACAGACTTTTAATCCTAGAACTAGGGGCGCTGGTGGATCTCTGTAAGTTAGAGGCCAGCCAAGACTATCCAGTGGGACCCTGTCTCTATTTTTTTGTTTTTAATAACGTTCAGGAAGAAATGAGAGGAACGTTCACCAGGTAGCTGAGGGCCAGGCAGCAGCTCCGTGTAAATTTGTGACACATCGTTTTTATAGAGGTGTGAGAATGAGCGCAAACCAGACCCCTTCCTCAGAGCCTTGATCGGAAGTGTTCCGCAGTCCACAAAGGAAGGAATCTGTGTACTCAAGAGTGAAGAGACATATACTGAAAACCCCAGCTCATATTTTGAAAACAGATTCAAGCATGCATATTGAAATCAAGGGTAATAAACCTGGTGCGTTATACTACACACCTAGAAACAAAAGAGACTCAAATAGACATTTTATGAGAAAGGGAGTCATGATATTTGTTGAAGAACAGAGACTATGTCTCGAGGGAACAAGCGGTCAAGAATATTTATGTAACTTGTGTTTTTAAGATTTAGGATATATTGGGGCTGGAGAGATGGCTCAGCGGTTAAGAGCACTGACTGCTCTTGCAGAGGACCCGGCAAGAGCACCCACATGGCAGCTAACAACCATCTGCAACTCCAGTTCCAGGCGGCTCTGACCCCTTCTTTTGACCTACATGGGCATTGCGTGACACAGGTGCACTTACAGACATGCAGGCAATACACTCACACACATAAAATAAAAATAATAAAATATTTAGGATATAATATGTGTTATAGTTATTTGGATGATGGGAGGGGCTGTTTTCCTCAACATGCTCTGCACTGTGTTTGTACACATCTACATGTTTAGACATGTACAGACAGAGGCTATGATTATACCTTTCCAAGAACTGCAATTACCATCACCATAAGAACTTCCTCTCTGAGTTGTCCCTTTCAGGTATTTGATCACAACAATGATAAGCTGAGGCTCCTCTTGTTAGACACAGCAACCCCAGCTGTCAGCAAAGGGAAGACTGTGCACACTGCAGTGGTTTGCAGCCTTGTTTTGCAGTTCGTATCAATCACCATATGCTGTGTGTCCGGCCTCCTTACACAGCTTTTGAGTCCTTTGTGGTGGTCTTGATACAGTGACCTGTGCATGCTACTCAGCCTTTTAAGCTAAAGCTGCCACCAGACTATGGAAAGTTTTCTCAGGTGAGTTGACTTTATTTGTGCCTTTAAGGTACAATGAGATAATATTTTAAAAATTGGGATGTATGTGTGTATGTGTTGGTATGGTGTGGGGTGGTGTTCTTATGTGTATGGGTTCGTGTGAGGTGGGGGTGGTGTGTGGATGTGTGAGAAGGTATGTATTACATGCAGGTATGGGCATGTGTCTGATGTTACAGGGCAACCTTGGGTGTTGTTTCTCTTAGGTACCTTCCACTTTTTGTTTGGGCTGGGGTCCCTCATTGGCCTCAAACTTCACCACATAGGCTAGGCTAGCTGGTCCCAGAGCTTCCAGAGATCCCCTGTCTCCAGCTCCCATGTTGCCATGCCTGGTCACTGGGATTACCAGTGTGCACCATCGCACCCAGCTCTTTACATGGGTTCTAGGGACTGAATTCAGGTCCTCATGCTTGCAAGGCAAGTGCTTCAGTGACTGGAGCATCTCCGCGGCCACAATAAAAATTATTTTTAACTCATTTCCTTGTCAATATCTAAAATGTGGAGCATTATAAATTGATATTGACCCCATACATTACTGATAAAACTTTTAAATATATAGTAAGTTTTTGGTATAGCTTGTTAAGCCCTTACTGGTAGCAATATGTGTGAGTTTATCTCCCCTAATTTGAGAATAATAGTCTACTTATACCAGGCACCAGAGTATTTGATTATCTGAATACTAGTTTCATCTTATTTTGATGGCAACTCTGATGTGGCTGCGGCTTAGCATACAAAGGTCTGTGGAAGTACTAAAGGAGCAAGTTATTCTGATACGTGTTTACCTCTGGCGACGGTCAAGAGCACTTCGTAGGGCGCAGTTCGCTGGGGCCAAGGTTGCTGTTATCGTCCGAATATAAAAATGTTCCCCATAGGCTCCTGAGTTTAGACACTTGGTTCCCAGCTGGTAGTGTAGTTTGGGGAGGTTGTAGAAACTTCGGGGTGGGAGGCATGGATGAGAGAAGTAGGTTACAGAGAGTGGGCCTTTTCAAGGTTACAGTCAGTCCCTGGGCACTCTGCTTCCTGATCTGCCAAGATGTGAAAAGACTATGCTGGAAGCACCCACTGCCACAGATGGAAAGACCTCAGTCCCCAAGCCTTCCCTGCCATGATGGATTAAATCTTGATTAACCTCTTCTCTCTTGAGTTGTTTCTCTCAGGAATTTAGTAACAGTAATGAGAAAAGTAATGAACAGGGTGGCCTTTTTCTGCAATCTCTGCAGCCCCAGTCTCCTGGGTATTGGATATTGAGTTTGAGACAGGAAGCCCATGCTTGGCCAAGAAGGGACCTGGAACAGAAGGAACCATTGATGATGACAGCAACCTTTTCTCCAGGTGCTGGAAAGAGGCAGCTGGAAAGCTGGAATCTCTGGGCCAAGCTTCTTCTTGTAAACTATAGTGAGCAGGCTGGAAGGGTGCCAGGCCATCAGTGGTGAGTCTCCTTACACTTAGTCACACGTATTAATGGGAGGTTCTCATTAATTAATGCCTGGGTTCTCCTCTGGGACTCCTCCTAAGAGGGTGTATAACCTATCTACAGTTGTTTTGTTAATGATTCCCTTGGTTCAAAAGCAAAGTGATTGCCTATCTCCTGCTCTGAATTCAAGTTTAATAAGCATCCCCCCTGGTCTATCAATCACTGGGGACCCATGGCTCCCATCAGGTGGCTAAGTCTCTAAGACACATGAACATCTTTCTCTTTTTCTGGCTATATATTTGACCTTGATGGGGTCCTAAGAAATGCCTTTTGAAAGCTCTTAGAATTCGGTAGAATCTTATATCCTGTTTACGTTTTAATGACTGTAATCTTAAACATACTTAAGGTTATATTCAATCGAATTGTGAATTCTTTACATGACTTTGTCTGACTTTAGGTGACCACTTTATGGGGTCATTGTACTGATAATTCTCTGGAGTCAGAAATGCCATGTGTTTATATTTACTAGTTTCTGTTTTCTTTTCCTAGTACAATGAATACATCAATATCAGTATGATAAAAAACAGCATGAACTGGGATATGGGGATGAGCGAGGTGGTTATACAATAACACTTTCACCAGGTTCAAACAAATGTGTTTGTTTCATAAAATGAAATTATTTGAATGGTTTGAGTCTTCCTGTCCATCTCCTCCTGCTTTCTCCTCCCCATGCCTGCTGCGCCTCCTCCTCCTCTTCCCCCTCCCCCCCTCCTCCCCACTCTCCTTCTTGCTCGCCTTTGGAATTCCAGTAAGGCAGTCTGCCTTTGCCAGCAGATAGTAGAAATGCAACCTTCTTCAGGGCCGCAACATTAATACCCTTTATTTTTTGTTTCCCCCATTCATATCAGTTAGATCTGAGATCAAATGGTAAATGGATAGCAACGATCTTTCCTGTTGACTGGGCTCTCCTCAAGTCTCAGTCTTCTGACCCCTTGCTGAGTACAGGACTCTGTAGCCTAAACACATAGACCTTTGGCCTGACTTGATAAGATTACCTCCCTGTTTATTCACATTGGCCTGATAGTGCGCCAAGATAATTTTTCATTTATGTCAGCCTACTCTCCATATCGTTTAGCTAATGTAAACTTAGTTCTGTTTTAAGAAAATCAATTGAGAGATGAATTTAGATAATACAGGGAGGAATAATTATTCCTTCTGAATGACTTTTTAAAATTTTAATCAATCAATCAATCAATCAATCAATTTTTATGTTATGTTATGAGTATTTTGTCTGCAAGTTTGTAAGTACACCCATGTTGTGCAATGCCTATGGAAGCCAGAAGAGGGGTGTTGGATCCCCTGGAACTGGAGTTAAGGATGGTCGTTAGCTGCCAAGTGGGTGCTGGGAACCAAATCTGAGTCCTCTGTAGGAGCAGTTTAAACACCGAGCCATCCCTTCAGCCCCCTGAATAAAATTTTAATCCCAGGATTTATTTGATCACATAACATGAGTAATTATGGTACAAATCTGTACAATTGCTTCTGCTTGTTCAAAATATTTGGCCAAGGTTTATGTGGTGTCTGTAAGTGGTCAAAGAGCAATTGCGTCTACCTGAGCAGGTAGGTGCAGCAGCCTGCTGGTGCAGCCCCAGAATGCTCTGCCTTTGCTCCCTGTACTGAGGCTTCCCTCAGCCTCACACCAGGATTATAGCCTCTCAGCAAAGTCTGATGGGGATCTCAGAACCTCCTGGTCTGGTCAGTCATGGCAGATGTGCTATGTACCTAAGCCACTGCCTCCAGGGTCTTAGACAACCATGGATGAGAGTTTATAAGCCAGTGGACCCAGAAATAGCCTCTGCTGATGTCCAACATGGCGGATCTGATATAGTTAGAGAATTGTGACACATTTATGCTGTTAGTTTTGCTCATGTTATCTTAAACATTCGCTTACTCATCAATCTATCTTGAAAACATAGACTGAACCTAAGGGAACATATCACTGTGCATAATAACTAAGCAAATAGGTAGTTCAGAAACAGCAACCTCATCCATGTAAAGCAGCAAGCCCTCTCCTTCCTGATTATATAGTGAAGGGACAGTTACTGAGGTCAATGGACCCTAATTTTTCTCACAAGAATCTCTCTCTCTCTCTCTCTCTCTCTCTCTCACACACACACACCACTTGGTTTTGTTGGTTTAGCATGGGGAAATTTTTAAGTAAAGAAAAATATTGCTTTAGCAGACTACACTTACCCATAGAACTTTCTATTTCTTGTTTTAGAACATTTGCCATTTCCAAAAATAAGTGCAAAGAAGACTGCCATTAATGTCCATGTAAGGTAATTCTGAGCTCTTTATCAGCAGGCTATGCTGTGTAATAAGAAGACATCCTGTTTATAATGTACTTTTCTATCAAAGAATTGAAAGCCATTAACAGACATGATCTCATTTGGTTTAATAACAGTCTATAAGCTAAAACTGAAATGTTTAGGTAACAGATATCAAAGTAATCAGGTTGATGCCTCCATACCAAATCACTGTATTACACACACATTGGAAACAGGAATTCCTACATGATTCTAACTGTTTTTATTTTGGTTAATCAAAGAGGCAAGTGACTAAACATCATACTGTACGAGCCTCCAACTTAAATGCCAATCATCCAGTGTAAATGAAGAGGTCACAAGTGAGTACTATGCTTCATGCAGCAAACATTTGTCCTCTAAGGCCTTTGCTCTCCTGTGCTGTTTATAAGAATATGTAAGGACCAGGTGTGGTAGCACACACTTTTAATCTTAGCACTCCAGAGGCAGAGGCAGGCATGTCTCTGTCAGGCCAGCCTGGTCTATAGAGGGAGATCCAGGCCAGCCAGGGCTACATAGTGAGATCCTGTTTCAAAAAATAAAATAAAGCCCTCCATCAGTATAGTGGCTCTGATCTCAGCAGACTACCAGAGAGTGCCAAGTTCTGGTCTCCCTCTGACTTCCCTCTGGCAGATGGTCTGAGAAGCAGGGGACTTCCTGAGAGCCCCTGATCCCAATCCTGCCTCCATGTCATGGTGAGCTTCCCCTAATTGCACCATACCCATCCTCCTACCTGAGATTTTGTGAGGCTTTGGTAGGCTAAGACTGAGATCCTAGCAGATTGAGAGGGTGGGTTTCAACCTCCAGAGGCTTTGATTTCAGCAGACCACCAGAGAGTGCCAAGTTCTGGCCTCTCTCTGGCCTCCCTCTGGCATAGGAGCTGAGAACACAGGGGACTGCCTGAGAGCACCAGGATCCTGCCTCCACGTGGTGAAGGAAGCCTGAGTGTACCTGACTGGACAGCAGACCAACAGAGTCCCAAAATCAACCCCCTTTAGGGAATTTCCCGAATTTTCTCTGAATTCCTGCTAACAGAGGTGCAAACCTTAGAAGAAAGCTTGAGTGCACCTGACTGGAACCTGACTTGGGCTTCTAGGCACCCCAATAATACAAACACAAGCATGCTTCAACTTAATTCTCCTATTGGAATCATAAACAACAAAAGAAATTCACATGCCAAAATCACAACGAAAGAATAATAAAATGGAAAGCCAAAACACTACGTCCCCACCAAATTCCACCAATCCTGTAGAAGAGTTCAACAAGGAGAACCCCCTAGAGGTAACCCAGGACACTGAATTTAAAAGAACAATCATAAACATGATCAAGGAGTTCAATGAATTTAAAGAACACATGAACAAACAAATCAAAGAGCTAAAAGAAGATAGGGATAAATTTCTGAATATATTCACAAAAGAGAAACATTGAAGAAAATTCAGGCAGAAATGAAGAAGGAAGTGCAAAACTCAATAAGCCAACTGGAAACAACAGGGGAAAGCCTCACTGCTACAATGAATGAATGGAAAACAGAACATCAACACTGGAGGATAAAGTTGAAGAACTGGACCACTCAAGCAAAGAGTATGGAAATTTTTAAAAATCACGGGAATGGAATATGCAAGAGATGTGGGACACCATGAAAAGACCAAATCTACAGATCATAGGAATAGAGGAAGGAGAAGAATTTATGGTTAAAGGTGTTGACCAGGTCTTAAACAGGATTGTAGAAGAGAATTTCCCAGAATTAAGGAAAGACATCCCCATACAAATACAGAAAGCATATAGAACACCAAATAGGGTCAGAAAAGAAACTCCCCACAACATATCATAGTAAAAACACTAAATGAACAGAACAAAGAGAGAATACTGAGAGCAGTAAAAGAAAAACAACACATTATATACAAAGGAAAGCCCATCAGATTACAGCTGACTTACCAATGCAAACTATGAAAGCCAGAAGATCCTGGACCAATTTATTTCCAGTTCTACATGACAATAGATGCCAGCCCAGAATCCTATGCCCAGCAAAAATGTCTATTATAGTTGAGGGGGAAAGAAAAATTTTCCATGACACAAATAGCCTGAAAGAATACATGTCCACAAAACCAGCCCTTCAAAAAAACTTGAAGTAATACAGAGAGCAGAGTGAGAAACAACTATACCCCAGGGGCAAAAAAAGAAAAAAATAATAAAGGTATAATTTAGGAAACACAAAATTAGACAGAGAATCAAACAGCAATCAAAATGATGGGAACCAATCACATCTTTCAATAATAACCTTAAATATCAATGGATTGAACTCCCTAGTCAAAAGACACAGGCTAAGTGAATGGATTAAGAAACAAAATCCATCTCTTTGCTATCTGCAAGAAACCCATCTCACCTTCAAGGACATGCACTACCTTAAGGTAAAAGGAGGGAAAAGAATATTCCAAGCAAATGGCACTAAGAAACAAGCAGGGGTTGCAATTCTAATATCTGACAAAATAGACTTCAAAGTAAAACTAGTCCAAAGAGATAAGGAGGGTCAGTTCATTCTGATCAAAGGAACAGTTAACTAAGAAAATATTACAGTCCTTAACATATATGCACCAAACTCTGGTGCACCCAAATTCACAAAAATAACACTACAGGACTTTAAGACACAGATTAACCTCAACTCAGTAATAATAGGAGACTTCAGTACCCCACTGTTTCCATTAGACAGGTCAACTGGACAAAGAATACACAGAGAGATGTCTAAATTGAATGATACCGTAAATCAAATGGACCTAACAGGTATCTTTTGAATATTCTACCCAAACACGAAAGAATACACTTTCTACTCAGCACCCCATGGAACTTTTTCAAAAATTGACCACATACTGGGCCACAAAACAAATGTCAACAAATCCAAAAAAACTGAAATAATTCCATGCATTCTGTCAGACCACAATACAATAAAGCTCAAACTCAACACTGAACAAAGCCCTAGTCACTACAGGAACTCATGGTGCTTGAACAACACACTCCTAAACAAAGAGTGGGTCAAAGGAGAAATTAGAAAGAAATAAAAGAATTCCTGGAATTCAACAAAAAGGACAATACAACACAACACAACCCTGGGACCCATTAAAAGCAATCCTAAGAGGGAAGTTTATAGCTCTAAGTGCCACATTAAAAAATTAGAAAGAGCCAAAATTAATGACTGAACAGTGCAACCCAAGACACTGGAAAGGCAAGAACAATTGGAACCCAAACCCAGCAGAAGAAAAGAAATAACAAAAATCAGAGCTGAAATTAATGAAATGGAAACAAAGAAAACAATACAAAGAGTCAATGAATCTAAGAGCTGGTTCTTTGAAAACCTAAACAAGATAGACAGATCCTTAGCTGAGTTAACCAAAAGAAAGAGCAAATCCAAATCAGCAAAATCAGAGGTGAAAGGGGAAACATCACAACAGACACCCAAAGATCCAGACCATTATAAGGGAATATTTTAAAAACCTATATGCTACTAAATCTGAAAATCTAAAAGAAATGGATGGATATTTGAAATCATGGGAACCACCAAAGTTAAACCAAGAAGAGATCAACAATTTAAACAGATCCATAACATACAAGGAAATGGAAAAAGTAATACAAAGCCTCCTGACTAAAAAAGGCCCAGGCCCAGATTGATTTACAGCAGAATTCTACCAGACATTTAAAGAAGACCTCCAACTAATACTACTTAAATTATTCAAAACAATAGAAACAGAGGGAGAACTCCCAAATTCCTTCTACGAAGCCAGCATCACTCTAATACCCAAACTGGAAAAAGACACAACCAAAAAAGAAAACTATAGACATATCCTTAAGGAACATAGATGCAAAAATTCTCAACAAAATACTTGCAAACCACATACAGACACACATCAAAAAGATCATTCACCGTGATCAAGTCGGCTTTATCTCAGAGAGGCAGGGATGGTTGAATATATGCAAGTCAATAAACATCATTAATCATATAAATGGACTCAAAGACAAAAACCA
>NW_008349753.1:219350-304949 GCF_000622305.1 Nannospalax galili | reverse complement strand
GACCTCCCATGCTCATGGATTGGAAGAAATAATATTGTGAAAATGACCATCCTACCAAAAGTCATTTATAGATTCAATGCAATCCCAATCAAAATCCCCATGACATACTTCACAGAATTAGAAAAATGCATCTTTAAATTCATATGGAGGCACAAAAGACCCCAGATAGCCAAAGCAACCCTGAGCACAAAGAGCAACGATGGGAGGGATTACTATATCAGATCCCAAAGTATACTACAGAGCTACAATCATAAAAACAGCATGGTGCTGGCACAAACATAGACACATAGAACAATGGAACATCACTGAAGATTCAAACCTGAGTACATGCAATTTCAGCCACCTGATATTTGACAAAGGTGCGAAGAACACACAATGGAGGAAAGACAGCATCTTCAACAAATGGTGCTGGCAAAACCGGATCTCCACCTGTAGAAGAATGAAACTAGATCCTTATCTTTCACCTTACACAAAATCAACTTCAAATGGATCAAAGACCTCAATGTGAAACTGGGAACCCTGAAAATAGTAGAAGAAAATGTTGGCAGTAACTTACAAAACATAGGTGTAGGAAAGGATTTTCTAAATCAGACAGAAGTTGCACAGGAATTAAGGTCAGCAATCAATAAGTGGGACCTCATTAAACTAAAAAGCTTCTGTACAGCAAAAGAAACAACCAAGAAGGTGAAGAGAAAACCCACAGAATTGAAAAAAATCATCACCAGTGACACATCTGACAGAGGTTTAACATCCAGAATATATAAAGAACTCAAAAAACAAAGAATTGAGAAACCAAATGACCCAATTAAAAGATAGGCTGAAGATCTAAACAGATAGTTCTCAAAGGAAGAAATAAAGATGGCTAAGAAACATCTCAAAAAATGTTCAACATTGTTAGTATTTAGGGAAACACAAATTACAACCACCCTAAGGTATCATCTTATCCCAATCAGACTGGCTAGGATCAAGAGAACAAATGATACCAAATGTTGGCAAGGATGTGGAGAAAGTGGAATGCTCATTCACTGCTGGTGGGATTGCAAACTTGTGCGGCTTCTCTGGAAAACAGTGTGGAGAACTCTTAAACAACTAAAAATGAACCCACCATATGACCCGGTTATACCACTCCTTGGCATATAGCCAAAGGACTCATCCATTTGTAGAGACACTTGTACAGCTGTGTTTGTTGCTGCTCTTTTCACAACAGCTAAGAGTGGAAGCAATCTAAGTGTCCCTGAACTGATGAGTGGTTAACAAAAATGTGGTATATTTACACAATGGAGTTCTATTCAGCAGTAAAGAACGATGAAATCATGAAATTTGCAGGTAAATGGATGGATCTAGAAGCTGTTATACTAAGTGAAGTAACACAGACTCAGAAAAACAAATGACATATGTTCTCCCTCATATGTGGCTCCTGGCACCAAATTCTTTTAAATTCCAGGTCCTTTTAAAAAGATGATGCTGTACAGCAGTCCCTACTGCATGAAATAACTACTATCATTGTGACTTCAGCTGAGTCTGATCCCTAAACATCATCACAATTGGGCTTGTTGATGGTTGTGCTCTTTCATTAAAGGAGGGTCAAGGAGGGTCATTGGACCCTCACCCCATTTTCCAGCCACTCTTCCCTGCCAACTGTATGTACTTTGACCCTAATCACACATGGCCTCCTGGATTTTGGGTGGGCTAAAATCTACAATCTGGGGAAGGCTAGGAAGAGAAGGCATGACCCATACTGAGTAAAGGCTTTCTTGTGTGAATACCCTCAGGTCATACATGCACCTCAGCAACCCCTCAGTTATCTTGGTAACTAAGCTCAATAAATTCATTGGTTCCCCAGTAAAACTTTAATCACACTAAAACCTTAAAAGGGAATAAGCATTACTTAGCATCCCCAGGAAAAGAAGTCTCACAACAGATGGAAAACTTATTTTTAATTCTATTATAATGCTATTGTGTCTCATAATTATTAAAAAAAAGAAAATGAGAATGTAAAAGGTATTAAAAGGATATAGTAATTGAGATATTTTCCAAAATAGAAAAAAATGAGAAAGCCCAAGCAAATGATGAAGGCCTCCTGTGGCTTGACACCAGGTATCACACCTGAACGACCTAAAATCTTGAATGGTGTTCTATTGCTATGGTAAAATACCCTGACATAAAGCCATGTGGAGGAGAAAGGGTTTATTTTAACCCCAATTCCAGGTTACAGTCCATCATGACGAAGACAAGGCAAGAGCACAGAAAGTGAATGCATGCTCACTTACATGTGCTCAGCTCACTTTCTCCTCTTTTATACAGCCCAGGATCCAATGGGGGGAAAGGTGTCACTCACCTTCAGGCCAACTCTTTCCATACCTCTTAGCATAATGAAGACATTCCCCCATAGGGGACTATTGTGCATGGCCACAGGCCAACCAGATCTCCCAAGTGCTTCTTTAAGACTCTTCCCAGGTGATTCTGCAGTGTGTCAAGTTAACAATTAAAACTAAGCATCACAGTGTTTGAATGATAAAGTTCTTGGCCATGGTATTCTTAGTATCTGAAAACAGATCTAGACACCTTGGAGGTTCTAGATTAGCAGTCAAGGAAGGAAACAGGAGTTAGAGATCTTGTGTTGAGGGGCAGGGAACTGTTGGTGAGCAGAAAGAAAAGGACCGCAGACCAGGGTGAGCACAAACTGGGAGTGAGCGGCTTGAGAGAACATGAGTGGGGACAGAAGGGAAGTTTGCTTAAAAATACAGGACAGCAGAAAGCACTGCTCAGATGTAAGACTTCAGATCTTGGTCTCCAATACTGTAGTGCCCACCTGTAGCTAAGGGCGACAACCAGATACTGTTCTAAAATAATGGATAAATTTGTTTCCCCCCCCTTTCTAGAAGCCTTTGAGAGGGAACTGACACTGATTCTAACCATTCCAACAGCTATCAAAACACCTGAAAGCAAATCCTGAATCCATCACTCTAGAGTCCAGCCTTGGAAGACAAAAGAAAAATGAGGAGGAACCCAATAGAGGGATGTGTTTTCAAGCCCTTGTCAAGAAATTCCAATGGACTCTCGTATGAACTTTTGAAAATTGCCCTGTTCTGACTTTTTTCTAGTTCCCTGTCTAGAACTTGTAATGCTAATTACTCTTGCCTTTACTTCTTCATATCTTGTATTCATGATTCAAGGACTTTCTTTTCCCCTTAGAGATAAGAGTTTTGCAATTTGGGAATCTTTTCGATAGATCCCCCTGAAGGAGTACTCCAATTGCCTCACCCTGTATCCCTGTTCAGCATGGAAGAAGCCAGAGTGGTCTGCAACCCGATTCCCTATTGGCAGCTTGGGTAACCTCTTCAGAGGATAAGAATAGGAGGTAGGAATTGGCTAGGCAGTTAGGGTAAAAAGACCCCAAAGAAAAGTAGCCAGTTTCTTGGCTAAAACTCACAATGTCCTTGGGCCTCATAGCAACATACTCTGTTCCAAAGGCCAGAAATGTTGAAAGTATTTGGGATCTTGTATCTAATCTTTAAAAGCTTTTAGAGCTACCTCTTCAGAGGGGGGAATGTTAGAGTAGCCAAAAGTCCCATAAAAAATAAATAAATCAAAGAAGAAGAAAGAGTACATGAAGTTATCACAAAAAAATTGATGGGAAGATACAGAAGGAGTTGGAGGGGAGGAAGTGGGCATGGATTTGATCAAAACACCTTATATGCATGTATTAAATTCTCAATAAATTATTTAAAAAAATAAAATAAGGCAAACAACATCAAGTAATTTCTTATATCATAAAATGGAGGCTGTCTAGAACTCGGGGGTATTGTTCCCAAATATTGCTTTGTATTTTCAAGGTATTTACTGAGCATCTGCTACTGACCTCCTCCCTGTGCTGAGTCACAGTGCTGATGGTGGTCTTGATGGTATATACATCAACTGGATGACCCTCACAGGGTCCTGATCCTGTTCAAAGGGCTTCCCAGTAGCACAGTCAAGCCCTGCCTGCATGTGGATTAAGCCCTAATGTACCTGGTATACCACTGTCCTTGCACCTTGGGCCTTTAAAGTATGGTAGTTATATGCTCTGATGCTGAGGACAAAATTATCTGGGTTCAAATTCCAGCTCCTTTGCTCACCATGTGGACCTTCAGCAAGTCACTTAACCACAGTTTTCTTATCTGCAAAGTGGAAAATATCACCTGCCTCACTGGGTAAAGATGAGTGATTAACTTTATAGTGCTTTGAACAATATTATGAAAGTGTGAGACATCTCATTGTTTTACTATTATTATTACTAGTATTGTTTATCACTTACTACAGAGGGCAGTTTACCCAACAAGGGGCACTCTCTCCTGAACGACCCAATGCATAGACAGCGGTGGAGTAAACAGTTCATTGAGCTGTCTGATGCCTGACAGGTGGGACACCCTCAGACAATTTGTCCTTGTGCAAACATTGTGGGGTCTTCTAACACTAAGATGGCTATGACATCATGAGCTGATGTAATCTTTCAGGAGCACGGTTGTATATGACTGAATATTCAGTTATTGATTGAAACCATTACACATGTATGTCTGTCTGTGCATGACTATTCAAAGAGAAAGCAATGTTTTGCACTGAGAAGGCATTTAAATTGCTTAATTACCTTAGGTCATTTAAAAATTCATTTTTTCCCCTCATCAGCTCAACAGAAAGCTTTACATATTTGAAATTTAAGAGAGAGGGGGTGGATCTTTTTATATAAAAAGTACTCAATATATATTTGATGCATGCATGAATGCATAAATTCAACTATATTCGTATTTAAAAAAGAAGCAACCTTCTGGTGTATACCTCATCATCTTTATTTCACTTCATTTTCACATTACTCTTACATACAACTATAAAGTGCCAGGTGTTGGATGAGATACTAACAGTATAAAGAAGAATGTGACAGTCTATGCCCTTAAGGATCTGACGGAGGAATGAGGTGAAGTCTGTGCTGTGTGTTAAATAGGCATAGAGGATGGAGTTGCTAGAGAAAGGCTGTCATTTCCAGACCGAGGGTTTTCATCACAGCCATAGCTCACCTCGACCGTGTTCTCCTTATGCCCAGGCACGGAAAGCTGAAAGGGGCTGAAGGCAATGCAGAGAAGAAGCCGTCCATTGTGGTTTGTCAAATGCCCCCAATAGGCTCATGTGTTTGAACACTTGGTCCTCAGTTGTTGGAGCTGTTTTGAGAGGCTGTGGAACCCTTGACAGTGGGGCCTCATTGACTGATATGGACCACTAGGGACAGGCCTTGAGTGTTATAGGTCAGTATCACTTCTTGCCTGAGTTTCTTGATCAATCATGTTGATGCAAATCAACAGCCTCACACATCTGTGCTATGGCCGGCCAGGAATCAACCTGCAGTCATGCTTATCATACCATGAGGGACTGTTTCCTGTTCCTTAATTTGCCTCTGTTAGGTATTTAGTCCCAGTGATGATATGTAACGAATATACCTGCGGCCGCTCTCCATTCGCCCTGGGTGCCACCTGCGGCTGCTCTTCTGCTCGCCCAGTGCCATCTCCAGGAGCCGCGCCTCTGCTCACATGGGCGCTGCCTGTGGCCACTCTCTGTTCGTGCAGTGCTGACTCTGATCACACAGGCGCTGCCTCGGATCACACAGGCACTGCCCTTTGCTCCTCGCTGCAGCCACAAGCTGTGGCTGCTCTTCCGCTCTCTTGGCACTGAGGCCGCTCTCCTGCTCACCTGGCATTGTCTCTGATCGTCACTGCTTCTGCCGGGTCCTGGACCCCAGGGCTGGTGAGGAGACTGTCATCAGAGCCGCATTCGGACACAGGAGACTCCGTTCAGTGACACAGATCCAGTTTATCGCAGAAGGGTACAAGCTTATATAGGCGTAGGGGTCTAATCAAGAAGTTACAACTCAGATCTTTGGCAGGGCTGTGTCCTATCATAACATCGCGAGTCAGACACCTTATTAGCATAATAGGTTTCAGGTTACTTAGGTTCCGGTTTCCTGTACAGGGCCTGGATTCCTGGGAACCAGGTGACCCAGGGTGTTGCAATATCGAAGTGTTGCAATTTGGAATCTCAAGGGTGGTGATTAGGGAGTGATGAGCTCTAGGCATCAGTCTCATGATCTGCCAATGGGAGCAAATGTCACAAGGCATTCCTTGTGGCTCCAGTGGTTGGGCCGCTGTATGACTGTCATTAAGACTTTCACCCTAGGCTAAAGCCTGTCTCCCACATATACCCTCTCACAGAGCCTGAGGTATGCTAGGGTGATACTGTTGCTCAGCTGATCCCCTGTAACTGCACAGGGACACTGGACACTCTGTCTCTGCAGTTTGCAGTGTAGAAATCAGCAGGCTAGAAAGGTAAGTCTCATAGCTCTGTTTATGTACTAACAACGAGTGGAATCATCTCCATGTTCTGCCTGAACTGAACACCCTGACCCATACTATCATGTGAGTGGTACCATCACCTCCAGCCAATCCCAAGCCATCCAAATGACCCAGCCCCCACATCTTTGACCCTGACCTGTCAGTCAGAAAAAGAAGTCAAGAGGATAAAATAGAGATGATTCCTTAGAGGCTGGACTGACAGTCATGCCCCAGTAAATGATTAGCCATGCCCACTGGTTCCCTGCAACACGTGTGAGCAAATGTCAAATCCAGCCACCCAGTGTTGATAATATAGCATTTTTGGTAAAAAAAAAAAAGTAACTGGTCAAGATTATGTGAATGTTAATAGTATATGAATGTTAATGTAATGCCTTGATACTTAAAAATTATGTTTGAGTTAAATATGGTATCTATATTTCTATTTTTGTGAAAGGGAGAGAAGAAACCAGTAATTTAGCAAACTGTTTTGCCTACCAGAAATAGTCATTCTGAACAGAAGGAGAAAATTTCTGTAATCCTGGGCTGAACACACTTTCAGCCCCAGCATGGTGCTTTCCTAACCTCCTCTTTATCACTAGTCTTATTTTTGTTACTTAAGTTCCTTTTCTTCTTGACTTTAGCACATACCAAAGCAATTCAGAAAGCTAATTATGCTAACACAGACCCAAACATAGTCTTAACATAAATAAGTTTACTCTATGAATAACAACTTATAATAACATATATATTTAAAGATTCAGGTGTGGAACTGAAGAGATGGCTCAATGGTTAAGAGCACTTGCTGCTCTTCCAGAAAACCTGAGTTAGGTTCTCAGTACCCATTTCAGGTGGTTCACCACCACCTATAACTCCAGCTCCAGGGGATCCAATTCCCTCTTCTGGCCTCCACAGATACTTGTATGCATGCCCACATACCTACACAAAGACACACATATACACATAATTTAAAAAAAATTATTTATTTTTATTTTATGTGTATGAGTTTTATGCCTGCATAAGTGTAAGTGCACCCATGTCATGAAGTGACCATGGAGGACAGAAGAGGGCATTAGATCCCCTGGAACTGGAGTTAGCTGCCTAGGATTTGAACCCTGGTCTTCTGCAAGAGGAGTTAGTGCTCTTAACCATGTCTCCAATCCCTACACATAATTAAGAGTCTTTTTAAAAAGGGTCAAGAGCAGTGGTACACACCTATAATCCCAGCATTTAAGAGGCTGTGGCAGAAGGCTCCCCATCAGTTTGAGGCCAGCCTGGGCTACACAGTAAGTTCTAGGCCAACTTGGGCTCTATGAAAAGCAAAAGAAGCACTATAATAATGATGATGATAACAATAACAGTAATAACAGTAATGACAATAAACATGCCAATAAGGTGTCATGGAGGCAGCTGCAGTGGCCTATGCCTATAATCCTAGCAATCAGGAGCTATGGCAGGAGGATCATAGGTTCAAGGCCACCCTTGGGCTACATAAGCATATCTTGTCTTTAAGAAAGAAGAAAAGAAAGGAACAGAGAAAAATCAGGTCATGATGGAGGAGACAGAAGAGGAACCTACATTTGAGCATAATTTGAATTTGTGTTTATGTTTAAAAATATCCTCTAAAGTGTTTCTAGTGATAAATTGGTAATGACTACTGTTTCTCTGATGATGTATTAGAATGTTCAGATAGTAAAGTGTTTCTCTTTTGCAGAGGGGGAGGGGACCCGGTTTCTTCAGTGGTGTAGCCACTGGGAAGATGCCTGTGCTCCTGTAAATAAACCCCATCCCACATTTCTGCAAGCATACCAATTAAGCTCAGAGTGTCACAAACAAATAAACAAAGATATAAAAATAGGAGGGAAATGTTGGGGAGAAGGGGTTCAATGTGTATGAGAGGAGATGAGGGATGGTAATAGGAGGTGGAAAAGATAAAAATATATCATATGTTTGCCAGGTGTGGTGGCACACACCTGTAGTCCCAGCATTTGGGAGGTAGAGGCGGGCAGATCTCTGTGAGTTCAAGGCCAGCCTGGTCTACATAGTGAGTTCCTGGACAGCTGGGGCTACAGGGAGACCCTGCTTCAAAAAGACTATATATATATATATATATATATATATCATATGTTTGAAATTGTCAAAGAATAATAAAAAGTTCCTTTCCAGAATTTAGATGATTTTTCTTAATGATTTCATCAGTTCAATCAAGTGGCTAATTGATTGGGTCTTTATTTCCCACATGTCCACCTCTGAGAGAAGGAATGCCTCTGGTATGTGTCCTTGTTGGGTGAATATGGCACACCTAGAGCCTTATTTCTGATGCACCAGAGTGGGGACTTGCAAAGAGGCACTTCTACCTACAGCCCAGTGTTATCAGGGCTTCCCCAGACGTAAAGAGCCAGTCAAGATCAATATTAACTTACATTTCTCTAACACCCTCCCTCCTTCTGAGGACATCATCAAATCAGCTTACCCTAATTAAATTAGATTCTGCCACTATTTAAGCTATGCCTTAAGAGCACTACATGGCACAGACTTTTTAGGTAACCCAGCAACCAGAAGAGCAGCAAACAGATGGCTGGCCCTGAGTAAATAATAAATAGTTGCTGAATAAACAGATAAAGAAATAAATGAATTTGGAAATAGACTTGCAGTATTAAAAATCTCATTTGACACACAGAAGCACTGAGCATGCATTTTCTAGGGTGAATTCACTGCATACGTTATCTTTAATGAATCCTAGTACAATATAAAGTAATCTTTTCTTTTATGTTTCAGCTCTCCATAGTGAAATGAAGTGACTGGCCAGAATAAACGCAGTGTATACAGTCAGAAGTAGAGCTGAGCCCCCTGCCTGCTAGGTCAGACTTCCTGATTTAGTTCTGCGTGGCTCATTAATTTGTACTTTGCCAAACTAGCAATAGAAAAGCCTTAAAAAATTTATTTGATCTTCCTCTGGGTCCTCAACTCTCCATATATTATTGATTCTTGATTATCCAAGTTAAATTGGTCAAGAAATAAACAAATCCCAGGTAATATTATTTTCATTTTAACCAGTTAATTAAATTCCTCATCAACTTTTTTTGCCAGATCTGATAATTGTTAAATTGATTTCAAGTTCATTATTCAACTTAGTGTAACGTGGTCAAAAATAGACCAGAGAAAATCAGAGAGGAAAAATGAAAGCTCCAGTAGTCTATGTAGTAAACTAGAATTCCATTTGTAATCAAGGGGGTCAACGTAGTGATAGAAACAGCTCTGTGGTGGGTTGAAAAGATCCCCCCATTCTATATTACTTGTCTCATTGCTGTGACAAAAATACCCTACGACGGAAATTTTTTAAAGTTTCCTTTTAAGTAAACTTTTTAGGAAAGGGTTTATTTTGGCTTACAGTTTGAGGGTACAGTCTACCATGGTGGGAAAGTCATAGAGCAGGTGCATGAAGTGTTTGGTCACATTGTATTCACAGTCAAGAAGCAGAGAGAGATGAATGCTGGTGCCCAGCTCGCCCTCTTTCTCTTTTTTAAAACATTCAGTCTAGGGCTGGAGAGATGGGTCAGCGGTTAAGAACAGTGGTTGTTCTTGCAGAAGACACGGGTTCGAATCCCAGCACCCACATGGCAGCTAACAACTGTCTATAACTCCAGTTCCAGGGGATCTGACAGCCTCTTCTGACCTCTGTGGGCATTGCACAACATGGGTGCACTTACCTACATGCAGGCAATACATGCATACACAAAAAATAAAAATAATAAATAAAAAAAATTCAGTCTAGAGCCTCAGCCCATGGGATGGTGCTGTCCACAATTAGGGTGAGTCTTCCTTCCCCATTTAAAGGTGTCCAGAAACAGCCTCAAGACAAATCCAAAAGTGTGTTTCCATTGTAATCTTAAATCCCATCAAGTTGACAATCAGGACTAATGAGACCACAGGCCTTAATGAAAGACTGTATGAACATGGGTGGTGGCTTTGCAAATATGATTAAGGGTCTTGAGATGGGGAAAGTATCTTGAGGCATCCAGGTTGAGCTCTAAATGTATTTATCTGAATATAGATATATATTTGGGGGGATGTCTTTTTTTGTGACAGGGTCTCCCTGTAGCCCCAGCTGGCCTGGAACTCGCTATGTAGACCAGGCTATGAACTCACAGAGATCCACCAGCCTCTGCCTCCCAAGTGCTGGGATTAAAGGCGTGTGCCACCGCCCGGCTGTATTTTCATAAGATGGAGGCAGAAAGGGACTCAGCACAGAGAGGAGAAGGAAATGGGAAGATGGAGCACGGGGGCTTTTCAGAGGCTGGCGGTGCGGGTGCCGGATGTGAAGCCACAGTTCAGGCCTATCGGAGCCTACCGTATCACTGTTTTCAAACTGAGAGCCAAGCCCCTCACTGTTCCTCGCAGAGCCAACAGCATTTCAGCCATCTGTAAAACCCTATGTTTATCGCGTTTATCTTCGTTAGGAACTGTAGCGCTGTCTTCCCAAGTTCACATGCAGCGTCTATACCTCCAATGTGATGGGCTTTGGAAGTGCAACCTTTGGGAGATAATCAGATTGAGAAGAGATTATGAGGTTAACAGCTTTACTGGGAAGCGGAAGAAGCTAGGACTTGATTTTGTTCTGGTGATAGTTGCCCCTCTTTCCAAGTGTGCTCAGCCAGGGAAGACCCTGGAAAAAGAATTTCTCATGGAGACCTGAGGCAACTGACCTCATATGTGATACCTCCAGACTTGAGAAAAGAAGTGTCTCTTCTTTAAGTCACCCCTCTGGTGAGCCTCTGTTACAGCAACCTGAATGGCTAGAGGAATCCCTGAGGCTGGACATGGTGGGGACAAACAGTTATAGCAAAAAAGGGGCGAAAGTGTGGTCTTTAGATGCATGTTCTACGACTGACTGCCTTTCAGCCTTTCAGAGGAAGTCCCAGGAAGGTGACGAGCCAGAGGCGGGGGAATATGACTTCCGTGGAGGGGTTGGGGGGGTGCATGATTGCGATGATTGCATGAGGGCAGGGGTCCAACATAAAGCTGACTATTGGGCCTGGGATATCCAGGCAAGGCAACAATACCTGTTCCTCACTCTTGGCTAGAACACAGCAAGCTATCACATGGCCACTCGGGACTGCCGCAGCACAGGTCTCAGTGAGGAATGTGGTAAAGTGGCACATAGAGGGTTTGTCCCTCTTTTCTGTGGCTATCAGAAGCCCACATTACTAGGGACAAGGATGCAACTTTTCATGGCCTAGATGGGATATTCCAACTACTTAGTGGGTTCAGAGTCTTAGAGTCTGGATTAAATTCTTTTAAGTAAAAATAAAGTGGTGTTTTTTATGTTTGTTTTTGTTTTTCAAGACAGGATCTTATGTAGCCCAGGTTGGCCTCAATGTCAATATGTAGCTGAGGATGTCCTTGAACTCTAGATTCTCCTGCCTCTGCCTCCTAAAGTATTGGGATTAAAGGCATGTACCATCATGCTCAGTTAGAATCCTAGTACACTTAGAATAGTGATTTTCTTTTTATTATAATTCAGTTTAGGGTGTACATTTCTTCCTGGTTCAATAGTACATCCTACTGTACATGACTCAGTGTTCAGGGTCAGCACTGTGCTGTTCAAAGCCTCCCCAGAATACGTGGGCTTTGATCTAACTGTATTCTAAGCTTTTTCCCCAGAGCCGAGATACTACACAAGAATCATTTCTTCTCCAAGAAGCCTACCTTGCCACTCCTGGTCAGAACCAACAGATACAGGGGAAATCTGGGTCCCCTTTGGGCATTCTTGGTCTCATGAATAGAAGAATTTAAGGATAGACTCAAATGGAAACTTGAAGACAATTTTATCAAAGTTTAAAAGAAAAACCCTCAGGGTAGGCAAGCTATAAATCTCAACAGCTGCCCAGAGAAGAAGAAAGGAAGAAAAAAGGGGAAAAAATCCATGCCATTTAAGCCTCCTTGGAGGTCAGACATATGGGGAAAGAGTAGCCACTTGTCAGGGAGGGGAGTTTAGAGAAAGAGTAAGGAACCCAAAAATGTTGGGGAAAGATTAGAAAAGAGATGGAAGAAAAGAAGTTGTGCTTTTCTGAAGAATTCAGAAATGGAGACAGATTTAGGAAGCTGCATGTTGCTACCTGGTAAGCTGCTGCATTGGGAGTGTGTCCTAGTTACTTTCTCTTGCTGTGATAAAACACTGACCAAGACCACCTTGGAGAGGAAAGGGTTTATTTCACCTTATAGTTTTCAGTTAGCTCCTCATGGAGAGGAGCCAGGGCAGGAGCTCAGGGCAGGAACCTGGAGGAAGGAGCTGAAGCAGAGACCCTGGAGGAATGCTGATCACTGGCTTGCTCCTCTGTCCTGTGCTCAGTCTGCCTTCTTATACAACACAGGACAAGCTGCCTAGGGGTAGCACCACCCACAGTGGTCTGGGCCCTCCTACAGAATTCAACAATAAAGAAAATGCCCTGTAGGCATAGCCACACACCAATCTGATAGAGACAATGCCTTAGTTGATGTTCCCTCTTTCCAACTGTGCCAAGTTAGCAACTAAAGCTATTCAAAACAGGGTGGGAAATCTGGGCAGGAAAAGCATATGATCGCATTCAAGAACTAATTATTCTGCCTATCTCTTTAGCATAGATTAAGGTGAGCCCCCCTTTCTAGGGGTGGTCCTTTGGCCAGATGATTGACCCAGCCCAACTGGAATGTTACATCTCCACCCAGGCCAGAGACTCTATTCTCTTGATCATAAAGACTTTTCTCTTTAGTGCTACTATAACATAATCTCCATTTCTATGCACTCACCCTTTTCTATCTCTATTTTGCATTCAGTACTATTTGTGTCTTATGCTATAGTGTTTCATGCATGTCCTTCAGCCAGTTATGAATCTGGGCTGAAGAGGTTCACTGTATAATTGGAGAGTTTAGGGCAAAAGCCTGAGCTCTGGCAGCCCTGGCAGGCCAGACTTGGACACTTGTTCTGATATGCCTATTAGAAAGACAAGTAATGGTGAAATGCAAAGAATGAAGATTTATTCAATATGGCAATATTGGGAAGAGGAGCAGATAAAGGGATAAAGTGACCCCCCCCCCAAGTTTGTCTTCAGGGCATTAACATGAGTTTTAGTTTAAATAGATGAAGAATTGGGGCAGGGAGCAAGAGATCTGCATAGCCAAGCAGTCCAGGTCAAGGTGGAATCTGCTGATCCTTGACTCGGCTCTGGTTCTGCAAGAAGGTCCAAGGAAGTCTTTCTTGCTTGAGGGGACAAGCTGATTCTCGGGAGATGATGATTTCTGCTTCCAGGGTGCGGACTCACTTTCATGGATAACTAGTTTCTCCTGGAGGAGTTTAGTCTGTCCAATGAGGCACAGATGCTCTGGGAATTTAAGACAACTAAGGAGGGAAAAGGTCAAGGACAATAGCCTCCCCCTGTGCCATCAGCCCAAGGAGACAGACAGCCATTGATGGCATAGATGCCAGTCTTTCATTCTGCTTTCAGTTGTTTGGAGGACCCAAGTGAGGAGGAGTCAATGGTTGTGAGCAAAAGCAGCTTCTAACTAGGTTTTGTCCTTGGCCCCCCTCCTCATTCCACACCCCAGGGCCCTCTAGTATCTTCACCTTCCAGTGTTTTCAGTGATGATTGGGTGAATTTCATCCAGACAGAGGATCCAGTCATCAGGAAGAGGCAGAGAAATCACTACAGTGAGATTGTAGTGGACCCTTTGGAGGAAGTAGACCTTCATTTGGATCCCCAAGGAGAGATGAGTTTTTCTCAATCATCTATTGTAGTTTGGGAACCGACCAGCACTCTAGAGGCTTTCCCCACTATCTTCCTTGCTCCCAAGGTGTGATTTCCCCTGGGGGAAACCTGACCAAACAAGTTCTTTGAATATATAAGAAAGTCATCTCATTCACATGGGCTTCATTACTCCTGAATTCAAAATAATAATATCCAACCTTAACATAGCATGTTCCCATTTACAGAGCATTCAGTAGAAGGTTACATATTTATGTCATGCATCTAACACCTGTTTCATCTTACAGTCTTCTCAGGTTTGTATTAACCCCAATCTGAAGAAGAGGGAAGGATGTATTTCTTTTCTCACTCCCGTGACCAAATACCTGACACAAAGCAACTTGGATTTATTTTGGCTTGTGGTTGGAGTGTATGTTTATCATGGTGGTAAAGGCACAGCGCAGGCAGCTCTAGGGCAGGAGGAGCATCAGGCTGCTTGCTCACATCTTGGTGGGTCAGAAAACAGGGAAAGGGGAATTTTGGCCCTCAATTGGCTTCTCCCTGTTTTCCTTTATATTCATTCCTGAACCCTAGCCCACCAGGGGTGGTGCTGTCCACATTCAGGAGACCCCCAGCCAAAAAGTTCATCTCAGTAATGCCCTAGGCATTTCTCTCTTTTTGATGCTATTTAATTAATTAATATTTATTTGTGTGTGTATGTGTGTGGGGGGGCACAGTGGATGTATGCATAGGCTGGAGGAAAACTTTTAAAAGTTGGTTCTCTCCTTTCACCATGTGGATTCTGGGTATCAAACTCATGTTGTCAGGCTTGGAGGCAAGCCCCCTTACCCACTGAGCCATCACACAGGCCCTAGGCATATCTTACTCAAGATGGCAACCAAAATGAACCATTGTGGAGGAAAGTAATTTGACCATGGCCATCTTTTAATTTTATTTCTTCACTAAACCAAAGTTGACTGAAGGGAATTGTCAAGTCATTTAAACAAGTCATGTAGTCCCAGAACTAGCTTGTACTTGGATTTTCTCTAAACTTTGCTTTAAGGTAGTAAGGTTGAAATCATACTTTATTAAACAAATTGAAAAAAATGTAAAAACAGATGAAACAGGATTGTTAAGTTCCTTAAGTTGAATGAGCTTGGAAAGTTTGCTGCAGGGCCACCACCATTGTGAAGTAAAAAGAAACTAGGGGTGCCAGCAAGATAGCTCAGTTGTTAACAAGCTTGCCAAACAAGCATGAGGACCTGAGTTTGATGCCCAGAACCTATGGGATAAAAAGGCTGAGGTGGTGGTCTGCATATGTAATCCCAGTGTTGGGGGAGCTGCTCACTGGCCAGCCAGCCTAACCTAATCTGTGAGTTCTAGGCAAAAGCAATAGATTTTGTCAAAAACTAAGGTGGAGAGCAACTGAGGAAGATCCCTGAGGTTGACGTCATCTGGGCTACACATGAATGCACACACATGTGCACACACACGCACCTGCACATATACTATTATGTGCATAAGCACACATACAAAAGCTAATTATAAACCAGGGATTCTGGTGAGCTAACAAAGCCTTGCTGTCAAAGGATATTGATTAGTCAATGAACTGTGATAATTATTCTTATTTATTTGCTAAAGAAAGTCCTCAAAGGCCCTTTATCACAAACCACTTGATTAGCCTATCTTAATTTTATATATATTTGAAAGTAATAAAAAGTTCATTTCTTTGAAGTGGAGGCCATAACTCAAACGTTTTATTGATTTAATCTGGACACCCAGTTAGTTTTTATAAAGTGATGCTTGATTATGTTTCTCTCCTCTGAAACAGCAGTACATAGACATTTAACTGGATCAAAAAAGCCTAAATCCTCAGCTTTCACAGAAAAATAAACATCTTGCCCCACGCAACAGAACTGAAAACTCAAGGGCTCAAAGCATCACATGCCATGAATTATAAAAGAACCAAATCTTGGTTTTATTAGAGTTTAGGACAAGGCACAGAAGGGCAAAGATCTCTGTAAAAAGTGAAATAGAAAGGCTTGTGTTTGGGAAGGGCCTTTTAGTGGAGGAAGGTTTTTTGTTATTTTTTAAGAAATCTGTCTTTTCTGAGACATTTTTGGAAGCACAAAAACACAAAATGCACAAAAGAAAGGTAAAGAAGATTGCATTAAAGATATTAGGTTCATTCTTCAAGGTCACATGGCTTGAGGATCTTGGGCATGCGGCGGGGGGAGACAGAGAGAGACAGGAAGACAGAGAGAGACAGAGAGACAGAGAGGAGGAGGAGAAGGAAGGAAAGGGAAAGGAAAGGAAGGAGAGGAACGAGGGAGGGGAGGAGGACAGGGAGTAGGGAACTGGGAGGGAGGGAGAAAGAGAATTTCTTCTGTGAACTCATGGAGGGTGGCTGAAGAGACATGGTGCCTCTCTAGGTTCTGGCCCACTGGCATCAGACGGGCCCCCCTTGAGCTCGGATCACTGTGCCAGCATTACAGAACAGTGATTAAAACCCAATTTTCTGAATCTTTGCATAGATGTGTCTCAATCGGAAAATGCTTAGAGATCAGGAAACTAATAAGGGACCATGAGGGGTGGTTCATGGGAAGGGAGATAGAAAGCACTGATATAAATGGGAAATGGGATAATGGGTAAAATGAGCTTACTGGGGCAGGGAAAGGGAGGGTAGGGGGGAAAGAGGGTAAGAGGAGAGATAAGTAACACTAAAGGCCTTTTAAAAGTGTCGGATGGAAATCTGCTATAGAAGCTTCTTTCAATATATACATTTACAATATAAAAAAAGTTTAAATGTAGTTGCCATATAGCAGGGATTCAGCAGCCCTAATAGACACCATAAGCTAGCAATGAAAACCCTTTACTACCTCACCCATCGCCCTGTCTCTATTCCAAGTGTAGACTGTTGGTTTCTTCCTTCAGTGCTTACGGAGACAAAAACATTAGTTTGTCTGGGAGCTTGGTCTCTCCACTATAAAGTGGGCAGTCATAGTCATTGAATGCAGAATAAGGGAGAGAAAAAGGAGGAAGTTTTTGTGAACATAAACTGTTAAGTGCTTTGCAAATGTTAACCAACCTGTAGCACCGCCCCACAGGGAGGAGAGTTGTTCATATCTTTGGGTGCATTGATGGCTTTCTTTGGCTGGGCTGCATTTTACAGATGGACAGGACTAGTACACTTCACATGTGGAGACGACAGTCCACCTTCATTTTTTTTTTTTTCCTGAGACAGGATTTCCCTGCAGCCTCAACTGGCCTAGAACTCACCTTGATCTCACAGAGACCCTCCTGCCTCTGCCTGCCAAGTGCTGGGATTAAAGGCATCACCACACAGGGCCCTTTCACCTTCTCGCTGTGCTAATTCTTGCCCCAGAAAAGGCAGATATAGTCTCCAAGGGGCTCCTTGTTATAGGTCGGATTCCAAATAAAAATCACCAACACCACTTAATTAAAAGCAGCAAGGTAAAGTTTTATTACGGCTGACCAGACTGTCTATATCAAGAATAGAAGCAGCCTCAAACACCAGTCGGCCAGAATATTTATAGGATTGTAGAAACCAGAACAAGTGGGCCAGTTAGGCTTATACAGCACAGCAAAATTTGAACATAGCAAACTTCGAATTTACCAATCAACCATCGGTTATTGTGCAGACTCAGGCTTGGGTAAGCAAAGCAGGTTTACAGAAGCAAGATAAGTGGTTAGTCAACTGCAGGCCTAGATTACAACAGTCTGTGGTATGCAGTCAGGCCATTTCTCAGAATTCGAAGTTGCTTCTCCCTTCTAGGTATCTCTCATAAGTAGGGTAAAAGGCACTTCTCCTGAAATGGCTGCTTTGGGCAAAATGGAATAACTTAGGCTAGGTTAGTTGAGCTGAGATAGTTCACTCCTCAGACCTATGCATTCTTTATTTTCTCTGTTGCATGTCACTGTGAGTGCCTCTCTCCACACACCTGGCTGGTTCTCTTGAGCATGTCCTCTGAACACCTCATTTGATGGAAAATCTAGAGGAAATCTTAGGGAAGGAGTGTTTGTCTTTGAGTTCTTCTGTATATATTAATGAAATGATACTTAGTTTCTGGCTGTAGACATAATATCAGTAATAACAAAACTATGGTCATAACTTTTATTTCAAGAGTTGTCCATAAGCTCTGGGGCGTTGAGAGGATACTAGGTACCTGACACACAGATGTTTGACATAGATATTGTTTATGGTTATTAATAGATACTCCAGTTCGAACTCTGTAGGAAAATTGTAGTAACCATCCCTTCATTTAAAATTAATGATGTATCTAGATCCCTATTGGGACCTCCACTTCTACAGTGGACATTGTGGTCCATTCTACAGCTTCATCTCACCTCTTTCCATGTGCAAAAGAGGGATGAGGTTGGAAGAATCCATCATTGTTACAGAGTAGACCCTGGTCAGCTTAAACCAGTCATGAAATCAGTGGTAGAAATTCCTACCACCTGGCTTGCAGTTGCTCTGGAAAGCAAGTCTGAGTTTTCAGATAGTAATCAAGGGTTGGACATGTGGCCTTGTTAGGCCCTATCAGACTAACAGAAACTCTTTCTCTCCAAAACCAAGCAGACAACCATCATTCTCCAAGGAAGCTCCCCCATGCAACCTTGAAAGGAACAGGCTTTAGCCAGTACCCTGAAGGGCACAGTGAGACCTTGTAGAGCCATGATTCCAAGTTGATCAACACTGGAGTTTCTGTAAGTTAAACTTTTTGCAGCTGAGCACATTCTGAGGGACAGTTTCCCACCTCCATCAATATTCAGATTTCTATTATGAAAAAAAAAAGACTAGTTCCTTTATTTAATAAAGATTCTTAGAGCATCTGTCGTGTACATGGTCAATAGTAAGCATCAAGAATACAATAAAGGAACTCAAGGAATTCCTGGGATGACCTAGGAGAACAGATGGAAGGGCAAATAGATAATGTCAGTTCATTGCAATAAGTAGAGGATGAATAGAAAAGCACACCAGCCATGGTGGAGATGCTGTGACCAAGCAGCTAGGTTTTACATGGAGGGAGGCCAGGAGTACTGAGCTTTAGAACTATCAACTTGGGAATCATTTATTCTCCTCACAGTGGTGTCTAAGAAAGATTCACCCACCATGACATCAGTCATCCCATATTTCCTTGCAGTTTTTAATAGAGGGAAACAGCAGAGACCCTGAGGAAGCCTTGGATTCCACTCTGTGAAGTTTGCCCCCCTGCTCCTCTTCTTCATCAGCCTCTTATGAGTCACATTTTTTTTTTACCCCAAATTCAGCAATAGAATCTAGGATGGTTAATCTTATTAACTTGGGAGGATTTAGAATCACTTAGGAGACAAACTTCTGGGAGTGTTTCTTAGGGAGTTTCTAGAGAAGTTTAACTGAGGAGGGAAGACCCACCCTGAATGTGGGCAGCACCATTCTGTAGACTGTGGTCTCATTCTGAATAAAAATGAAAAACTGAATGGAGACCCAGCATTTATCCATCTCTGCTTCCTGACTGCAGATGCATGTGAACAACTGCCCCCACACCTTCCCCACGGTAATATTTTGTGCCCTCTAATCGTGAGCCAAAAGAAAGTCTTATTTCCTCTTGTCAGGTGTTTTGTCACGGCAATGAGAAAAGTAGCTAATACAGACTTCAAGTGTCAATCAAGGCCAATGCCACACACACCCATTGATGGAAATTGTTTAATTCTTCATAAGGAAGTATTTTAATCACAAAATACATATTTTACAGGGTTTCAGGCAGATGAAAGAAACATGCTTTGAACTTTCACAAAGTTCCATAAGCATGAAGGAAGGTTTTTTTAGGCCAGCACTTGTACATCATTCTTGATTTGAAGTCATAACCACTCAGTTCCATGGAGACGTAACTATGATTACAATGGAATATTAAACATTAAATATTCATGTCAAACACTTCAAAAACACCTAATGCATTACAGTAAGGAGAGAGGCTTATAACCAAATTACTTCTCTGACATCATGGAACTATATCGTTAACTCTGTGTGACAATGCAGGGGGTCCTTTGTGAGTCCACAGGGCTCTGCTGTCAGTGCAACAAGAGCTTTGTCACTAGACTGCTTCTCCTTCCTCTCCTTTACTTTCCCCAGTGCTACGAATGGAATGAAGATGACAAATGATCCACAGCAGGTCTCCTCCCTTCTGAAAAGACTCACTCTGGAACCACCAGACCTACTTGAATTTCGATTCCTGAGAGATTTTTAGAGAAATATCAATTTCTCTGCTTCATAATATTTTCATATTGTATTTTACCTTATACTGAAGACTGTGGAATGAGAAATATCAATTTATTTCTTTGTCTCTGTCTCTGTCTTTGTCTCTGTCTCTGTCTCTGTCTCTCTCTCTCTCGCATATACATGCTCTCTCCAACATGCTGCATTGCTTGACTTCACACTTTTACTTTGCATAGATAGCTGAAATTATCCAATATCATTCTTTACCTTGAACAAACCAAAGAACATAATTTGGAAAGCTATCTTTTTTCTTTAAAGCCAAATTTTCATACAGCTAAGGCTGATCTTGAACTCCCAATCCTCCTGTCTCCATCACCCAAGTGCTGGGATCACAGGCATTTGGCACCATGCTTGGTTGGAGAGACAGCTTTGATTCACATCTGAATTAATATTTATTGTTGGTTAGAGTCTGGCAATCTCATGTGACAGTAAAACCAAGAAAAGCCTAGAATATCAAGTGATGATGTAACCACAAAGCTTCCCCCTCTCCTAATTTTAATTAAGACATCTACATTATGTCATATTTTTGATATCAGGGTCCCCTATAGTCAGAATGCACGTTTTGATTTTTATTTTTTAATGTTGGGTAGACTCTCATGTAAGCTGGGCAGAGCTCTATCTTGGAGCTATACCTTATGCTTAAGATTTTGATATTTTAGTTTGTTCTTAACCAATCTTTCCAAAATATGTTTAATTTGTTACTACTACTAGAAGATAGCCTTTGTTTCCTCCTTCATGAATTGGCTGTGTGAGGTGGCAGGAAAGAAAGGAGCAAGCGTTCCTTACTCTGGCAGGTTTTCTCTGTTCCCTTCTCCAGCTCCAGGCACCTGCAGCAATTGGAGCTACAGGGAAAGAATCTGCACAGCTTTAAGGTGCCAGATGTTAGCTAAAAAAAAAAACAAAAAACCAAACACAGGTCCTGGTAACAAGGTGGCAGGGGAATTTGTGTGACAACTCTTGCAGTGGTCACAACTGTGGAGTGTAAGATCTCTGCTCCTGGCTTCTTACCTATGGGTGATGTGTCCTTGGTAAAGCAACCTCCATCCTCTGTGCCTCAGAGCCAACTCCTTTCTTTTTAAATTCAGAAAGCACAAATAGGTATGAAGGGTATTGGGAAGATGGAGAAGCGATTTCTTTGTTCTCTATGAAGAGCCCTCTTTCTGATTTGAAGATGGAAATGAGAATTGGAGATAAAAATTAAGAGAGCTTAGACATTGGTGTCCTTATCCTGCCAGAGTCAAGCATGAGAAGGCAGGGAGAAGTCTGAGGCACCTCTTCCATATACAGTTCAGGGGGTAGATAAATCCTGTCCCTCACAGGTCCACTGGGAGGCCCAATGGTCCATTGGCCAAAGGATAGCGAGGGCAGGGTCAGTGATTACTGACAGCCCCAAGACTCTCGAGTGTCCTACCTGAGGGGGTGGGGCTGCTGCTGCTTTAAAGTCAATGGCCCCAAAATGAAAGGATGAAGTTACTGAGAGAGAGAGAGAGAGAGAGAGAGAGAGAGAGAGATCTGCAGTGGAGTCTACAGTCTTGTTACTAGTGGTTGGGGTCTAGATCAGGTGTTTCCAGGTCTTTGGCCTCTTGGTCAAAGAATTGTTGATAAAGGCCCCATAGAGATTTGCAAAAGAAGCAAGATAACTTAGAGTGAAACAATAGCACAGATCATGTGTACATAGTGCATGCAGGAAGGAACTAGTGAAGGAACTAGGCTGCCAGTGCATTAGTATAATGGTCTGTGTAACTGAAACAAAATGGGATTCTAAACTAAACAATCTCCTCTACTTTCCTCCATCAATCTGAGCAGATCTCTGGAGAGTTAAGGAGGAGCAGAGTCTACCTCAGAAGCAGAGTCTCCCTCAGCAGATAGCCTAGTCATCATTTAAGACAGAAGTCCTCAGTCTTGGGAGCTTCTAAACTCCCTAAGGCCTGTGCAACACAGATCCGCAGAATCATTGTCTCTGACCATGATATCTAGGCATCGACTCTATAAAGCTCCCTAAAACCACTTGAATGTGTGTGTCCCCCTCAAATTCAAAGATCCAAATCATAATTCCAATGTTATATTTGGAGAGGAGCCTTTGGGAAATGATTAGGTCAAGAGGGTGGAGCCCTCAGGAGGGGGTCAGTGCCCTTATAAAAAGGAGGCCGGAAGACTGGCTTGCTCTCTTTCTGTCGTGAGAGAAAGGGAGGTGTTGGCTGCAGTCTGAATGAGGGCACTTACTGGAAAGCCAAACATACCGCCAGCCTCAGCTCAGACCTCCAGCCTCCAAGGCCTGTGAGAACTGAATCTTTGTTGTTTACAAGCAGCCCAGTCTGTGAGACACTTTAATGGCAGCTGGAGCTGAGATGGTCTCCATACATCTCAATGTGTAATCCAGGCTAGGAAGCATTGATTCCACTGGTTAAGTGTCCTCTTCCTGCTTATTCAAAGTGTGGTCCTCAGACCAGCAGCATCAACATCCCTAGGCACATGCTAGAAATGGAAACTCTCAGGCCTTATCCCAGACAAATCTAACTTTGAAAAGATCCCAGGTAACTCCCATGCATTTAAAGTGGATAAGGCTGCTTATTTAAATAAGATTTTCAATGTCATTGAATGTCTAAAATTACAGAGCTGGGTCTAGTGGCTCATCCCTATAATCTAACAATTGGGATGCTGAGGCAGGAGGATTGCTGTGAGTTCCAGGCCTGCCTGGATTACAAAGTAAGGTTCATTTGTCTCAAACAAACAAATGAACAGACAACAACCAGCAACAAAAACAGATGCCCAGATTCTACTCTAGACTTTGAGATCAAAGAGACAGAATTACAGAGCTGGGTCTAGTGGCTCATCCCTATAATCTAACAATTGGGATGCTGAGGCAGGAGGATTGCTGTGAGTTCCAGGCCTGCCTGGATTACAAAGTAAGGTTCATTTGTCTCAAACAAACAAATGAACAGACAACAACCAGCAACAAAAACAGATGCCCAGATTCTACTCTAGACTTTGAGATCAAAGAGACAGATGATAAACTCTCTCTCTCTCTCTCTCTCTCTCTCTCTCTCTCTCTCTCTCTCCTATCTTATCTCTATGTGAGAGAAAAAATACATAAAAGAGAGTCTCTCTCTCTATCTCTCTCTCTCTCTCTCTCTCTCTCTCTCTCTCTCATCTATCATCTATCTTTGAGATCAAATACATAGATGATAGACTATCTCTCTATCCATCTCTCTATATCTATCATCTATCTATCCATATATATATATATATATATTTGGGGAGTCTGGTCTTGGGTAACTTTCAAAAACACCATGGCAGATCTAATGCACAAACAGTGCTTTTGGAAAGCACCAAAGCCCAGGCATTTACTGAGGCAGATCCAGAACCAAAAGCTCCCTCCCCACAGATACCTCTGGGAAAAAGCCTGGAGAACAAGCAAGACAGAGTTTCAACCTGATAGTGACCAAATTACAAACATGAATTGACCTAGAAGTCACTCAGATGACTTCATTTCATACTGAGGCAACTGGGTGAGGAATTTGTATCAGACAGAATAGGACACAGTGCAAGAACTTCATCTTGAGTTTCACAAAGGTAAGGACACTTCCTTTGCACATCTCGGTCTGTGACCATGAGCCACTCCACATGTAAAGTACCATTGACAATGCCTGACATGTGGTAGACACTCAAGGTACAAACATCAACTTCAAGCCACATGGGAATCTAACATGTGCTTCCTTTGAGTTTCAGAGTCTGAAGATGGGTATCTTGCAACAATTTCGGGAAGTCTCTCTCTTTAAATATCTCTGTTCTTTAGTCTCTCTTTTCTATTAATAAACTGCAATTAGATATATCAGAAGGCTCCCGTGCCAGCCTCCAGGACACTTATTAACCTTTCAGATTTCTCATCTCTTTGTGCCTCCATTCTGCATTCTTAGTAATTCTTTCAAATCAATTTTTCACTTGACTAGTTTCTTTCTTAAATTGGTCTTAATCTTCAGTTCATGACTCTTCTAAGTTTTGCATTTTATGATCTTTTCATGAGTTAAAATATTTCTTTCTCCATTACTTTTATTTTAATTCAGACAATCTCTCTTCTATATCTTCAAATAATTAGACCTTACTTAATGTTTTTTTGTTTCATTCAATATTTAAACTTATTATAGGCTTGATTTTACTATGCATTGTTTCTACTGGTACCTGGGTGTGGTGGCTTGTTTCTTTGTGGAGTATGGTTCAACTTCATGATTCATTAGTCGTAGTTCTTTAAGGATTGATGAATAATTCTTTCTGGTTTTTCTAGCAAGTATTTATGTTTCCTTCTCTCTCTGTCTCTTCCTCCTCCTCCTGTTCTTCTCTCTCCTCCTCTTCTTCCTTCTCCTTCTTTTGTGGTGCTAAGAATCCAATCTAGGTATGCCAGCTTGTTTTAGGCTACCAGAAGCATGACCCGCCCATGGTACTTTAAAAATAATTATTAGTTTGAAGGTTGAGGACAGCAAAGTAGAGTGGGTTTAGGCAGGAATTCTACAAAGGAGTCAGCTTTCAACTGCAATTTTTCTCCCTTGACCCAGAGCCAAGCTAAAAGCAGCATTTTCCCTTGGGATTTATTTCTGACCTGCCCTTTCTGTGAGCAAAGTCTGGACACATCCCAGCTCTGCATAGTGTCCCTTGTTATGTCCCCAGTGGCCTTGTGCCTCTCTTTATCTTGCACCCCATGCCTCCATCAAAGCAGAAGTTTCAGCTGGTCCCTGCTCTGTGGGAAAGTCAGGCGAATGTTGCTCACTTCTCTACATCCCTTCCTACTTTCACATTGTGGCCTCTGTGGATTCTTTTTCTTTACCTCCGGCTCAGCGATGCACTTTTAGTAATTTCAAAACATCTCACCCAGCATTTCAAGTTACTGCAAAGGAAAGCTGGTCTAGACTAGCTAAGCTAGAGTATTGACAGGAATAGAAGACCTCTTAAATACTCTTTCCCAAAAAAATTCTTTGTGGGTCTTCAAGGCTCAAGAGCGGGAGCTATTGGATGAATACATAAAATAAAAACAGTGAATAAGTACCTTGTTCAGAGAACCCACATTTAAACATCCCTGCCCTAGTCCGTTTTCCAGTGTTCTTATAAAGGAAAAACTAGACAAGACTAACCAAGTATACGAAGTTGGGTTTTTTGCTGTTGTTCCTATTGTTTGTTTGTTTTCCCAGTGCTAGGGATCAAACTTAGGGCCATGAACAGGCTGGGCCAATTCTCCTCCTTTGAACTACGTGCCAGGCTGACTTCTTCCCTTTTGGAAAGCGTGTTAATCACTGCAGTTTCTGCAAATACTGCTAACATCCCTCTGAGCCAGAAGAAGACCAAGAGAAAGCAGAAGCCATAATCCTACCTTGATGCTGATTTAGATGTTAACAGAAAGCTGAGCATGGAATTCTACACACCACAAAGATGAACCGTCATTTAACTTTGCTGAAGCTTCTAAGGAAACTTGAGAAAAGCTACCTAATAGGGGACAGCAACATTACTCACCAGAATGAATGTTTCAGTAGGAATCATCTTAGGAGATGGGAACTCTAGTACATATAGAAAATATAGTACTTAGTGTTTGGGGCACAAACATGACAATTTAAAGACTTCCTGTCTCAGTTATTTCAATAGCCACATCTCATTCTATGCCAGTCTGTGAAATGGCTGTGTTTCTGTGTCATGAGATTAAAACCCCACCTTCCTCAAACAAGGTAAGACAGGTTTTGGGATCTGAGCTGGGTAACATGTTACATTTTTCTACATAAAGTAAATGACTCATCTTCACTGAAAGATTTCTCTTTCTGATTAATGCCACAACAGAGGTTATCAAAGACTACTGATGTAAGTTTCAACTCAGGTTTAACTTTTTTCCCCGATAGTTTTTTCACATTATAAATTAATTTTAGAAAATAAAGATGAAAGAGATTTCGACTGGCTGTAAAGATCAAGCTCATCCCAGGGCTGTTTACCCAGCAATTTTGGACTGCAGCCCAGGAGCACCTCGGCTCTGCCCAGCCCTCCTGTCCTTGTCTGCCCTTGGCTCTTCCCCCTCTCCCTACCTTATGAGACAAAGACCCTCAAGTGCTCAGGTCATCTATGCACAGTCCTTAGGGAAAAGAGTTGACATGGGCCATATCACAATAAAAAAGCTTAACCTTGTTTTGTCATGACCTTAAATAATTCACTTTGATTTTATGAATTTCTAAACAGTCTGATTTTATAAGATTAAATTCAACATATAACTTGAATTTTTTTTTTGTCTTTTTGAGATTGGGTCTCCCTGTAGCCTCAGCTGGCCTGGAACTCACTTTGTAGACCATGCTGGCCTCGAACTCAGAGAGATCCACCTGCCTCTGCCTCCCAAGTGCTGGGATTAAAGGCATGCACCACCACGTCTGGCTTAATGTTTGATTTCTTAAGGAGTAGGCAAGGGCCATCCTCAGCTCTGCTTCCTTTGTACCCTCAATGCTGGGATTAAAGGTGTGCACCACCGTGCCTGTCTTAGAGAATGAATCTTATGGACATTCTATGTTTTCTTGAACTGTGATAAAAATATATAACATCAATTTTACCATTTTAGCTATTTAAAAAATGCAACCATGCAGGTAAAGGGAAAGAAGGAGGCGGGGGGGGGAATAGTAGGAGACAGCTGTTACCAGGGTAAAGTATGTAAAATGGGGGTATTTAACTGGGAGGGGAAGAGCATGGGGGTAAAGGGGAAGAAGGAACTCAAGAGAGCGGGGATCATAGGAGACAGTGGCAGACAGGAGAAACCTTCCTTTGAGTTTTCGGCCAGGGAAGTCCAAGAGACTCCCAAAATTACAGAGGTTATTGCCATAGCCCCTGATTATCTCCCAGAACTTAAAGGTAAAATTATATTGCTGAAGACAGGACATACTTCTGACACAGGACTCAGAGCAAAGGAGCTGGAACTGACCTGGAAACCTCCTCCCTGAAGGCTAGCTCTCATAGTTTTGGAGGACACTATAGAAGCTGCTAATGCAGAAAATCAATCAGTGGTCCAACCCCAGGTTTAAAGTCTAATAACCACAACAATGACCAGCACAGCAAACTATATTGGAGCAGTAATGGCACTTTTATCTTGGGGTTAATTGACAACAACCTAATTGGACTTAAAGCCTGCTCAATGGGAGGAAACTCATGTGTGGTACTGTAAACCTAGCCAAATATACATGGCTGGAGAGGTCATAGATCTTAGGGAAAACCCTAAGTCTTTCACATCCCTAGACAAATGTAACTTCTTCCTATATACTAAATATGGACCCTTGTATTTACAGACAGGTATGCCAGTCACCACTCATCAAAGAAGCTTCTATTCAACAGACAGAGACTATTACAGAGTTCCACAGCTGGTCACACAGAGAACGAGTGTCTGTGAGATGCCCAACCCTAAGTGACACATCTACAATGGACCCTCTACACCTAAGGCTCACAGACAGAACATAGTGGAACAGGGATAGAGAGCATATTAATGCATCTCTCAACTCTTATCAGCGAAGTTTTCTCATGCAACAGAGGGCAATAAATACAAAAGCCCACAACTGGCAAAAGTGTAGAGAATAAGAGTCTGCAGAGTGTGGGTCCTTGGACAGGACTCCTATATTAAACCTCACCCACCCAGGGATCAGACACCATTGCAGAAGAGGGGGCAGAAAGATTGTAAGAGTCAGGGAGGAGGTGCCTGATCATAAGAAAAGAATCTTACAGGCTCCCGGGACCTTGTTCGTATGATGACGATGTTACATCATCATGTACTGATGTTAGCATGCCCAAGACCCATGCAAACTCAATCAGATAAAAACCTAGTATTGAACTTGGGAAATGGGCAGCAGACCCCAACCTTAGCCTAGGAAATATTGGCAGCTGATTACTGCTGGGTGAGAGAGAGCTGATCTTTTTTAAGGGAGTGACTCTAGATTGACTCATTAGACCCCAGGCTTGGCAGTGGGGCCTCTACCCCTGTGCCATCTTTCTGACTTTCTTGTCTGTTTTGTCAATAGGATTCATTGTAAAGAGTGTGAGGTGGTATCTCTTACTCTCCTCTCTCTTTTTAAAAACATACTTTTTTTAGTTTGAGAATTTTATGCAATGTATTTTGATCACCTATACCCTCCACTTCCCCTAACTCCTCTCAGATCCATCTCACCTCCCTAAACCCCAACTTCATGGCCTTTTTTTCCTTAATAACCTACTGAGTTCAGTTTGGGCTGAACACATGCTCCTGGGCGTGAGGCCATTCATTGCAGCATGGTCAACCCGTCAGGAGGCATGTTCTTAAAGATTACTGACTCTTCCCCAGAAGCCATTGACTGTCAATAGCTCCTTAGTTGGGGTGGGGGCTCGTGAGCTCCTTCCCCCTTCATGCTACGATATTGAGTGCCTTGTTCTCTTTTTTAACCTAATATTTTTATTAATTCTTTGAGAATTTCATACATGAATACAGTGCATTTTGATTATATTCACCTCCAACTCCTCCCCCAACACCTCCCAGATCCATACCCCTACCCCACTCCCGTCTACTTTCATGATTTTTTTTTAAATTTTATAACCTGCTGAGTCCACACATGGGTGTGGATGGGCCAATGGACTGTGCTTGTCCTATCAAGGTTCACACTGGTAACATAAACTGCCTCTCCTTCTCGAGAAGCCATCAACTGTCAATAGGTCCTTAGCTAGGGCTGGGGGCTCATGCCAGAATGTTGATTGGCTTGGTCTTGAGCAGTCATAGCCGCTGTGAGCAAATGCAGCGGTCCTGTCATGCTCAGAAGACACCCTGATCCTCCCGGATCTCTAGCTCTTACGATCTTTGCACCTCCTCTTCCACAATGTTCCCTGAGCCTTTGGGATTGGAGATGTGATATCGATGTCCCATTTATGGCTGAATATTCCACAGACACTTTGACAAGTTATGAAATTCTGCATTAACCACCATCCACTTCACAGAGGAATTTCTCTGATGAGGCCTGAGAGCTGCAGGCACTATGGGTAGAGAGATATGAATTCAGCTGCAGTTTGAAGCTATATCCATGTAGCAAAATAACTGTAGTTGTTCACCTCTGAGGCCTTTGAGCTCCCCAGCCATGGGTTCCTGGCCAGATTTACAGTATAAGGCTTATAATTCCAATCAGAAAGTGATTGGTTAACTGCATAAAATTCATGCCACTGTTGTACCAGACTTGCCAGGCTGGTCACTACTGCAGCTCACAGGGTTTACAGCTGGGTGAGATGTTGATGACTTCTCTCCCTCAGCAGCCTACATAGCACTATAAAAGCTAGCCAGCAGGGAGGAAGCTTAGCAGCCAGTACCAACTTGATTTCTCCATGTAGTAGGCTCTTACCATCAAGTTCCAGTGGCAGTCAAGAGCAATGGTAATAGCTTGCATTGTTTAATGGGTCTACACAACACCCCTGATCAACAGCTTGCAGGAGGTAGCCCACACCTGACTGGGCTTTTTTATTTGGCAACCTATGGCTTCTGGGGTGAGCATAATCTCCTGTGTATTGTAACTCGAACTCCTTTCATATTAATTACACACACACACACACACACACACACACAATATATATGTAGGTGTCCATATGACTTAGTGTTAGTTATCCCTGTTCTCACCCCTCCTCTGACCTACCCTCCCATCCCTCTCCCCACTTGTGAGATGGTATCTTATTGCAGTTTGAGTTTGCTTTTCCCTGGGGACTAGGGACTCCCCCATGCTGATTTTTGTGATATGCGCCTATGTGTCTGTCATGAGAAGAGGCTCGCTGGCCAGGGATGCCTTTTGATTTGGAGGAAGGTTCTACTCCTCCAGTTCTTCACAGGAAAGTTTAATGCCCTTTTGCTCTTCCTCCTTGGGCCCTGCTGTTAGTGTGGGTGTCATCTCACGCAGTCATCCTGAAAGACATTTGAAAAGGGCTGACCAGCCTCTGAAGACAGGTGGTCAATTAGCCCCGGACTGGCCCTGTTGCTACATAGGGTGTGCATGCTCAGTGTGTCACAGGCAACCTCAGATAGAGGGGACCAAACGGCAGAGCAGATTTACGACAAGAGCAAATGCTGTCTGTGGATTGTGCTTAGGAAAACAGCCCAGCTGTAGTGTAACTGAGAAGTTGTAGCCAAGAACCCACAGAGCTGGGTAAAAATAGTTCTAGATGTCCAGCAAGGCTGATTTCAGGTGGGAGCTTGAGGGTTGCCACACACCAACCTGTTAGAAGTTGTCTTCAAAGATGTGTTGAAAAGTAGAGACTTTCTCCCTGCACCATTAGCCCAAGAAGAAATTACTAGGCAGAACCAGTGTGTGTGTGTGTTGTCTTAAGGACAAAGAATCCACCCAACACCTCACTGTCTGGTTCTCTTCTGTGAATGCCTTAGCCCAAACTAGATCTCCAAAAAATGGTGTGAAGTTTACTAATTTCAAACACAGCAGTGAGATTTGAGTCACCAGACACCATGTTTAAAATAAGCAAAGATGGGCCAGTGAGAGGACTCATTGGGTAAAGATGCTTGCTGCTAAATCTGACCAACTGAGTTTGATCCCCAGGACTCAAACGACAGAAAGAGGAAACCAATTCCTATAAGCTGTCCTCTGACCTTCCTTCACATAAGTACCACGACATGTGCCTGTCCCCCGACACAATAAATAAATTAAAATGTAAAAGTAAAAAATAAAATAAGCAAAGTTTTAGCCAATGCAATTTTCAAATTTTACTGTAATTAGTCTATAAAAGAATAGAGCTCCTAAGGCATGTTTGGCTTTCCTAAGAAGTTAAATAACCCACCCAAATCCTCATTCATATTTAATTTCTCATAGATGGTGTAAAGGTGGAGTTTAGCTCAGTCTTTGTCTGTATTAGCAAGGTATAAATTATTAAGATTTTACTATAGAGCCTGAATCACCATTCTGGGCTGAGACTTCGACAGCAAACGTGTAATCACGCTAAATATCAGTCATAAGAACATCACCTGTAGGATGTTAAATACTTGCTTCCTAGTTCCTTTTACTTTTGTTCAGTAAAAGGCAAAATCAAGCTGCATTTATTTTGCTTTTGAAGGTAGAACTTAAATATTCCAGAGCATGGCAATTTGCTACAGTGCATTGCCTTTGTCTTAAAGTTGGAGGCTTTCCTAGGCCACATAGAAGGATCAAATGGTATAAATAATAAACAAAGCCAATGTTTTTATTTAGGGTTGTGTGTACATGTGTGGGTACATGTGTGTGGAGGCATGCATGCGCATATATGCATGTACACATGGAGACCAGAGAACACCCTTATGTAAAATTTTTTTAGTTACTTTCCATTTTGGTTTTTGAGAAAGGGTCTCTCTCTCTCTCTCGCTCACTCTCTCGCTCTCTCTCTGCATGTGTGTGTGTGGTATGCATATATGCAGGCATGTTTCCATGTGTGGAAGTACACATGTATGCATGTGCAGGTCCGAAGTTGACCTTGGGTGTCTTCCTTGATGGCTCTCCATTTTGCTTATTCAGACAGGGTCTCTCTCTCTCTCTCTCTCTCTCTCTCTCTCTCTCTCTCGCTGGCCCCAGAGCTGGTCACTTCGACTAGCCTAGTTTGCTAGGTTGTCCCAGGAATCTCTTGTCTCTGCCTTCTGAGCTCTGAGATCACATGTGGAACCACACCTGCCTGGCTTTTACATGGGTTCTGGGAATCCAAACTCTAGTCCTCATGCTAGCAGTGTGAGCACTTTATCTACTGAACCACCTCGAAGCCCTGTGCTCTCACTTGTTGCCTGACCCTTGCAGACATGGCTAGGCTGACTGGCCAGTGAGCTCCAGGGATCTGTCTGTGTCCACCTCCTCAGTTCTGGGATTACAAGCATGCCACCACTCCCAGCTTTTCTACAGGAGTTCTGGGGACTGAACGTGGGTTTTTATGCTTGTGTGACAAGTCCTTTACCAACTGAGCTGTCTTTTCAGCCACTAAGCCAAAGGTTTTTTTCCCTTTTTTCTCCTCTCCCTTCCTTCTCTTAACAAAGAGAAAGTGAGCTTGTTCAGGGATGATGACATGCCCAGTTAAAATGATCACCTCTTTAGGCTCTGCTGCAGGTAGGAGTGGTCATGTGGCCCAGATGGATGTCATAATTGAGGACTGTGGGGTGGAAATTCCAAGAAAGCTGTTGTGTAATTCATTAAAAGAGCAGTCTCTGTGCCCACCCCCTTCTGTCATCCTCCTTCTTCCAGCTTGCAGTGTAGACCACAGGTGGTGCCTACAGTGCCCCTCCTGTTACCATGACAACAGAAGCACCTGGCAGGAACAGTAGAGTGAGAAACTAGAGGGCTCTTGCTTGAAGGCTCTGTGAAAACATCTTCAAGGCTCCTCCCTGCTCTGCCGGCATTTGGACCCTTACTCAGCTAAGAGAATTAAACCCCGGTTTGCTTAAGCCTCTGTGGCTGGCTTTTTGTCACTTGGGGCCCACAGTGGTCTGACACACTGTGGCCCCATAAAAAGCCTTGATGAGTGAAATCAAGAGCCTACTGAGGCTAAGGGGAGAAAAGAAGGCAGAGAGGATGAGAGGTGTCTGTACAATGAAACAGATCTGTATATAAACAGCAGGCAGAGGTCACCCCCACATGTCCCTTCTCACTGTTTACCCATGGGGACACAGCTAGGCAGCCTGAGGCTCCCTCACCCCAGATACTCCGGCACATCTGGCTTTCTGCTCAGTCTCCTCGGGGACCTTGAGCATCTTGCTTGGGTACTCAGACTTCCTCTGAGAACAGTTTAAAACATGAGTTGGAAGCTGCTTGACAAAGAGCTACAGTATCTGAATTATTAGCCTACATGTTGGCCACACAGAGTGGGGCTGTCCTCGAAAAGAGAAATGACCTTGGTCATCTTTGAGCAGTGAGGACAGAAAATTGAAAAACAGGAAACAAAACTAAACAAAAGCTTTCTTGGCATCTTTTAAGTAATAATGTCCCCTCCAATATCTAGCACCTCTAAGTCTCTTGATATATTATTGTACAATAAAATACATGGGAAATATCAGGACTTTACTTTCATGAAAAATATATTCTTCTAAGTATAGAGACCCCTATAGCAAACCTGAGCTTGCTTTCCTCATTAATTTTATGGTGTCTATGAGTGTTTCTACATATTTGCTTTCCTGGAGGGTCGTTTAAGATTATTGATTCTCCTTCCTGTAGTGTGGAGCACAATTCTCCAAGGACTGATTAGCAGAACAGTCTCCAGCTCACACTGTGCCATTTAAAAATGTTATGCTCACCGACTTCAGTTTCAAGTTTCTGTCCTTGGCTTCCATATGCAGTTCGTACACCTCTCTCTGCTTTGTTATTACAGCCCGTTCCAAGATTTCTACCCTTTTGATAACATCCCCCAGCTTTGCCGTCTAGTGGTCAAAACAGTCACCCAGATAATGGCTAAGCATACATGTTACCCGTGAGTGTGTGTGTGTGTGTATGTGTGTGTGTGTGTGTGTGTGTGTTTACATAACCAAAAGTTCCTAGGGGAAAATAAAATGGTTGCAAGCAATCACGCATCATCTTTTGGCTCAAAAGTAAAAATGCTAAGTTACACATTAGTTGTTGCATAAATTTGCATATTGATATACACGATTCCCACACAACTTTAATAGCATCACAGTTCAATAGAGACAGATGCATGCAGATACACACAGACTGACATTCAGGCTCCAAACAGAGCAAATCAAGCCTAATGAAGGGACTGGGAGGCTTCCATCAGAGCAAGGCGTGCTGGGAAGGATGTAGAGGTTCTTAAGGGAAAGATGGAAGGCTCAGGAGAGAGAGTGAACACTCATTAGTGTTGTGGAAAATCTTGTGACTGCTTTTGCCTTTTCCCTTACACACCTATCATGCTGGAATGCAGTGCTTCTTGTTTCTTATCAGAGAGAAAACTATGTAAGTCACATGGTTTCCAGGAATCCGAAACTTAGAGAAACTGAAACTTATCACGCTAATAGGGCATCTGGCCCGCTAGATTGTGATAGGATACTGGTATGCCATGCTTATACGTGCTACTATATGCTGTGTTATGATTGGACCATTACCCCTATATAAGCCCGTACTTTCCTGCAATAAAGCAGATCTATGTCACTGAACCTGGTCTCCTGCATCTGAATGCGGCGATGCTGGTGCAGACTCCTCACCAGCCCTGGGTCCGGACTGGACGGACGACTGATAGGAGGAACTGAGAGAGCAGGAGAGCGACTATAGCCGGAGGAGAGCAGCCACAGCCAGCGACCACACATTAGAACTTGCTTTCTGTAACCTCCTGGGTCAGGCCTCCACGTTCCACCTCTCTTTGAACTTCAGACCCAACCCTGTACAGAGTGCAGGAGACCAGAGAGATGGTTTGCAAAGGCATGAAGTGAGTCAAAAGGTCACAAAGGAGCAGTTAGACAGTTAGACTTATTTTAAGACACAAAGAGTTGGGCTCCTGAAGGGTGTTGGCTCTATTTGTTGGCTTGTTCAGGCTTTTCATTTCTCTTTTCTATGGTTTTGAGTAGGGCACCGAGGTATAGAACTGAGTCTTAGCTACCTGTCTATCCAGAAGGCTTTGTCATTTGATAGCAAGCATTAGGCCCTGAAAAAAGATTCTACATTGGACTGATATTCAAGCTAAAGCATCTGCTTATTTATTTACTATGGAAAATGTGTATATCACTGGGCATGGTGGTGGATACCTGTAATTCTAACACTTGGAGGCAGAGATAGGAAGGTCAGGAGTTCAAAGTCATCCTTGGCTAATTAGCTAGGTCTAGGCTAGACTGGGTTACAGGAGACCCTGTCTCAAAAACAAAAACAAGCAAAGACAAGACAGACAGAGAGAGAGAGAGAGAGAGAGAGAGAGAGAGAGAGAGAGAGAGAGAGAGCAATGCATATATCCTAAATACCAGGACATTTGCTAATGAGCAGTTTACTTTCTGGTGACAACCCCATATGCCCAGAAAACCTCATTAAAATTTATGACAAAGGACAAAGAGTTCCTGAAGGAATGTCTTCCACGTGTTTTGAGAGGGCACGTGAACTGCCTCCACAGAGCTGATATGCATGCTCTCTTAGTTTGCTTCTCTGTTGCTATGATAAAACACTGATCAAAATCAACAGTGTATCATTGAGGGAAGTCAGGCAGGAACTCCAGGTGGGAACTCGGAGGCAGGAGCTAAAGCAGAGACCATAGAAGAATGTTGCTTACTGCCTTGCTACATGTGACTTGCTTGGTTAGCTTTCTTACACAGCCCAGGCTCACCTGCCTGGGGATGGCACCACCCACAGTGCATGGGACCCTCCCACATCAATTAGCAATGAATAAAATACTTCTTAGACATGGTCACAGATCAATCTAATGGGGGAAATTCCTCAGTTGGGGTTCCCTTTTCCCATGTATGGCAAATTGATGATTGAAACTATGGCATGCTAAGTAGTATTGGCTTAGTGCCAGAAGTATATTCTCAGATTCTTTTTTCAATTTTCGCTATTATTTTACAATTTCATACATATATAAAACAGTTTGATCATATCTTACTATTTTGTTCACTTTATTCTCAAATTCTTAGTTTTAGTCTCTCTTGTTTTAAGACTTTATTTAGAGCATCTTCTTGTGTGTGTGTGTGTGTCTACATTTTTAACCACAATGGACATTTGAAATGCACATACTGGGTTCTCTCTATAGGTTAGATGTTCCAATCGAATTTAGGTCCTATGGAGGAACAAAGACGACTAAGACTCAGGAGCAGACCTTAAAAAAGCTCACCATGGCAAAAGGGGTATTATTCAAATACCTATGACTATATCACAGGAAGAGAGCTGCAAAGATCTCATACATGAAGCATGGACTCTGTTTGCTCAGATCCCAAGCCATTCACATGCCCCAGCTCATTTGGATCTCTTAATTCTCACCTTCCTTTGTTGGGTAGATTCTGTGTCCTTGTTTTACAGACAAGATGTTACCTGTATCCCTCTTTTACAAACTGAGGCACAGAGAATGTATCTTCTGTGGTATCCCATCACTGATGGGAGGGGAGGCTGATTTACAGAGGAGGTGGTGTTTAAGTTCAAACATAAAGAATGGTTATTATTTTAGCATGTGGAAAAATTCAGGTGGGGTCATAGGGAAGAAGTAAGAAAGAGAACAAAGGGGAGGGCAGCTCATGCCAAAGTAGTTAGGGATAGCATCAAGCTACCTCACATTGCATATCTGTCTGTCTGTCTCTGTCTATCTCTCTACACACACGTGTGCACACACCTCATGCTTGGGACAGATTTATGGGGACATTTCGGGTACTAAAAATAGTCAGCTTGGTGAAGTCTGTTTCTATCCGAAATTTTATTTGGGAGGTACTGGGCCCCCATGGGACTTTGCACAAGGAAAGCTGTAGGCTGAACTTCAGTTCCAGAAGATTAATTTGATCTCTGCATACAGAAGAGACAGAAAGGAGAGGGGGATGGTAGAGGCCAGAAGCGGCCCCTGCTACAGCACTTCCTATCTGACCCAGGACCACAGAACAGCAATAAAGAAGAGGGAGGCCATGGAGGAATCCTGTGCAGAGAGAATCTGTAAGGCTTGGCAGTGAGCTGGATTCAGGAAGCAGAAGATGACTAAAAGAAGGTGACATGTGCTGCACATGTCACATGTACTAACTCACGTGATCCTCCAAACAACCCCCATCCCCAGGATGCTATCAGTGTCTTTATTTTATAAACAAACTGAGGCACAGAGAATGCACAGTTCTGAAGGATTGCATCACTGATAGGAGGGTTCAAAATTTCAGCTCAGGTCTCTCTAGTGTCCTCTGTCACACTGCTTCCCACACAGATCTGTTCATTCCTACCTCCAAGTCAAAGTCCCCGCTCTGCTGCCCAGTCAATAAATATTGAATGAATTGATGCTGATTTCATTGCTGTCTGTTTCTGACTCATAGAAGCAAAGGGAAAGAACCACAGTGCTGGGAACAAATCCATCCTAATCACTGAATCAATATGGGTAGTGTTTTAGAAAAAGTAGAATAAAGTTCCGTCGTTGATTGTAGCCAATTAAAATTCTATAATGGCAGTTGGCATCATGATGAAATTTTTCATTTTATTTAGTTGCACTTTTAGGGTAAAAACAAAATAAATCCTGCATGAATTATCTTCCACATATCAATATAAAGGCATTTTTCATGTTCTGATTCTTTGATAACACCACTGTAACTCAGTGGCACTGGTCTCTTGGGCTAGGTCTAGGATACTGTGGGACGATGGAGATTGCCTACATTGCTCTAGATCTAGGTCCATGGACTCCCATTAACTCTCTTCATCCCTCAGGATTAGACTCTTGATTCATCTTCTTTCTTTCTGTTTTGTTTTTCATACTGAAACAAAAGCAAAGAACCCTGGAGTATCATTTCAATCCTATAAAGATAGTGTTGTTTTTTAAAAATGTGTGTGTGCATGTGTGAGTGTGCATGTGTGTGCATGCGTGTTGATGTCAGGTGTTGTCCTCTATTGCTTTCCACCTTCCTTTTGAGACAGGATCTCTTATTGACAATGGGGCTTACCTATCGGCTAGACTGGCTGGCCAGCCAGCCCTAGAGATCCTCCTGTCTCCATCTCCCAGCTCTGGGGTCACAGGTGTATATCACATGCCCAGCTTTTTCTGTGGCTGTTCTGGGTCCTCACACTTGAATATCAAGCACTTTACCCACTGAGTTATCTCCTCAGCCCATTGTTGCTTCCTTTAAATGTATGGTATGCTTGTAGATTTCAGAATGATAGAAGGCAGGTGTATTGAGTAATTGCAGTTTTGCCTTCTGCAAGTAAAGAACTAATTGCACCCAAACTCTAAATTTTGACAATTTTTCCTTTTGTAACTTTTTTGTGAATTTCATATAATATATTTTGATCCTATTTAGATCCTCTTCCCTATTACATTCCCCTTTTCTAGTCCCCCTCCAAATTTCTATATACATAGGCCAATAGAGTCAAATTTATGTCCCCAAATGTCATTTTGTGTGAATCCATCCACTGGAGCCTGGTTAACCTGCCAAAAATCAAACCTTAAAAGAGACCGACTCTCTCCTTTCCAGCAGCCATCAGCTGCCAATAATTCCTCAGGTAGGGTTGGGGTTTCTTACCCACTTCCCCATGTCTATGCTGGAATTTTTTCTGGCTTCAACCTGTGTGGAACTTGTGCATGCTGTCACCATTGTTGTGAGTTCACATGAGTAAATGCCCAGCTGCCTGGCAAACTCAAGTTTCCTTGTGGTCATCCATCACCTCTGGCTCTTACAATCGTTCTTCTCCCCCTCTTCTGAAATGATCCCTGAACCTTTGGAGGCAGAAATTTGATACAGGTATCCAATTCAGGGATAATCACTCTGCAGTCTCTTATTCTCTACGCATTGGCCATTTGTGAGTTTCTTGGCTAATTGCCATCTGCTGCATACGGAAGCTCCTCTGGTGAGAGGTGAGAGATACATTAATCTTTGGGTACAGCAGTGATTCATTAGGAGTTGCTTTGACACTATATCTATTTAGCAGAATGACAGTATTAGGCTCTCCCCTACAGCCTGTGGCCTGTCTAGCCACATTTCTAGACCTGATATGCACAAGTTCCACTTAGGTCAGGTATGAACTCCATCTTATGAAGTGGACCTTAAATCCAATTAGAAAGTGATTGGTTACTCCTATACTATTCATGTCACTATTGCACCACAGGTCATAACTTGTCAGGCCAGTTGTTTTTGAAGCACACAGGATTCATAGGTGGGTAAGGTTAATTAATTTTTTCTTCTGGTAGCATGCAGGGCAGAGGGGGGAGTATGGGAGGGATGACTAACACTTAAGGAATTTAGAAAACATCATATGAAAACCTACCACTCTAGAAGCTTCTTAAAGTATATACATATACATTATAAAAGGAGATTAAAAGGAGTTACTTATAACAGGGAGACCTTGCCCCTCTTGACACCAAGGGCTACCAAAGTCAAAGCTCAATGCCAGGGATGGGTTCCTTCTTTTGAAACTGTTGGCTGGGGGGTGGTCCATGCCCCCCCAATACTGGCATTACCCCTGCTCTTGGCTACCCACAGAACTTGATGGTAAGACCCTATTGCTCAAGACACTACATACATGGACCATAGAAAAAATGAGGAGAAATCAAACTGATACTGACCTCAAAACATTGCCATTTTTTCAAGTTATTGATCCTATTCTGATTTGCTAGCAACCTGTTTCATTGTCCTAATCATCACACTGTAACACTAGTCAGCTGCTCCCGTACTGAGAAGATGTCAGAATATGTAGGATTAGCTTAAAAGAATCACGAATGTGTAGGCATGTGCATGTGTTTATATGCGTGAGCATAGTCACGTAATGTGTGTGTGTATGCACGTGCATGCACATGGTACACGTGTGTAGCTTTGTATATGTATGCTTGTGAATCTATCCAAGAAAATTTGAGTTTGTGTGCATGTGTGCATGCATTTCTGTGTGTGCCTGCATGCGATTTTGAGTCCCAAATATTTTAGTTTGAACAATGCCCCTCTCTAGAGCAGTGAGATAAGAAGAGGCCTTTTTGCTGTAGAATGAATATTTCCATGATTTTTCACCAGACCAATATTGAAAAGCCCTCAAATTTTCTAAAGTGGTCTTTTCATTTTATACTGTGTGGCTTTAAATCAGAGTTCCAAGTATTTACACTTTGAAATGCTTTTAATAACATTAATATAACAACACAAATGCTTTAAACAAAATAAAGGTTGTATTGAATTTTTAAATTCCAAATATTTCATTCATTTTTTCCAGAGGGTAGGTTCAGCTTGGGCAGACTCTTACTAGCTTTTTCAACTACTTAGTGCAGAAACAAAATGTTGATAAATATATTTTGAGGGTGAGGTAGTGCAAGAAGTTACTGAGTGCTATTAAGTAGTAGTAATAGACTACATGGCTTCTCAACCTATTAAGATCTAAATATATGGTGCTAGTGTAATTATCTTCTAGAAGCTATAGTTTTCAAAATGGAGCATTTATCAGAATCACCTGGGAAACTTGTAAAGGTCTCTAGTGTCCAGAAAGCCTATGTAAATTGGTATTATGAGGGCTTGGTCCATCATGACTCTTTAAAAGTGCCCTGAGTAATTCTGATAAACCAGATGATGGAAACAGACTCTTCTAGCCCCTGGACCAATGGTTTTAAGCCACAGTGGATCACTGCAAGTACTTTTAGAGTACAGTGCAGCTGAAGCCTCACTCAAGACTTTCTATCAGAGCATCTGGGATCAGAGACAGCTCACCGTTATTTATTGGAAGTTCTTTGGGTGACTGCGACATACAAACCTGAAAATTATTCTATATTTATGAGTCTGTGCCAAGCTATGCCACATGGATTCAGCCGAGGCATCAATAAGAAAATGGTGTAAGGGGGCTCACTGCACACAACACACAAAACTTTCTAGACATTCTATTTTTTTTTTTAATTTTTACAAAATCTTTATTGAGAATTTCATACATGCATATAAGGTGTTTTGATCAAATCTTAATGGGCTTTTTGCTACTCTCACATTACCCCCTCTGGAGAGGTAACCCTAAAATCTTTTAGAGATTAGATAAAAGCTCCCAAATACTTTTGACATTTTTGGCCTTTGGAACAGAGTGTGTTGCTAAGAGGCCCGAACACATTTTGACTTTTAGCCAAGAAACTGGCTACTTTTCTCTGAGGTCTTTTTACCCTAACTGCCTAGCCAGTTCCTACCTCCTATTCTTATCATACCATGTTCTGAAGAGGTTACCCAAATTGCTGATAGGGGATCAGGACACAGACTGCTCCGGTTTCTTCCATGCTGAACAGGGATACAGGGTGAGGCAATTGGAGTACCCCTTCAGTGGGTCTATCTAAAAGACTCCTAAATTGCATAACTTCTGTCTCTAAGGGGAGAAGAAAGTCCTTGAATCATGAATAGGAGATGTGAAGGAGAAGTAAAGGCAAGAGTAATTAACATTACAAGTTCTTGACTGGGAACTAGAAAAAAGTCAGAACAGGGCAATTTTCAGATGTTCGTATGAGAGTCCATTGGAGTTTCTTGACAAGGGCTTCCAAAATCATCCCTCTATTGGGTTCTTCCTCATTTTTCTTTTGTTTTCCAAGACTGGACTAGTTGGCTGGGAAGAGTGGCTGGATATTCAGGTGAGGGTCCAGTGACCCTGCTTGGCATTAATGAATGAATGAGCACAAGAGTCAACAAGCACATATTGGTGCATACTTATAATCCCAGCACATGATAGTCTGAGGCAGGGAGATTGAGAGTTTGAGGTTATTATCAAACTGTCAAGCACACGGTGATGACCTGAGATAAAGATTGCCAGAAGAAAAGCTGCAGGTGCTTGCCAGTCTTCCTCAGTCCTGGACAGACGTTCACTTGTGACTTCTCTACCTCCTCTGCTACAAGCCTCGCCAGCACCCGTGTTTGGAGAAGCTGGGGGCAAAGCTTCAGCGTTTGCTTTTCCATGCCTGGCTGCAAGGTGGAGTCTTAGAGACGGACACCTCCCTGTTGGGGGACAGGTCAGACTGGCGCCCTGCACACCTCGACATTCTATTTTTAGACTCCCTTCCTACCCTCAAACTTCTTTTCATCAAGCATGCACCTCTATTCTGTCTCCAAGAAAAACCTCTTCCCTCCAGTATCCTCTCCAGTCATGTTTCTCTATAATTAGGCCATAAAACATCTATTACTCCACAGTCATACATCAGGAACTACAAGTTATATCCTTCTAATATTAGGGATAAATTGTTATGCATTAAGATTCAGAAAGATATAAAGTCAGAGGGAAGATGGAGTTCCCAGACCAAGGCAGAGATAACTTGCAGACAGTGCTAAGGATGTCAGGATGGAACAGAGCCACTGGTCCCCAAGAATGGATAATGAAGCGCACAAGGGAGGTTGGCCATCTAAATGATGCCTCTTCCATTCACTCTTCCTTTCCTGTTTCCACTGGGCTCTCTGATCACACCCTCTTAATGCTTCTGTGGATCATTGTTGACAGCGCTGAAGGAGATTCCCATTTCTCTGACATTTGGGGCCCTATTCCTGTCATGGTAGGCAAGTCCAAGTTTGATGGGTTTTCTAGGTCTCATTAAACTTTAATTCAAGTCCTAAAATATTTTGTGATCATAGGTTTGATGAAAAACAAAAAATTTTTCTTGAGCACAAATTTACACAATTTTGCGTACATTTCCAGAGCCTGCTTCATGGAACCCTATGGTAGATCACTCTGTGGTCTATCTAGTCACAAGTGTGCACCGCCACACCTAACTTAATGGCAAATTAAAATTATGCAAATGATCACAAAAAATTAGAAAAATAGAAAGGGGAAAGCATTGTTTGTAGTACTACTATTTTCAACAATTTCCAGTAAAGCATGTGTGTATACACATGCACTCAAACACACAGAGACGAAACCATATATACAGTCTATGCATTTGTTTTTTCACTTGACATAATTGGCATTTCATCACAGCATTAAATGTTTTCTTGTTTTTTTAAATTATTTTATTTTACTTTAACAGAGCATAGGTATTGGTTTATTTACAGAAGAGTGGGTGCCACATATTTATGGTTGCACTGTAAAGTCCACACACAAATACAGATCCTGTGACCTCCTGACAGTCTCACAAAATTGTGAGAGAGGTGCTTCTTGGTGTTCTTGGCTTACATATCCTTTGCCCCTCCCCCTACATGCAGCTAAGGTTGACAGATTGGATGGGAGGGGTAACTGACTGCACCCTCAACTCCTTGATGAGCATAGGGAGGAGGTGTGACTATAGCTACCTAGCATAGTGGTTGGCAGACACTTCCAGTTAACACTCCACCCTTTCCTTGGTCTCTTACATTCTTTCTGCCAACCTCTTTCACAAAAGTCCCTGAGTCTTGGAAGGGGTGGTAGGTATGGGATGATCTTCCTTCCCATTGTGGCAAGGCACTGAATTTTCGGGTCTCTGCATTATCTGTTTTCCATGGGCTGTTGGCCAGTTTGAGTGAGATTCTGTCTACTATAAAAACACATACAGCAAGAAGCAAGAACATCTAAACAGTGACTGTAATAATAACCTATGGGTGTAAACACAAATGCTTGGTCAGTACTTTAGCAGGTGTATCATTTCTATCTAACAAAGCAATTGCAGTGACTTCCCACTGGGGCCTATATCCTTCCCTGCCACAGGGTTTGGCTGGGTCTACAGTACCAGATGTGTGTTCCACCTGTAGAAGTGGGCACTATATCCAATCAAAAATTTGCTGGTTGTACATACACTAGATGCTCCACTATTGCACCAGCAGGAACATCTTGTTTGGTATGTTGGTAGTACAACACATGGGGGCCATCATTGAGGAGAACTCTAGGAGACTATTCTCCCCCGGTCATCTGCATGTTGCTTTTTGGCACCATGAAATCCACTCATCCAGTGGCAGGAAGTTCCAGCTTAGTTCAAGTTTGATTTCTCCCTCTCCTGCACTCACATCATGCAGTGTCTTCTACTACACAAGTGTGCACCACCACATCTAACTTAATGCTAAACTTTAAAATTATGCAAATGATCACAAAAACTTAGAAAAATAGAAGGGGAAAAGCATTGTTTGTAGTACTATTTTCAACTATTTCCAGTATAACTGTGTGTGTCCACATAACGTGTATGTATACACATGCACATGAACACACACAGATGAAACCATGTATACAGTCTATGCATTCCTTTTTTCACTTGACATAATTGGCATTTTATCACAGCATTAATTGCTTGGTTGTTTTTTTTTTTTTAACCATGAGCTTTGTTGTCTTCCAAGGCTCATATTGGGTAGTTCTCTATATTTTGGAGTTACATATGTGTTCCTATACTCATATGTTCCACATCTCTCCAGATCAGTCCAGCTTCTTTGTACACCCCCACATGTTCCTAATCCATCCATCCCTCTTATTCATTAACACAAACTGCCTTTTAAATACTTTATTTACTATTTTTATTTTATGTGTGCGTGTTTTGCCTACATGTGTATAAATTCACCCATGTTGTACAAAGCTCAAGGAGGTCAGAAGAGGGCATTGGATTCCCCTGGAACTGGAGTTACATATGATTGTTAGCAACCATGGGTGCTGGGAATCAAACCAGGTCCTCTGCAAGAGAAGCCAGTGCTCTTAACCAGTGAGCCATCTCTCTAACCCCAAAATGCCTTTTTCCCAAGTTAATGTCTTTCTTTCATTGGAAAAGAGGCTGTTCTGTTGACACCATTTATTTTCAGCCTCTTCTTGTATCACAAGAGCTACAAAGCTAACAATGCTATTACCCAGACTCTCTTGCAGCTAGAAAACTAGATCTGAAAAAGATGCTGGGGATAAAGTAGGGACATGACACCACTGAACAGGATTTGTGGTTTCAGTGTCAATGGGGAGCTTCTATTGCAGATGCTTTTATAGATGTGTTTGTTTTTATGGAGCAAGTGAACATAGCCCCTTGAGTGTGATATGTAGAAGACAATCTGGCAAGTCCATTTTTCTTATGTCACTAAGTAGACACCACTCAATACAGCCTACTTTCAACCAGGAGTAATATACTAACACCTTCGTCCTTCTGACTCCTTTAATCTAGTCCATGGGGCATCATTCTGTTCTACTATATTGGTTAGACTATGCTGACTAAGCAAGTAATCATACAACCTAAGCATATCTGCACCAGGACATGGGTGACAGTTATGAAAATCCAGAGACCTCAATGAATCATAGTGAAGATTATTGGAGTTTGGTCACCTGTGACATTCAAGATATCCTCTTCAAAGTAAAAGGCAATTTGTATCACTTTGTATTTTCTGTCAAGAAAGAAGAACAATGCTTCAATCTACTGTCAAGTATACCTTAGAGTTGCTGGTCTGAAGCCCAGGGCTTCAGAGAAGGTTCTGCATGGGAGTCAAGTTGAAATTCAAGGGGGCTTGGTGAGATGCCTCAGGGGGTAAAGATGCCTGCTACCAAGCTTGATGACCTGAATTGATCCTTAGGGATTCACATGGTAGAAGGAAAGAACCAACTCTTACAATTTGTCCTCTGACCTCCATACACATGCTATGGCATGCCTGTACCAACACACATACACAGGTATGCCTATGCCACACAAATAAATAAATAAATAAATATAAATAAATAAATAATAAATAAGTATACAGTTTAAAACTTAGGAAAGGAAATTCAAGCAATCCTCTCGTGTGGCCTATATAATCCAAGAAATTAAAAGTTTTTATCTACAGTAGGTCTTCCAACAAGAAACTCATTTTACCGCAGGAAAAGAAAAGGCATCAACTTATCTACATGACTTTCATTGAACTTATCACAAATTCCATCACCTAGAAAAAGTGAATCCTGAAAATGGTAAAATGACTTTTGGATGACTGTCTACAACTTTTATAATTTGGGGGACTATAATAGATTTTGAGCAAATCATCAATATATGGTTCTGTTTATCCTGTATCTGGATTTCATAAGTGTAGAACCAAGAGGTATGGGAGCAGGAGAGTTACCTCACCATTTCACCTCATGACACACATGGAAAGATTTTACTTCCATGTTTATCAAGTACCACTGGCATTGTCCTAGCCCCTTGGTCTACTGTGAAGAGTGTTATAAAACATCAGAGTTGCTGCCCTGAGGTGAAGCCTCAACCAAGATGACCTCTCAAGAAACAACTCGGCTTCCCCAAGCCTCGTCCCCTCCCCAGTGGGACAACTGAGCTGAGATCCTCTGTCCCTCAGCTGGTCTCTGGGACATGTGGCTTTTGTTGTCAAACCTGAAGTCTTTCCTCATTTTCAAATCATATTTTTAAAAACTCTCATGTTTTGTGTTCATGGTTTATTATTTTGTTTCACTTTTTCAATATATTTTATTGAATTTTTGTGTATTTCATACATCTTAATCATATTTAGATTCCTCCCTCAACTGTACCACCATAGCCCCCACCAGATTTCATGCATTCTTTCATGTATGTTGAGGCCTACCGAGTCAAGTTTATGTCCACAGATATCCCTCACTGTGAGTTCATCCACTGGAGTCTGGTCAGCTTATCTAGCATCACTCCCTTAAAGAAGATCTCCTCTCCCTCACTCAGCAGCCATCAGTTGCCAATACTTCCTTAGGTTTGACTGGGGTTTCTTACCTATTTTCCCAAGTCTATGCTGGGATTTTGTCTGGTTTGAGCTTGCATGGGACTTGTGCATGCTATCATATCCCCATTGCTGCGAGTTCATATGAATAACTGCCCAGCCCTGGGTAGAAGTTTCTTATTGGTGTCCTATTCAGGGATACACACTCTGCAACTTCCTATTCTCTGCCCATTGGCCAGTTGTGGGTTTCTGTGTTAATCACCATCTGCTACATACAGTAACTTCCACCGGGAGAGTTGAATGAAGCATTTATCACAAGTCTGGGGGAGCACACAGATCATGGGTGAGCAAGGGTGTCTTTTGTTTTGTAGGATCATCTTGACTGTTCCCCACCCTTATCACATAAATGCATCTGATATTTGTGTGTGTGTGTGTGTGTGTGTGTGTGTGTGTATGTGTCTAGATTGAGTTAATAAGATCAATTTTCTTTTCTTTTGACTTTTATTTGGATATAACTCACATATAGCAAATTCATTACTTCTGGAAATGAATTACAACTTGAGTAAGTAGAATAAGGAGACCAATTTCTTTGGTTCTTAAGCCTCATGCTGTTCTTCCAGAAGACCCAAGTTGGATCCTAGCACCTATGTTACAGTACTTCAGCACCAGGAGATCAGATATCCTCTTCTGGCTTCCTCAGGTACCCACACATAGAGGTGCACACACACACACACACACACACACACAGGTACCCACACACACAGAGGTACACACACACATCTTCCTCAGGTACCCACACATAGAGGTGCACACACACACACACACACACACAGGTACCCACACACACAGGTACACACACACATACAGGTACACACACACAGGTACACACACACAGAGGTACACACACACAGGTACCCACACACACAGGTACACACACACAGGTACCCACACACACAGAGGTAAACACACACACAGGTACACACGCACAGGTACACACACAGAGGTACACACACACAGAGGTACACACACACACAGGTACCCACACACACAGGTACACACACGCACACAGTACCCACACACACAGGTACACACACACATAGACACACACAGACACATTAAAAAAGAGTAAGCACTAAAACATATAGAGATGGAAGACCATATAAAAGAGAGGTAGTAACTCTGCTAAATGCCAGCTCACTGGTAATTTTATTTATTACCCTTAATATTAGCAATTATTGAATGAGGGCAGTAAGCACTAAAACATATAGAGATGGAAGACCATATAAAAGAGAGGTAGTAGCAACTCTGCTAAATGCCAGCTCACTGGTAATTTTCTTTATTACCCTTAATATTAGCAATTATTGAATGGGGGTAATAGTAATGGCTTCTTAGAGTTATTGGGAAGTTAAATGAGGTGCCACTCATTAAGTTAGCACAGGATCTGTGGGGAGATGGCATTCTCAGCCCCAATTCTTTATTTCTTCAAACAGTCATGTTCTTTTCTTCATACACATCTTTGTAATGCCCCCTTCCTGCTCTCCACCTCTGAGTTCAGCCAGGCAACTCACTTTGGCCAACAGACTCTCAGCACATGAAACCTAGAAAGAGGTGGCTTGTTCTGGCTCTGGCCTTCTGCCACATCATGAAGACATGCCTGGGCTAGCCTGCTGGAGGAGAGAAATATGTAGACCAGTTAACCCCACATACTCCAGCAGACAGCTGACAACCAGGAGAGTGAACAAAGCATAAGTGGGAAGAGCCACCCAGCTGAAACCAATCTAAATCACAAATCTACAGATCACTGAACTAAATGTCAATGTCTTAGGCCAGTGAGCTATGAAGGAGTGTATCCCAAAATTATGATGGCAGTAAATAATTTTTATAAAACTTGATGCATAGGAGGCATTTGAAAAAAAGTTACAGCAATCTTTTGTTGATCCAAATTGGTTTTTATTTAACTTAGAGGCAGTTGCCCGTTTGTCAATCTTCCCTTTCTTTCCATTTTTACTTGAAAGCCTAAGTACAACTATTAAATTAATATGCTTATTTGGCAATTTAACATATTTCAAATAACTTCTGTACTGTTTTTTGTCTTCTTATAATGGCAAAATATTTCAAATTTAGACCTCTGGATGTTAGCATTTTACTTGGGTCTCAGAGGAGATTTAAGAGAAAAAGAGACAGAGTTCTTTCTCTAATAGCACAAATCTGAACAATAGGAACTAATTTCAGTGATTTGTAGCATATATAGAAGGCTAAGAAGCAACTGGGGAATTCAGAGAGCTGGAGTGCCATAGCTTTTTGTCTGTGATCTTTTGAACACGGTACTAATAGTCTCATATGGGAAAAAAATGGAACGACAAAATAAATGCCCAGTTGTTGTTTTTCTCTCCTAACATGGCCCCTCAGGGTGTGGTTGGGTTGTAAGCCAGAAATGTGACCCATGGAGCCTACATCTTGATGCTCATCTTTGCCCCTGCTTTGGCATACTCTTCCATGGTTAATTATCTCAGGATGTAGTGGGTGATGGTTTATTGTGATATTATTATGCCAACACTACAATTAACTGAACAAAAAAGCTTGACTCTTAAATTTAGTTTTAAAGAGTGAGCTCAAACTTGGAGGATACCCGTTCCCTCAGATATTTCTTGGAACCGTTTGTCTCCTGGAACTGTCCTCCTGAGTCAGGCTTCACTCACATTTTTATTCAAACCAGTTTCTCCAGCTTCACTGGGGAAGTGCAAGTTTGGATCCACCCTCATCTTAACAGATCAAACCTCCTTTTCAACATTAGTTCTAGAATATCTCATTTACCTAGTCTCAAGCCTCCTTCCCAACCTTCACTGTTTTAAATGGAGATGGGTGCACTGTCTTTCAGCACTTTGATATGTTGGTTCTCAAGCATACCCACATTCATTCATTATCTTTTGGAGTGGAATACAGAATTGGGGCTCCTAGGAACTGTCCCAGTCATGAGACACAGGTTCATTGAGTTTGCAACGGTTAATTAAAAGTCAAGAGACACAGATTCTGTCCATTTTATAAGTCATTCCTACAGTTTATTAGTATTTAAAATGCAGGTGTTGAAGGGTTGAAATAGATGGAAACAGGTAATGTTCAGCTTAATCTGTAGTATCTTCTGTCTTTAGGACTCTAGAAGCTCTTCTGTTTTTCCACTTATATAAAAGAAAAGGCCCCGAAAGTTAAGTGGAACTCAATTTACTGGGATGAATGGAACTCCATCTAGAACACAAGCACTCCATTCAGTTGTTGCTGAGCATGGAGGTCGGGCCTGGGCCTCTCTTTCTACTCAGCTATTGATTAGGATCTAGGACTGTCTTCTAGTCTGATCTTCCACTAAATGGAATGGATTATATCTCCTTAGTGGAAATATTCAAAGGGTGCTCTGTTAACAGAGCATGTTCATAATCAAAAGCAAATAAGACCTGGTGAGCAAGGAGTTAGATATGAGATAACCAAAGAAAACCATACTGGAATCTTGGTAATTTTAAACTCCTAATTCCACAGGAAGTTTGACATGAGGGAGCAAAGGAAACCATCACTGTATCTTGGTAGCTGTGTCTCCTGATGGTCGGAGTGTAGTGGTTGAAGCTGCAGTTAGGTCTATACTTGGTCATCAGCAAACTTTCCCTATCACCAAGTATGTGCACTAATAAAGGGTTTGAAACTGCAAGAGACCAGCTCATTATAATATCATTATGGGGACTAGGGAGATGGCTCAGTAGGTGGGAGCACCTGACCCCACATCTGAAGACCTGAGTTCTGTCTCTGAGATCCACATGGTGAAAGGAGAGAACCGACTCCTACAAGTTCTCCTCTGACCCCCACACATACACTGTGACATTCACATCCACACACATGAGTTTACACACAAAATTAAAAAAATAACAGAAATAAAAATATCATTGTAGTATGGTTTTGAACCCTACTCCTTATGGGTTTTTCCAGAGAATCATGAGAGGAATTTCCCTAAAAGGAAGAAAGACTTCATCTATCATGATTTAGAAGGAAAAAAAGGGTCACCTTAGCCTCATGAATATGTCACCCACCTCATAAATATTCATGATAAAGTTTTAAAAAAATCCACATTGGAGAACCCAGTAAGCTGCTGTCTGCCCCCTTTCAGTCAGCCTGCTTCTCTCTCTCTCTCTCTCTCTCTCTCTCTCTCTCTCTCTCTCTCTGGAGTACACTCTCCTTTGTTTTGCTAAATAAACTTCTGTTTAAACTGTGTTATCACTCAGCTAAATTCTTTCCTTTAAGAAGACATAAAACACAGAGAAAACCTCCTCCCAGTTACAAAACCACATGAATAAAGTCAGTTGGCTCAGCGGACATTGAAAAATAACAAGATCAAGGGCTCCTTTCTACCTAGTAGCTCACATTGTTTCTGGTTTTCTGACAAATGTGCTCAGTTCCTTTCCACTCGTCTTCACAGTGGTCTGGATGGTACAACCTCAGGCTCTGGAAAAAATAAAGATCTATGCCTTTGGCCTGATAAAGGAGGAAAGCAGGCAGCTTCAGCTCCTCGGCTGGAATAATTTAAGAATTGATAGAAAAGTCTGCATCCCCCAACCACGGTCTAGACCATTCAAGAAGCATTGGCTCTGGGTATTTTCAAATGACACTTGTTCCAGAACTCAAATCTTGACTAGATACGTACACAGGCAAAGCATATAAGACACTGCTGTGACTGAGAGGCAGCGGGTGCCTGGCTGAGGGTTTGGAGAGGAGTTCTTGCGTATGCAGGGGGTAAAATCAGAAAGCTGCTGATTCTTGCAACTTCCACTTTCTAGTGGCGAAAAGAAGTGAAACAATGGTCTGCAGAGGCCATGAGGGCATGACAAAGTAGGGACCAGAACTCACATATCCTGACATTCAGACTTTTAAGCAACCAGTAGTAAATTTGAATAAATTTGCATTATTTACAGAAGCATTTGAAGAGATACACAAATTCTTACAAAACGCAACAACAGCGTTGTAACGGGAATCTGGCCATTTGGCTCGCTATTTAATAATGAAAATTCTGATCTTTTCTTCTTTGTCAGTGTAATGCTTAGTTTTTTGTTTGTTTGTCGGAGGGGTGATTTAACGTGTATGAGTGGATTTCCTGTATGTGTGTAAGTGAGTCCGTGTAGTGTAATGCCCTTGGAGGCCAGAAGAGGGTGTTGGATCCCCTGGAACTGGAGTTATAGACAGTTGTCAGCAGCCATGTGAGTGTCAGGACTTGAACCCAAGTCCTCTGTAAGAGCTGGCAGTGCTTTTAACCACTGGGCCATCTCTCCAGTACCAGGATGCTTAGTTTTAATTGTCAGTTTGACACAATGTAGAATCACTTGGGAAGAAAGTCTCAATAAGGAATTATGTAGATTGAGTTGGCCTTTGGGTATGTCTGTGGGGGATTATCTTGATTATATTAATTGGGGTGGGAAGACCTATCTAAGACTTCCTAAGCAGGGTGTTCTTAACTATAAAGCAGGAGAAAGCAAGCTGAGCGCAGGCATGCATTATTCTCTCTGCTCTTGACTGTGGATGTGACCAGCTGCTTCAAGTTCCTGCTGTAATGTCCCCACAGTGATAGACCATAGCCTGGAGTTGTGGGCAGAAATAAACCTTTTCTCCACTGTTATTTACACCTTATCACAGAAATAGGAAACAAAGACAGGATGCTAATAATGAAAATGAGTTTTTAAACTACAGTTTCGAAGTTAACAAAGTTTAAAAAAAAAAGGAAATGCTCCCGTACTCCAATCACAAGTGCCTCCTTTTGCATCATCTTGATATTTCCCTATGAACAGTTATAGTCACATAGATATTTATGGTGTTCTATGTTTTCAGAAAAACATAAATAGTGTGTATATTGTCCTAGAACTTTAAAAACAAAGAAGTTGACATCTTTCCATGTGGATATTTTCATTTTTCAGGTGTTTCGTGTTGTGGATACACCTTAAAACACTGGGCAATACTGAAATGCCTTCCAAGACTTCAATATCACATTGCTGCTATGATTTTTGAATATATACTTCTGTCTTCCTTTCAAATATTTGTGCCAGATAGGTCCTTGGAAGATTTGCTGTGTCAAAAAGAAATTTATATAATATTATATATTTCTACACATATATGTGCACTATAGACTTTATATATTTATACAATTACATATTTATATTATGTATATATAGAAATGTATATTTTATGTGTTTTTGACAAATGTTGATGAGTTGTTCTATAGAGTCAGACCAGTTAAGGCCTCTGTTCTACCCTGGCATGTTTATTTGTCAAGATTAACACTAAATGCTAATCTTTTCCAGTTTTTCCGATCTGATAGGCAGAAGGCTCACACATCTTAGATTTGGAAAGCCAAGCCACTTCTCTTGTGCTTTTTAGTCTCTCTATTTATGGATGTTAGTCAGACTTTTCACAGCTGGCTCAAATCCCTGAGATAAACAGTTTAAAGGAGGAAGAACTTTCTCTGGCTCATGAGTTCAAATTTTCAGGCCATGATTGGTTGAATTCATTGCTCTAAATGAAATGGTGAGAATATCATGGTGGCAGGAGGGCATGGCAGAGCAAAGCTGTTTACTTTATGGTGGCCAAGAAGCAGATAGTAAGATCAGAAGGGAATAGGGCTGCCTTTCTAGAACCCCTTCCCCACCCCCTACTTGGCCACCACCAGTGACCTACTCCCTCTACCCATGCCCTACTTCCTATTGATTACCATCGCTCAAAAGTTCTATTATATCATGAATCCATTAAGTGAGAACCTTCATGATCCAATCATCTCTCAAAGAATGAATTCACCAAGGACCAATCTACTCCTAGATAGGCTACTAAAATCAGTATGCTATTTTTTAACTCAACTAATCTACAGCAAAATAACTGGAAATAGATATGCAAGAACTTTTTTTGTAGAACATAAGATTACAAGTTAGAAAATCCGCAATAAGCTTTTGACTTCATTTGCCCCATTGGGAACACCAGAACTTCTGTTACTGACACTGGCCTTGTATGTCAGATACTACAATAGAATGCTGTCCTTGGAGCATGACATGGCTGTGTCATCTTGAACTCTCAGCAGCTGTGATTACATGCAAGAGGCATACACAAGACTGGGCATGTCAACATTCCATCATGGAGGTGGGGAGGGCTCAGGAGGCCCTGCCCCTTCCTGAGGGTATACAAGCAGTTAGCAGTTGCTGTGGAAGAGAGAGGCATTTTCTTCACTGTTGTAGATGCTTGTAAGTTGCCCATGTTCCTGCAAGTAAGCCTAATTAAACTCATTGGTTCACCAAACTAGACTTCTTGTTTTGTTTTCATCTGTCATTGGTACTCTGTCTAGAGTGAAGAGATGTTTGTCTTCCCAGGAAAAATTCAGCCACAAGGGCTTTTTGTCTATAAACCTTTTGCATCTTCCCAGACAGTACATTATGCTATGGTATCTAAGGATTTAGGGGCTGAGTAGACTTTTCATTTTAATTAAAGTACAAAACACAACTTCAAAATACTGTGTATAGTGAGTGCTACAGATGTTCAGTGGGCAGATCTCTAGTCTGGCATGTGCGAAGGTCTGGGTTTACCCCTTATCACCTCCACAAAATCCTGAGTATGGACAATGATGAAATGGTTGATAAAACTAATTTTAAGCCTAAGTAGGAAACCTGGAGGGCTGTGGAGGGTGGAAATTGCCTGTGGCTGCCTCCTGGTCTATGAGTCTTCATTGCATTGCTCAGGACAAAGCTGCAGAAGACTGTGAGTACGTAACATGACTAAAAGACAATGCACGGAGTGAAACAGGTGTCAGGAACCAATAGTCAGCAATCCTGAATTAACACAATGCTTCGGATATGTGTCTTTGGCTCACCAAAGACCAAGGAAAAGTTTACTATGAAGGATTTCGAAGGCCAATAGAAAACTTCCAAGTAGTCTCTAGATGGAATTCCTCCCATTTTCTCAACTTTAGAGTCTCATGCACCTTTAAAATCATTTCTGCTTTCTTCTGATGGTCTTTATAGTTTTCCTCTTATACACCAGGTAGCTGTCTTTCTTATTACTGACTGTTGGGCGTTGCCCATGGAGTCTTAACGCTGACCCTTTGAACGCATATGCTGCAAGCATCTTCTTCCGCTGCTTTCCCCGTGTCATTTTATTTTTGCCATCTTTGTCATATAGAGATTGTAAATTGTGAAGTCAAACGCACCAATTTTTTCCTTTCCAGAGAAGCTCACATTTCTAATAGTCTTTCAATATCACTCTGTAATCCCCTAGTCAGAGCCAGACCAACTGCAGCAGCAGCAGCACACTTTTCATTGAAAATGAATCATTCTAAATTTAAAATGCAAATTTATACTGCTGCTGAGGCTTTTGACTAACAACATCAATCTTTGTGGAGAAAAATAGAATTCTTCACTTAAACGACATACAGGGCGAGGAAGTCTCCAGAAGGCCCAGATAAATGGGGGTATTTCAAATTAGAAATTGTGGCATGATTGAAAATCCTGTGTTGCAAATCCAGAAGAAAAGCAGAAACAGCTTTGCAAATATGAGCTGTTTACCAACATGTGCATGTCTCATAACGTCTTCTCTCTGCCAGCTGTAGTTCAAAGTCTTGCTGGTAGGAAGCAAGAGGCCTGGTGGTATATGTTGTTTTTTTTAATTAAAAATTTATTTTATTTTATTTTATTTTATTTTATGTGTTTGAGTGTTATGCCTGCATGTAGGTAAATGCACCCACATTGTGCAAGTGTCCTCAGAGGACAGAAGAGCGTGTTGGATCCCCTGGAACTGGAGTTATGGACCATTGTTAACTGCCATGTGGGTACTAGGATTTGAACCTGTGTCCTCTGCAAGAACAGCCAGTGTTCTTAACTGCTGAGCCATCTCTCCAGCCCCGAATATGTTGTTTTTAACAAATAATTGTTAAGTCTTTATTGGTGTGATGGTTGGTCTTCATTGCCAACTTGACAGGATTTAGAATCACCTAGGAGACTGACACACATCTCTGGGAAATGAGGACATTTCCGCAGAGGGGAGGAAGATTGACACTGAATGTGAACTGGGGACAAACAAGGAACAAAGGAGAAAGCCAGGGTTTCGGGATTTCCCCTTCTAATTACTTCTGACCCACCATTATGTAAACTGAGCTGCTCTACCATGCCTTCCCAGACATGACAGATAAACTCTCTGAAACTGTGAACCCAAATGAATTTTTCCTTCCTTACCCTGTTTCTGTCAGCTATTTTATCATAGCAACAAAAAAGTAACTAATATAATTAATAATTAACTGCTTTGGATGAGACCACCCATTCATCTGATGAAGTAGAACCATGTATTTTAAGCTTTGTTGTACGAGATAAGGCTGTGACAGGTCATTTAACTTTGATGCTATGGAAAAATCAAAGTCTTTATAGCAGGTGACATGGATAGCCCAGGAAGGCCAGTGGTCACTCCAAAGATACAGGTACATGAAAGGGTGAGGGTGCCATATTGGAAAAGGGGGTTATAGGTAGTAAGGAGAAAAGAAACAGAAGGAGAGGACAGGATGAAGAAAGACTGATAAGTACTTCTTTTACACTAGCAGTTAGAGTTAAGTAATTTATGTCTGACTCCTCTGTGATCTTGTGAAGGTCAACGTCTCATCCACATTTATTTCTCTAGGGATCTGAACACAATAAGCATTCTGAGACTGTTCTGTGTTGAACTAGTGTCCTAGTCTGTTTCTCCATTGTTGTGACAAAACACTGACCACTACCAACTTGGGGAGGGAAGGGTTTATTCAGCTTACATCTCCTGAGTCACAGTTCATCGGGGACCCCAAGGTAGGAACTCAGGGCAGGAGGAACCTGGAGGCAGGAGCTGGAGCACAGGCCATGGAGGAATGTTGCTTTCTGGCTTGTTCCCCTGGCCCCTGCTCAGCCTGCTTTCTTATGCAATACAGGCCCACCTGCCCAGGGGTGGCACCACCCACAGGAGTCTGGGGCCTCCCACCTCACTCAACAATCAAGAAGATGCCTCAGAGATGTTTATGACTACCTTGCAATGCCATGTGCCATAATAATTATGCTGAAGGAGGAAATCAAATTAAGGAAAAGGTTGAACTATGGGTATTTCTATGCCCTGACACTACACAACTGTTTGGTCAAAAAGAGGAATTAGATGGAAAATTTATTTTTTGTTCCTGGAATTGGTACTCTTTTAAAAGCCTGATTTAGAGATCTGAGAAAGCAGCCAGAGACTAAGCGGTGATGACAGCGTCGTATCATGGGGCCTCTCTTTCTCATCTCCTTGCCTCTAGGCAGGTGAGAATGAAGACTCCATCAGGACTAGAAATGCCATCTAAAATCAGGGGTTGCAAATGGGCTAACAGGAGAAAGAGTTCATCACTATTCCTTTGCAGGGCTTTCTAGAAGGGTGCAAAGCAATAAATCACACACACACACACACACACACACACACACACACACACACACTGTATATGTACATGCATACAAATTTTTTCAGCAAGCTTAGGCATTTGGGATCCTCATGTGACAAGGACATGGACAGCTAAGAAAGGATCAAATTCTGAAGAGGAACAGCTGAGAACTAAGCTCTAGTTCAGCAATAATATTTTGTCCCTAGAGCCAGACCCTTATTAACATCCCAATATTGGGGTTGGAGAGATGGGTCAGCAACTAAGATCACTTGCTGCCTTGCATTGGACCTGAGTTCAATTCCCAGCACCAATTCAGTGGCTGACAACCACTTGTAACTCCAGCTCCAGGGGATTTGACACTCTCTTCTGGCCTCTGTTAGGCATTGCATGATATGGGTGCACTTACATACATGTAGGTAAACACTCATACACATAAAATAAAAATAAAATATTTTCTAAAATTTCAAGTTCTTTAACTTGGAATAGAATATGGAAAGCTTCTGTGCTGTGTTCATGGCATTTTAAGTCTCCTTTTCAACCCTGTGGACTGATTTCTTGATAAGTCATGTGGAATGAAGGTGCAGTTCGCCTTTGACCCAGCCCATTTGTGCTCTCTGCATGACCGATGGATTTGTTGCCAAGTAGCTCCAGTCCCTGGCAGACATGTCAAGAGAGATGACTGTGATCACCTAATTAGAGCAGGGCCAAGAGGGATACCCACACTGGTTATCCTGAACGCCTGTGATCAGCTATTACCAGAGTCTGCAGGCTTTCTCCAGTGATGAAAATGTCAGGCTCTGGAAGAAATATCTGCTGCAGCTTCCCAAAACAAAGGACAGAGGAATGTGGAGAGAGATCCAAGTTTAAACAAAGTCTAAATCAAGATGATGACTTATGAGCTTTTTTAGTGAGGATCTTTCAAAGAGCTATGAATGTTCATTTTCAACATTTCATGTATTCCTTTCTCAACTCTTCACACACAGCTATCACATAGTTACCAGCTCCTTTCCCACATCTACCATGGTCTTCCTAGCACAAACATGAACTGTGTGAACAGGACCCAGATTCCAAAGTAACCTCCACCAGTTTCTTCTCTTTTCATTTGTAGGCAAGGGTATATATGGTGTGAGGAAGGGCACAGATGTGTGTGGAGGTCCCAGTTTGACATCAGGGTGGTTTTTGCTCAATCTTCATTTTATTCATTGAGGCAGGGTCTGTCAGCTGAGCCCAGGGCTTGCTGATTTGACAACTTTAGCTAACCAGCTTGTTCCAGGGATCCTGTCTCTGTCTTCCTAATGCTGGAATTAAAGCAAACTGCCTTGCCCACCTATATTTATGTGGATTCTGGGGATCTAAACTCTGGTCACTCTGGTCATCATATTTGTATGGTAAGTGCTTTCTCCACTGAACCATTTCCCAGCCCCTCACTAAGCCATCTTCCCAGCTCCCCTTCCTTTCTTATCTAAGCTAGTTTGCACCCTTAGCACATGGATTAACTTTTCCTGGAGAGACATGAATAAAAGTAGGCACCAAAGAGAGACAATAATAATAATAATAATAATAATAATAGTAATAGTAATAATAATAATAGTTTCACCCAAGTTCAGTTTGAACCAATGAGTTTAATTGGAATGGCTTACAGACTCGAAGGTGAGTGGTTATTTACAGGAGCACGGACAATTTGTAGGCAGCTACACCCCTGGTGAAAAGTCTGATCCACAGTAGTGACCATTAACTGCTTATATAACCTTGGAGATTAGGAGGTCCCACCCCCCTATGATGGACATGAAGGGGCTCAGTCTCTTCTAGATAGTCACAGCAGCTGAAAGTTCAGAGGGCAAAGGCCGAGTCACGCCTAGAGGACGGTGTAGCACTGCGATTGGGTGATGACCCAAACTGCAGCACTCCCTTTGCCTGGGGAGGAAAGCACCGTGGGTATCATACCAAGTGAGTAAAGGGAAGCTGGGCTGATGGCAAGCAATTTGATAGGAAGAATTTGTCTCCACGAATTTACCTCTTTGGTGCTCAGTAAGAAGAGGTATCCAAACATAGGGACACTCAGGCCTCCACTCAACTCAATTCTAATCACATGTGTGACATATTTGTCAAAGCAGAGTCTATCATTACCAGCCTTTACAGTTTACCGTGTAAAACCAAAGACGAGGACATTCTGCACAGGAAAATAGACAAAGGGGTATCTTCTGGTCATTTTCACAGTTTACTTTGTCCAGTCATTCCCTGGAGACCAGGAAAAAGCAAGCCGTCCTCTCCATGCCTGGCAATGCCAGTCTGTAAGTGACACCTCAGGAAGAACAACTTGTCTAATGCCCTGAACTCCAGTATAGGCAGCCTAATAACAAGCTTCCACCCTCCAGAGTCACTCTGAAGATGAGTATGTGGGTTCTGGGGATCCACATATTTGTGGATCTGGGATAAAAAGATACTCTCCCATTGGGCAAACACAAGGAGAGAGTACGGAAGTCCTGTTAGCATCTACCCAGGCTTTTCTGGTGCCATGGTTCCTCAGCTCAAGTGTGCCACATTGTCCTCCGCCAACTAAAATCCATGAAGAAGGAACTTGGGAGATGGATCAATCAGCAAAGTTCTTACCATGCACACATCTAGACCTGAGTTCAATCCCTAGAACCCACAGAAAAAAGCTGGGCATGGTGGTGTCCAATTGTAATTTCAGCACTGAGGAAGCAGAGATAGGCAGATCTCTGGGACTCCCTGGTCAGTCAGTTTATCCTGTGAAGACAGTAGTTCCTGTCAACACAGAAAGCATATCAAAATGTCACAAAGGAGGAGCAGGTATTTTTGGAACACACAAAAAAGGGTCAACTGCTTCACTTTGAGGCAATCATGGAAAACTGGTTGAGGTAGGAGGGAAAAATGGCCAAGGAATTGGTCTGCGCAAAGACCCAGAACCCAAGAAAGAATAGAAAGTGTTTCCATTGGAGGGTGCATGTCAGGGAAAGTATAGTGTAGAGGCAGTGTACCAGGATGGGCCTGGAGATGAGCCAAGGATGACCCAAGGGCTGGACTCCGAAGGAGAGAATTGGTAGTTTCGTAAGAGGAGATAAAAAATTGAGGCTTGATTATCTGGGGGGTAGGAACACACAAAAAAAGGGCTTCTGATCAGCAAGCCCCAGGCCAGTGAGACACTATGTCTCAAAAAAATCCCAGGCCTCTGACAGACACTGTCTCAAAATCAAGGTTGACAGTACCTGAGAAATGACACTCAACGCTCTGGCCTCCACATGCATGCACACCCATGTGCACAAGCCCCCATTCCCCTGGAACCTACGTGTGCAACCATTCACAAACACATACATATGCACCCACACATACACATAAACATATACAAAATTAATGCATCAAGAAACTTTTGAATGGTAGCCCCACGGGCTCTAGGGAGATTGAAATGGACTAGTTCAGTCGGACGGTGCAAAATTCCGTTCCTCAGGGAATATTTCCAGTCCCAGCAAATTCAGATGCATGTGCAGAAAATGCTCCCATGGCTTCCTACCCCTCCCCCCGCCCCCAATAATCAAACCTCAAGTTTTTATTTCCTCTTACAAAACTACCAATTCTTTCCTTCAGAGTCCAGCCCTTGGGTCATCCTTGGCTAATCTCCAGGCCCATCCTGGCACACTGCCTCTACTCTTCCCTGACATGCACCCTCCAATGGAAGCACTTTCTGTTCTTTCTTGAGTTCTGGGCCTTTGAGCAGACTGATCCCTTAGCCACTTTTCCTTCTTACCTTAACCAGTTTAATGATTTCCACTTTTCTTTAGGAGGTTTTCCATGATTGCCTCAAAGTGAAGCAGGTGACCCTTTTTTTGTGTGTTCCAAAAATACCTGCTCCTCCTCTGTGACATTTTGATGTGCTTTCTGTGTTGATAGGAGCTACTGTTGATAGGAGTGCAAGGATCAGTATCTGTCCTTTTTTACACTCTGCCCTTGGCCTGGCCTATTGTCTGGCTAATAGCAGCCAGCAACAAATAGCTATGGAATATATGAATAAATGCATGACAAACACCCTTGCTAGCTCCCCCTTGCTCTAATGTAACAGCATCCTAAGCTCTCTGCAGGCATCAAGGACTGGGTTTAGGGGGAAGCTATCTAAACACTGCCGTCTAAATTCAACCCAAAATTTTAGTCTTCCTTGGAAATAAACTGACGGAATGGTGAGGTGGAAGCTCACTGGTGAAATTAGTGATGCTTGAAATAAATAGACCCTCTTCTCTCACATGAACAATCTATAGTGCTCAACATGAGAAAAACAGGCAGTGTCCCACACAGCTCCCCATCTAAAATTCAGCAGCAAAAGAACATTAGGCAAAATTTTATCATTATTTTTGCTATAGCAACAGTGCAGAAATCTTGAGCAAAATAAAATCACACATAATAACACGAAAAAGCACCAGTGGATTTTTTAAAGAAATGACAGAAAAATAATAGAGATGAAAAATGACCCTGCTATACCAAATCCTTGGAGAACGGCCCTTATCATTCATTATTACTGCCGTGGTGTTCACACACATACGTTTTAGACCTAACTAAAATATACAGCAAGACTTTCATTTTTTCCCCTTATACTCTGCCAAAAAAAAAGCTCATGTCAACTAAAAACTGAATTAAACCAAACATCAAGCCATGAGTTGTGCCTGTCCTAAACACGGTGGTCATTTTTCATCTATAAAACCATCAGCATTAACTATTTCAAGATTTTAAAGGATCCAAAAGCAGGTCTTCATATACACACAGGGGAAGTATATTTTGATGTAAAAAAAAATAAAACAAGAACGGTTTTTTTATTTATAGGGAAATGCAAAGCTTTCTAATAAAATAAACTAAAAATTGATGTGTGGTATTTAAGGTAATTTATATAGGGTTTTATTACGGCATGTACAATTTTAGATGCAGTAATCACCTACACTGCCTCTTCTCAAACATAAATAATATTCAACCATATACTTAATGAGCACTAAATAAAATCTGTTCATACACTCAACTGCTGAAAATGGGAATTAATCTTCAAAACGTTCCCACAGAGTGACTTCTTTTAAATGAGATTTTTGCTTTGTTTAGTTTTTTGAGCTAATAGTTTTAAACATCTTGCTGAAATCAGAATGTCTAGCTCATTAAACCAGACGACCTCTACCCAAAGCATCTCAGGCCCATGACAGTTTCTGTACCCATCTGTAGCAGGAGGCTAAACATTCCTCCCGAGTTACATACAGCAGTAAAGACTATGACGTGAAAGAGAAACTGCAGATAGGTGACAGTCCTCATCTGGCCAAGTGGATGGGCAGAAAAGAACCAGCCTATGGACCAACATGACTAGAGAGAAACCAAGAGCTCTGGGGAATGAGATGCAGAGAGAGCAAGGGGTTTCCTAAGAAGAGTTCTGGAGGACGTGTGCTAGAGTCAGGGCTCTCAGGAAAGGATCCATGACTGATAAATGACCTGAAAACGCTTCATCAGAAAAAGGTTTGATCTTTTCTGTTACTGTGTGAAGGATGTCTGCCCAAAAACCTGCACATGACCAAACTGGTCTATGAGGGGGCAGTGGTATAAGTTTCTTGGCCTGGCTAGGACAGAGTCTTCAAGTTCACTGTCCTGCTTCAGTAAGCTCGGGAAAGAGACACTTGGACGCTCTGCTTTGTGCCCTCTGTCCTTTTCCACTACTTTGAATTTTGTAATTGGGAACGAGAACCCAGAGGCATGTATGCAAACATACAGTTCACTTGATCTTCATTAGAGGCACACACCCCTGTAAGCTCCACACAGGTTCGTAAGTGGGACTTTGCCAGCTCCCCCAGCCCTATTCACACCACAAGACCCTTAACCATACAGAAATGGCTTCCTTCTTCTTCCTTTTGATCTCACCACTTAAGCTGATATCCCTTAGAAAAGAGTTTAAGTTTTCTTGTTTGTAAACTTCATTATCAATAGTATCAATAGTCGTACAGTAAGCCTTCGTGTCTAAAACCTTTCACTCAACATTTTGTCTCAATTTATTAAATGCTGAGTTACCTGAGTTACCTGTCAATTATGTGTTTCAAATTTTCTATCACTGTGTAGTTGTCTTTTTACCCTCTTAGTAGTGACTTTTGTAAACACATCTTCATTTTATTTTAGTTATTATTATTATTATTATTATTATTATACATGTGGGGGGTACACGTGAAAATCAGAAGTCAACTTTCAGGAGTTGGTTCTCTCTTTCCACCATGGTTTCTGGGGATTGAACTCAGGTCGTCAAGTTTGTGAGGCAGGTGCATTTGTCCACTGACCCATCTCACTGGCTCCTCACATCTTAACTTTAAAGTGCTGAAGTTTAGTTATATTCTTTTATATTTCATTTAAAAATTAGGGATTTTTATTTGTCTTTATAATTAATTCATCTGAGGACAATGGATAGATTTATAATAGTTATGTTTCAATCCTTCATGCAGTATCTGTTGACTTACTTAGGTCTTTCATATCTCTCAATAACATTTATAATTTTTGAGTAGAGATCTTTTATTCTAAGGTGTTTGATACCTAGAGACATTCATACACCACTTTGTCTATGTGATAAGATTAGTTTTAAAAGTAACTATATCATTTTCCTGATTTGTCCTTTGTTTTAAAATAATATATTTCGGCTGAAATGTTATTATAACAATAAAAATAATTCATGCACAAAGTAAAATTGGCACTTTCCAAACAAAATTATACCTTGTAGTTACACTGTTTTAAAATTCCAGGTGGTCACCTCCTTTCCACACTCATCAAGGGGTTGAGGGGGAGTCAGTTACCCCCCCACACCCAATCAGTTGATCTTAGTGGCATGTAGCAGGAGGGACAAAGATATATAAGCCTTAGAACATCAAGAGGCACCTCTCTCACCATTTTGTGTGGCTATTGGGAGGTCACAGGATCTGTATTTGAGAGTGGACTTTACAGTGCAGCCATAAATATGGGGTGCCCACTCTTTTGTAAATAAACCCCTACCCTATGCTCTGTAAAATAATAACAATAAATAAAATATTAAAAAACAAAGCAAAATTCCTGGTGGTCACAAAGGAAGATGGAATCGCCTCTCTCATGTTTTTTTTTTTTTGTTGTTGTTGTTGTTGTTGTTGCTGTTGTTTTACTGAGACAAGAGTTCACGTAGTGCAGGCTGGACTTGAACTCATTAGATTGCTGAGGCTAGTCCTGATCCTCCTTCTTCTTCCTCTCAAGTGCTGGAATTACAGGTGTGTGCTCAAATTCTTTAGTTCAAACTCACTATGTAAATTCAGAGCAGGTAGTTTCCTAGGTGTAGGAAACACAATTGGTGGCCAGTGAGTTCGATTTCCACACGCAGGGACTTACTCTCAGTAAATTATGTCTAGCCTCCTACACATGGACAGTTGTCCCTCCTTTCATATGGAGCTGAAGAAACTCTGTTATCTATTCCAGATACACAGCCCCTCAGACTCTGGCACTTGCCTTTCACTGGGGTGCATCTTTTGATGAACACGAGTTCCTGTTTGGACTAGTGCACTCAACCTCTTTTTCTATTGGTTATACTGTTCACATTCTGTTTAGGAAATCTCGGCACACAGCAAGTCGTCAGTAAAAGATCTACTGCTTTGCTTTTTCTTTTATCAAAAGAAAAATCCCTACAACAAATTTGGTTAAATCATCTAATTGGATTTTATTTGCAATTCATGAGTTGGGGCAGTGTCTCTTCTAAAGATGAAATAAATACATAGACTCTCCCTTGATCTCAACAGAGAAGGTTGCATTAGAGGCAGAAAAGAGCTGAAGGAAGCAGATTCAGGAAACAAAGCTTGGACCAGCTGGAATGGTGTCCCTTTGGATCCATCCCTTGTAAGGGTTACAGTAAGCGGGCTGCCTCACCATGCCGGCTGAAACAGGCCTGCTGGGGGATTTGGTTACCATTTCTCTTCCAGTTTCTCAAAAGATCAGATAAACAACTTGGATTTGGTTTGGTGACAGGGAACTTTAACGTGGGTGACTCCATTCGGGCTTGGTTTAGTTTGGTTTGGTTTCTGTTCTAAGTTAGGGCAGATGCTCTATTAAAAATCAATGGCCTCACAAATTTTATGTAATACTTTATATTACCACCTAAAGTGGATCTTTTCCTATGACATGAGAGGGGTCACATCTCCCTTATTTTCCCACCTGGGTAGCAACTGACCCAATGTCAGTTTTTGAAATGGCCAATCTTTTTCCACTCTTCTGAAGCATTAGCTTTGTCAAAACTCAAGTGGCCACAGTTCTGTGACCTCTTTCAGACACTATTCTGTTCTGTTAGTTTGACTGTCACTGCAAGAATTCCACGCTGTATTCTATTAACATTAAGCTTTGATGTCTGATGGTTCTTGCCCATCTACTCTATTCTTTTTTTTTTCTGGTCTTTTTTTTGAGACAGGGTCTCTCTGTAGCCCCAGCTGTCCTGGAACTCACTTTGTAGACCAGGCTGGCCTTGAACTCACAGAGATCTGCCTGCCTCTGCCTCCCGAGTGCTGGGATTAAAAGCGTGCACCACCACGCCCGGCCTCTATTCTTTTTTAAGCTCTCTGTGACCACTTATACCTTCATTATCTGCTAACAAGCTTTAGCATTTGTTTTCTTCTAAAAATACACCGAAAGACAAAAAACCCTATTAGGATTTTGATTGAGATTACTTTAAACTACAGATCAATTCGGAGGGAAATGATATCTCATGATGTTGCACATTCTTTCACATATGTGATTAGTGATGTGATGGTTAAAGGTTGGCTTTGCTTCCTTTGATGGTCTCTGGAGAACAGACATGAGTGAAAGTCTACTGGAAGCACCCACCCAGAAGTCATCTGTTGAAGCTGATCCTCCTTATCCCGTTCTGTCACACTTTTCCAGCCCAGGGCATCTGGCATTACTACAACCTTCATGACAACACATCTTGGTCAATAGGCTAGGCTCTTTGTGATGGCTGGCAACTTCTTCAAGTTCTGAATGGGCGGAATGTTAAGATGAATATAAGAAAGTTAGCATAATAGTGGGAGGACAGGTCCCTCAACTGCCTGCCACAAAATGTCCCAGATATCCAGGAGTTAGAGGTCAGTGAAGCAGTGATTTACACAGAAGAAAGGACCCCTGGAACAGGAATCAGGAGACTAGGATTTGGAGAAACGACCAATTCAGGAGCTCCTTCTGAGTCATCTTTAAGTCAAAGAGGATAAATTAGAAAAACTTTATATCTCTTTCTGCTCTAAAAAATAAACAGTGTGGCCATCACCCTTGGTACATCATGTGCTTGAAAGTCCAGCCAATGGGGAGCCATAGAATTAGGAGGGAGAGGAGGAAAAGGAAAGAGGGAGAGTGGAGGGGGAGGGGGAAGAGGAAGAGGGCATTTCATCTCCAGATCTGAGAGATAAACCTCTATTTTATTTTCCCAAAGTTCTCTTTTAAATATTTCATTATTTTTATTTTATGTGTATGTGTATGAGTGTTTTGCCTGCATGTATGTAAGTGCACCCGTGTTGTGTAATGACCATGGAGGTCAGCAGAGGGTGGCAGATCCCCTGGAACTAGAGTTAGGATGGTTGTTCACCACCATGTGAGTGCTGAGAATTGAACCTGGGTCCTCTGCAAGAGCGCCCAGTGCTCTTAACCGCTGAGCCATCTCTCCAGCCCCCTATTTTTCCAGAGTTCTAGGAAATGTATTATAATGATAACTAGAAATCAATGTATAATTTTAAATATTTATTCTTTATCAAAATCGTTTATCCGTATTGATATCTCAGTTCTTAAAAGTTTCTAGTAAGCAACTTCAATAAAAATGCTCTGTTATTCTAAGCATCAGAGCATCATTTCCTGCTGTTTTAAACCTGAAACCAACAATCCAGAATCCATTTATCCTAATCTGACTCCTGGGCAGAGGAAAGAGGCTTTGAAGGATAATACAATTTTTAGTTTTCATTCTTGTTAAAGCATATAAGACAAGTCATATCATTTAGTAATTGTTCATTACAGTCAATGTGTTTAGATTTGTTAAAATAACACTTATATGCTCTATGATTATACTGTGTGATTATAGTACATAATAGACATGAGGAAGGGGTAAGACGCTCCAACCCCACCTAAGGAAATGTGGCAACTGATGGTTGCCAGGAGGGGCAGGCAGAGACAGTAACTTTCAAGCATGGGACTCTTGGTAGGTTTCCTAGGCTCCAGTGGATGGGTCCACACTGAAGGACGCAAACTAGACTCTATAGTCCTTACTATGTATACAATAGAATACATTAAATTGGGCAGGGGCAATAAGGGAAGGTAGAAATAGGGGAAGGGATCTAAATACCACCAAATTATATTGTATGAAAACCCACAAAGATTCAATTAAAAAACTGCTGAATTGCCGGGTGTGGTGGTGCATGCCTTTAATCCCAGCACTTGGGAGGCAGAGGCAGGCGGATCTCTGTGAGTTCAAGGCCAGCCTGGTCTACATAGTGAATTCAGATCAGCTGGGACTACAGGGACACCTTGTCTCAAAAAAAAAAAAAGATGAAAAAAAAATTGCTGAATTGTTAGTTGAACTGGAGTCAGAGATGTGATTCTGGTGTCATGTGGGCTTTCCTGGCCTCAGTTTCACACCTGTAAAGTGGGAGGGTTGAGGTGGTTGCTAAGGTCTGAGAACCCACATGCTGTGCCTCTACTCACATCTCCCTCAACAGAGCAAAAGCAAGAGCATCTTTATTGTGCGATTAACATTTTAAATTACTAAAATACTTAGTACCGTTAGTGGATATTCATGGTATAAAACGATGTGCTTCACTGACATTTTCTTACATGAGCGCTGTGTGCTTGCTCAAACTCACCCCGTGCATTCTCCCATTCCTCCTCTACTCCCATCCTCCCTCTTTCTCTTTTATTTATCTAACATCTTTTGTGCACATATATTTAAATGTAGATTCCATATACAAGAGAAAACGGGGAGATTTTTCTTCCCCAGTTTGGTTTATTTCACTTCGCATGATGATCTATCCATTTCCCTGAAAATGACAGTTTAGTTCTTTCTTTTTAATTGTGTAACACTTCATTGTGAAGGGTGCATATTCTGCTCTTGTGGGAGACCCGAGTTCAGTCCCCAGCACCCACAACTGCTCATAACTGCCTATAACTCCGGCTCTAGGGGATCCAACGCCCTCTCCTGGCCTCCATGGGTATCTGTATTAGTGTGTGCATACCCACACACAGACACACACATATCCATATAATTATTTATATAAACAAAATCATAAAACTCCATTTGTATATATATTACATTTTCTTTATTGTGGTTATTTTTTAAGTATTTATTATTTTTATTATTCTATGTGTATGTGTGTATTGCCTGTCTGTAGGTAAGTGCACCCGTGTCGTGCAATGCCCACGGAGGACAGAAGAGACTGTTGGATCCCCTGGAACTGGAGTTAAGGACAGTTGTTAGCTGGCATGGTGCTGGGATTCGAACCCAGGTCTTCTGTAAGAACAGCCAGCATTCTTAGCCGCTGAGCCATCTTTCCAGCCCTACTTCAGTTATTTTTAATACTCAGGTTGCAGCCATTTATCATTTCAGGAAAATTCCAATGTTTCATGAGAGTTTTTGTTTGTTTTGTTCTTGCTTTTTGATGCAGGATGTTGTTATACAGCCCAGGCTGTCCTTGAACTTGCTGTGAAGCCCAGGAAACTTGGAACTATCCATCCTTCTGCCTCGGCTTTCTGAATGCTGAGATTACAGAGGTATGCCACCACCCACACCCAAATAAATGATTTGTATATTTGAAAATGTTTTAGGGAATCATCAAAAAGCTCTTTTACAAACATTGAAAAATCCACATACTAGTGAATGCAACATAATGTAGAAATGGACTTTCATGTAATGTGGTGAGTCTTGAGGGTGTTTTCAGTAGAAATATGAGTGAGGTCAAAAGACATGCATGCTCTGACCACCGACACCCAAGTGCCCTGGTCACTAGGAAGGAAGGCCTCCTGAAGCCTCACTCTCTAACTTGATCTCAGGCAGTTGGAATTTTTCCAACTGGGAAGCACTATGTATATTTAATAAGTCCTGGCCCATCCCACAAAATTATGTTTAATTCTAATTTTCCCTAGGTCCCTGAGCATGGATTCTGTACACTTTTAGTTTTTAACATTTTTTCCCCTTGAGACTGTTAATGTTAGTTATGATTACGGCAAAAAGCTATATTCCCAACTAAATTAACCCCTCATTATTCAGGTCTCTGAGTACCAGGTCAAGAACAAGATCACTAATTCAATTGAAATTAAAATGTTAATTGAGTCACAGCTCTGCACTTAACATAGAAAGATGGAATAAAGCCAACCAACTGTCCTTAAATGCTGTGAAGACTAGGTACTCTGTGACTGGGATTTCAGCTTATTTAAATGCACTAGAATACCTGCCTTCTGGCCTTCCAGATGCATGTCCTAGTAAAAGGTGATGAGGGGGTCAGGTGTTAGCTGGCCAGGGACCTGAGGCTATTCTGCTCCAAGGAACCCACAGGACCCCACTAAGGAGATGGGGAGGTAGGGCCTGTAGGAGTGGAGCCATTTTCTCCTTTCACTTAATTGTATGACCAACTCAGTTTTGAGTTCAGAATTTTTCTCCTAGAATGCTAATAAAATATTTATAATCGACTCTTGGATATGAGGGTTCAATATTTTTAGAACTGAGAGAAGCTACAAAGGACTTCTCCATCAAACTGCAACAGAAGCCCAGGGGTGGCAGAATTGACAAACTTCTATCACATTGTTGTTACTTCCACAGGATACTCAAGAGGGAAAAGGGGGACAAAAAGTAGACGTTTGTGCTCACACTTCAATTGTGGAGAGAAAACACCTTGTGATTAAATGAAACTCAAGTAACAATCTGATCATCAATGATTAAAACTGTGCACTGACCTTTTTATATTTTAAAAATCATTTGGATTACATTTGCTCTAGTAGTAATGGTTTGTTGACCTGATAGGCAGAACTTAGAACGTGCCACTTTCAGATGCAGAATTTTTCTGGTGGCATCAATTTAAGTTTTTTGTTTTGTTTTGTTTTGTTTTTAAAGAAGAGTTTCATTACATTTAAAGATTGAGGATCCTCACAGGATATCCCCTGGACTCTCATTTCAAGGCCATTTAGTTTCTTTTTTTTTTGGAAAGAAGATTATTGTTGAAATAAAATACTGTTAGTTATTTTGCAATCTTATAACCTTAAAAAGTGTGGCTAACTGTGTGTCTTTAGATTTAAACTCTTGGGAAAACGATGACATGTGACAAGTTCATGGTGCACACATCGTAGTTATAGGCTATGAATCATAATAGCAAAGTAGAGTAAATGTAAGCATATGTCCTAGCAAAATGCTGTGTGCTTGCTGTGGTTTGACTCTGTCCTTCCAGTTCCACGTGGAGAGATGTTGGCCTGTAGTGAAGCAGGGTTGAGAAGTAGGATTGGAGGAAGCTACTGAGTCATGATCACACAGCCCTCATGAAGAGAACCCTTTCATGAATCCATGGTCTAATGGGTCAGTGGGCTTGTTTGGGAACCACTTCTGGCGCTCTTGCTCTGGCTAGCCATGCGATATGCTCTGCCATGCTATGAATAAGAAAGAATGCCCTCATCATACGTCAAGCAGGCCTAGAATCATGCTCTTAGGTTTCTTTCCTTCAGAAAAATGAACTCAACAAATTTCTACTTTTTAAAATAAATTACCCAGTCTATAGTATTCAGAAAATGGGCTAATACTATGTAATATAATAAATATAATATATACTTGATTATTTACCTATATATTTATTTTTGTCTTTTTTTTTTTTTCTCGGAGCTGAGGACCAAACCCAGGGCCTTGTGCTTGCTAGGCAAGTGCTCTACCACTGAGCTAAATCCCCAACCCCTACTTATATATTTATATAATCATATTAGTATATAATATGCTATACTAAATATTATTATTTATATAGCTATATATGCCTTCATGTACATGTGTTAGGTACTACTATCTCCTTATGACAAATATCTGAGAGAAACAACTTAAAATATTTTATTTGTTTTTAAATGTTTTATTATTTTTATTTTATGTGTATGTGTGTAATTGCCTGCATGTAGGTAAGTGCACCCGTGTCATGCAGTGCCCGTGGAGGACAGAAGAGGCTGTTGGATACCCTGGAACTGGAATTACGGACAGCTGTTAGCAGCCATGTGGGTGCTGGGATTCAAACCTGGGTCTTCTTCAAGAACAGTGTTCTTAACCGCTGAGCCATCTCTCCAGCCCCCTTATTTATTATTTTTATTTTATGTGTATGAGTGTTTTGCCTGCATGTATATAAGTGTATACATGTCGTACAATGCCCAAGGAGGTCAGAAGAAGGCATCAGATCCCCTGGAACTGGAGATATGGATGGTTGTTAGAAACCATGTAGATGCTAGGAATTGAACCCAGGTCCTCTGCAAGAGCAGTCAGTGCTCTTAACCACTGAGCTATAGAGAAACAACTTAAAAGAGGAGGGATTTATGTGGGCTCATGTTTCGGTAGTTTTGATCCAGGGTCACCTGGTTCCATTGGTTCAGGGCTGGGACAAGTCAGGACATCATGGCAGGAGCATGTGGTAGCTTTTGCTCAGCTCATGTCAGGAAGAAACAAGAGAGGAAAGAGTTGGGGCAAACAGATCCCTTCAAAATGCTCCTGTAGTCACCTGCTTCCTCTAATTATGCCCTGTCTTCCACAGCTCTACCACATCCTAATGGTCTAATCAAAGTTAACCTATGGATGGATTAATCCATTGGCAAAGGCTGAGCCCTCATGATCAGTTACTTTCCCAAAGCTCCACCTCTGAACATGGCTTGCACTGGGGACCAAGACAGCAATACAGGAGCTTTGGGAGACATTTCATAACCAAACCATAAAGACATAGGTTAAGAGGTGGCAAAGAACTCTCACAAATAATACATCATCTGAATGAGGCAATATTCAAGTACATTTAGAAACAATAGTTCATATTTTTCTTCCCCAAGTCCTATCAAATTATTGGATGAGTAACTAAGGCTCAGGGAGATCAAGCATGTTTCAAAATCTCCCAGTTGGTACATAGCAGATCTGGGTCTCAAACTCAAACCTTCAAATTCTAAGTGGCACAAGTTTAGTGAGACAAATTCATTGTCCCCAATTTCCTTCTACCCTTCTGTGGATTTGGTGGAGGAACGTGGGACAAATGATGTACAGGTGGGCAGTCCTGCTGTCTCTGTCCAATGATGGAGCAGAACAGAAGGCAGATGAAAGATTAAGGGCTGGAGGAAGGACCCTGGAGAGGTGGAAGAGAAATAGCCTGTGATTGAACGTTATTCTCAGTGTATTCAGATCCTGTTGTAGCTTGAAGTCAGCCTTCTCAGGTAAACACATTTGCTTTATATTTGATTGTGAGATTGATTCTTTTTTTCTGTAAAGTTGTGATACGGAGTTTGGAAATTGGGATTTGAAAACAGAAGAAAGCTCTATTACTGTTATTTATGAGCTTTCTTTAACATTGCTTTCAAACTTCCATAGTTGACTGGTAATAATAAAAGAGAGATAAACTATGTCAGTGAAAGGAAATTCTTTCTCTCTCCCGCCCCTCTCTCTCTGTATGTATGTGTATGAAAGAGAGAGAGACAGAGACAGAGAGACAGAGAGAAGTGTTATATGTGCATGTATGTGTGTATACTGAGTGCAACGTGATATTTTTATGTGCCTGTGTGTGTCTTATTGTGAAGGTCACATATATGTATGTGTGTCTGTGTGAGGGTGGTGTGCTGCAGGTACTTGGGCCCAAAGGAGAGAGGTGGTCAGATGATCACTGTGTGATGTGGATAGTTGAATCCCCAGGTTTAAAAATCCAGGCAATGAAATGAAGAGGGATGGTAACAAGCAGGGAAGAGGGCACAGCAAGGTCGGGAGGGAACAGCTTGCCTGTCCGTTTCCTTCACTGTCTTCTCTTTATAGTTGGAATGGTGTCATAGGGGCATTAGAGTGAAGCCAACTGGATCAGTGCCATCAGTGCTGGTGATCAATCAAGTAGATGAAGTCACAGTTAATTGTCCTCAGCCTATGTTCTCCAGTCATGAGAAACCGCTCCCCCCCCTTGAAGGTCAGAAGAGTTCTGGATTTGCTCTCTAGGACCTTACCAAACATAATCCATGAAAAGTGCTCAAGGAAAATAGCATGGTTACACCAGCTAGAGTGCGCACTCTGAGCCAGGGACCCTGCAAGGTCATAATTACTGTGCTTTATTGCAGAAGAGAACACAAGTCCTAAAGGAGGTGACTTGGCCTCAGGCAGTCTCTGATAGCTCCCTGACAGCATATACCCACCTCACCTGGCTCTGGTTTCCCAGCAGCATCAACTTCCGGCCAGTGATAAACTAGGGCCAGTCAGCAGAAGCTACCATGTCCCCAAGCACAGTGGACCCCCAAAGCAATGACAGCCACACCCAGCATTGGTGATGCTCCCTAGAAATCAGATTTTCTAGCCAGGATAGGACAAGAGGGCCTATCAATGGCACAAGGGAATGGTTTGGGAAGTACACAGAAAATGCTCCCCGATCATTTTGGGGAAAATGTGGGGCACTTGGGTCTCAGCAGCATGCAACAGTAAAAATCAGAAAAAATAAACTCTTAGGGCTAAATAACCATTTTTAACCAAAGCCAAGTTACTTTCAGAAAACCTAAAAGATAACTTGTGCTTCCTAATAACATAAAACAACACAAAGTTAGTGCTTCTTGATGAAAAGAGGATTAGAAATGAACAGAGAGCCCAGAGGCGGTGCCAAATGCTGATTTCCCCGAGTTTCCCATCAGTCCGTTCAGACCAGCGTCTGTCTGGGGGCTCCACATCTGCGCCCTCTCTCCAGTCTCCTTCCCACTCTGCACTTCTCCACCCAGCAAGCTGCCTCCACCGTGCTGGTACCCCATGTCATGAAGGCTGTGGAGAATTCATTCCTAGTTCCATCCTGGGAGGTGACAAGGCCTTCTTGGAGTCACACAGGCTCTTCAGATTGTGCAGAGCAGCTGGTCCACAGCAAAGGAATCATCATGGTGGGGCGGTGGGGGGCGGGGTCTTGTTAAAATGCAGGTTTATTTATATTAAATAGGTCTGGGCCAGGATCCAAGAATCTGCATTTCCAACAATCTCTCACATGATGCACATGTGTCCTGTCAGCAGCACATGCTTTGAGCAAAAATGGTCCAACTGACAAGGAGCACTTTTTCTGGTTGATGTTTCCATTCGCAACACAGTTTCGTATCACAAGGGCTAGAGAAGAACAAGATGGGTGGAGAAGTCTAGGAACTTCATCCTGACATATGTCAGAGGACACATGGCAACCTTGAAGTCCTTTCTGTACAGCTATGATGTTGTTCTATGACAGCAAGGCACCCTGTCTCTCTCCCACCAGCGGGACAACAGTGAAACCCCTAAGAGAGTGGGAAGTGAAAGCTTGTCCACTTTGGGCGTGACCCGTGCTTCTGTTGTACATCTTTGTTTGGCCACTTGTCTCGTGTGATGTATAAGTTACAAAGATTTCTCTTTTTCCATGTTTACAGTCATTGAAATTGTAGTCTTTGAAATACAGGCTTTGTGACTGAATTTCTATGTACCTATCGATATTTATATTAATCGCGTAATTCATTCCAATGTTAAAGGTGTGAGTCTCCTTTAGTGTAGAGGTACTCACAAAAAGAGATGAATATGCGTAACAGAAAATGGCTATAGCTGTAGGTTCCTTAATAGGGATATAAACCCTTCTGTGTTTATGTATCAGGATAGGGTGGTGGTTTGAATGTGAAATGCCCTCCAGAGGCCCATGTGCTTGAACACTTGGTCCCCGGCTCATGCTACTGTTTGGGGAGACTATGGAATCTTTAGGAGGTATAGCCTTCCTGGAAGAAGTGGGCTGCTGGGGTAAGCCTTAAGATTTATAGTCCAGCCCCACTTCCGACCCCTTCCGGCCCGGCCCTAGTCTCTCTACTTCCTGATTATCCATCCACCTGGAAGTAAGTGAGAAAGTCTGTGCCATGGAGCCGCCTGCCACCATGCTTTCTTGGCCATAATGGACTATATCCCCATAAGTCACGCCAAAATAATTCCTTCCTTAAGTTGCTTCTTGCCAGGTATTTGGGCTAAGGAACAAGAAGTACTTTCCTTAGAAGCACTTTGTTCTGTGATTGTTTCCTATGTTACACAATAAAAACACAGCTCCTTCAAAGTACTTGCAGCATCAGTGTCTACCCGCCCCATTGTTAGGCTTCGATACTGAACAACACAATAATCACTCGCTTGATTCATTCATGTGCAGGTTATTCGAACATGGACCAAGTGGAGCATCACAATGGACATAGCATTCTGGGAAATGAGATGGAAAATTTTGTCTTCTGATTTGATTATAATCACTTGAGCAGGAGGTAAGGAATAGCTGATGACATTTCAACCACGACAGATAGTTAGGAGCTAACAGAACAAGAAAAGAAAATTGGCTTAACTCTGTGGAAGCATTATTGATTGTAGTTATTTAAGCTCAGTTACCACGCAACTCAGTAACACCCAGGCTTGCACGTACATCCACATGCATGTGTCATCACACACATTTTATTTGGTTCACACAGCAAACGAGGCCCACGTACAAGTAGACAGCCTAAGGTGATGAGGTGAATAACGAAACCACACGAGACACATTTTGTGTGCTCGGTGTCCTTAGTCTTCAGGCAACCTTTTCAATTATTTATACCACTCAGGATGATGGTTATTGTTGTGGTGCCCTTAGGAATATGACCTGGATGCCCAGATCAACATCCCATTTCACAGCGATTCTCCATCATTAGTTTCATTTCCGTGTCTACAGCCATGTCCTTGAGTCTCTGTACCCTGCTTCCTGCTTCCTGTTACTCATCCTTCAGGCCTTCACTTTAGCACTCTCTCTTCCCCTTCCTTCCTAACATTGAGTTAGATGATCCTGCTATGTGCTTCTTACACTTCAGGCTTGCTTGTTTTTTAACTTTTGCCTTCTGTTGGCATCATTTGCTCACATACCCGTCCTCCCTGATAGACAACCAGTAAACTTAGGAGTAAGGAGTTAGGCTTGTTTGTTTGTTGAAATGCCAGGGGTTAAATCCATATGTACATGCCTGAAAGACTAGGGCTCTCTCGTTGAATTATATCCCTAAAACAATGTTATTCATTGTCATATTAGTTACTTACCACTGTGACAGAACACCTCACAGAAACAACTTTAGGGTGGTTCTCAGTTTGAGAGAGTCCAGTCAGTCACAGTAGGAAAGGTACAGTAGAGGGCAGCTCTGTGCTGGTGGGACATCGAAGCATGGCTTGCTCATATTTTGGAGGGGTGAAGGGATAGGGAACTTGGGCTGGAACGGAAACTGGTTTATAAACCACAAGACCTACCCTACAATGACCCACTTCGTCCATCTACAGGCTCCACCTCCCAAAGTTTCCATAACCTCCCATTACCACCAGCTGGTGGCCAAGTGTTCAAACACACAAACCTATGGGAGACATTGCATATTAAAATTGTGGTAATTGTGGGAGTTGGAGAGATGACTCAATAGTTAAAAGCACATACTGCTCCTGCAGAGGACCTGAGTTCAGTTCCCAGTACCCACAGTAGATGAATGTAACACCCTTTTCTGGACTCCCCAAGCACCTCCACATACACACATTCTCACATACAAAAACATAATTGTATTTTAATTACAATATGTGTAATTTAAACAACAAAATCTTTTAAAAATTGTAATAACTGTTGTATCCTCCATTGATGTTTAGTATTGTACGCAGTTCTTAATAATGCCCAATAAATATTGCTAAAGGAATATGTGAATGACTAGCCTTTCTTTCCTGCTAGGCCAGGCCACACTACTTCCTGCCATAGAAGAGAGAGGCAGTCTTGCTGGAATAAGCCACTTTCAAGACTATTGTGATTGGTGTCTAAGATTGTACTAAATACCCAGCCAATGTTTTTCTTTGCCAATCAGGATCTGTTCTGGCTCCGTCTACAGCCTTCATTTCCCTGGCATAACACAATCCTTCATGACTGTTTCACTGTGAGATGTGAAGCATAAGGGTGAACTTAAATGTTTCTGGTTTATTGTAAAATTTCAGGATTCTGGAATACAGCAAAGACACATTAGAAATTAATTTCCTAATTAAAGAGCAGAGTTGGTTAAAAGCTCGTAGGTCCTCAGTTTCCTTTTATTCTCCTACTTCCACACTAAGGCATCATTGTAGGACTTGGTCTATAATCAGTTCCCACTCAGTTCACATTATTCACTTTATAGCAGCTCTCAGTAGACTTCCCCAGTCTGCTCCTGGTCCTTCAATTGCTGCCCTTAGGAAACTTGACTTTAGACTCCGCAGTGGATGGAGAACAGAGCACTGAGAGTTAGTTCATTTCTGATAAACAGTTAGGTACTCTGCCTCTAGCACGTGCAGTGAACTTCCGCCCTTCTTGAACTTCGAGCCAATTCAACAAATGTTTGTTGTGGATATTCCATGAACCCAGAACAGCATCTGGCCCCTCTGCCACTACTGAAGTGGTTATAAAAAATCTATGACACTGCAAGTTACAGCTTCAACACCTAGCTGTAATTACCCCCTCAGGGAGTGGCGCTAAGAGTTCTTACCATTGGTTTCTAGGCCCTTAACTATGTGCTATCACCCCATCTCGACCCACCTTGTAATCTCTTTGATTCCAAAAGTACTACTGGGATAGACATCATAGCCTAAACATTTGTCTCCACAATGGAAAAAAAAATCCCTACCACATAAATGCACTATTAAAGAAGATTTGCAAAATATAATCCAACCTCATACAGCAACAGAATCAATAGAAATCAATAGACGAAGCTGAGAGTCTGAACATCTTGGAGACAGCAATGAAACAGCCACATCCAGTTTGTTCTTTTGCAACCTATTTTGAAAATCAAATATATATCGCGTGTTCGGTCTCTAGCTTAAAACTCGTGCATCGAATAAATCATAAAGCTCGCCTGGAATTTATGTGTCTAATTTCTCCTGCTATCACAGAAATGGCTAAATAGGGATTACGTTCACCAAATATTTTGCAGCCTTTCTGCACAGGGAGGTGAACTAAGGATACAACTTTAATTTGTGTGTCAGAGTCCTTTGTGGACTTTCTAAGTCCTTTAAAGTTATATAAATACCAGCATCCATTTGCATGGGTACAAACTAGGATCAGCTGTAGAAGGGGAAAGAACATTAGATTTCCACTTGGCAAGCTTCTGCAAGCATTTATTGAATTTATGCATGTTTTAGTCTCCTAGTTTATATGCTGAAGGGGGTGGTGGGAAAAGAGGGACAGTGTAAAACTGGCCATTTGTATGAAGCATTGGCAAGTCCAGGGTGGCCTGTGTTGTGCTTGTTCCCCCTTTTCTGGTTACATACGCCATCTTTTGCATGTTGATGGCAATGTGAGTTTGGTAGCTGCTTATTTGTAAGAGGGTGACTGGCAGAGACAGAACAAGGGGGATCTGAGGTCAGGGAGGAGACTGCTGGGGTGGGGGAACAGGAAATGGGAACCTCGGGAGAAAGTATAAAAGGAAATGACAAATTCACCCAAAAGCAAAAACTAGGATGGTATTTTGATAGTGATTCCGTGTTAAAATAGCTGTAGGCTATACACTGACCAGAGATAAAGCAGAAGAAATTTTTCTGAACTTAAGACTGATTGAAGATCTCAAAGCGAGAGGAAGTGAGCTGTGAAAATGCTGGAGAAAAACAGTAACTCAAGGCTGTAGGAACCAGTCAGTATATGTGTAAGGAGGGGTCATAAGATCTAGACAAATCCTCCGAGGAAAATATTATCAAGGACCGGGACCAAGAAAAAGACCTCAATCAGCCTGAGTGTCATCTGACCAACCAACATGAGCCAGACTTATGTCTGAGATGCAGGACTAAGTTGAATATTTTTGTTGTGGCTGCTGGGATGCAATAAAGAATGGCAGAAATTTCCACCCATAACAGGCTCAGAGCAGAACAGGGGAGACACAGATACTTAAAGATGTATAATATAAGATAAATGCTATAATAAATGTATGTTATGCCAATGTATTCAAGTTCTACTTCTGATTCCTAATATCCTTCCTTGTTACAAAAAAATACTGCATATCAGATGTTTCTAATTTAAGAGAAGCTCATTCCGTTCACACTTCTTAGTCATCCTCATTTTTTGTACGTTTCACTTGGGGCTATGGAATACAAAGCCTCTCATCTTTGCAAAGGAGTTTGAGCATCAGCTGATCTGTAGGAAAGCCTGGGGTAGAAGAGTAAGAGCATCAGTGGGCCTTACCGCCATCTCCAAATCTGCTGTCAATTGTCAGCCAACATTCACTGCATCTTCGTCCTGTTGACAGAGTTCCACATTCGGTTTGAGATCTGCTCCTTCCTCAAAAGACACATCAGTGGGCCTTACCGCCATCTCCAAATCTGCTGTCAATTGTCAGCCAACGTTCACTGCATCTTCGTCCTGTTGATAGAGTTCCACATTCGGTTTGAGATCTGCTCCTTCCTCAAAAGACTCAGAGAGGTCGACATTACTCCCAGCTGAGTAAATCCTAACTCGTGCAAGACAACATGATGGTCTTATCCCTCCTTGCCTACAGTCAGTGTAGGGCTGAACTTGGCATCTATGGTGAACAAGGTGTTGTAACAAGATCTCCTGGAGGACTCTGGGAAAGATTTCTCCAGTCCTAAAAGTGACCCCTAAAAAAGTGATGGCCTCTTCTCCCTCTACATGTTGTGCCTGTGTGTGAAAGAAGAGGTGGCTCGAAACCCCAGCCAAGGGAGGAGGTGGCTTGGAATAAGAATGGTATAACCAAGGTTGGAAGGACGGAGTCGGCATCCTGGATGGCAATTTTTGAAGCCATAGATTCAGCCACCTTGGATATTTTCTTTCGTAGAAGACTGAAGTTCCTTCCCTTTCTGATCACTTCTAGTTAGTTTTCTTTTGGTTTCTTGTAGCCAAAAGTGTTTTTTGACTGAGACATTTGCTACTGTTTGGGAATGTCTTTGCATAGATTATTCTGCTTGTGGCAGGGTTATGTAGGAGGCACAGTCCTTTCCCTTGAGATGATTCCCCTGATCCCTCTGGAACTGGTTCTAGGCATATTCTTATAGTAACTTGTCCATACCACAGATTGCTGCAAGAGGGCTCTTGGAAACAAGAATCGACTCGTTTGGACACTAGCTTTTCATTTCTGTGTCTCATTAAGTCTGTCGGTTCATCTTCCATCTGCAGCTGCTGGATGCTAAAGACCCAGAACTCAGATCCACGGTGTTCCTGCTTTCTTGGGTTACATAGGGCCAGGGGTCTCTCTCCCTCTCCAACCTGTCACAGGGTGGTAACAACTGTACCCTCCAGCAGCCAGACCACTCAGAAAAGGAGAAAAAGAATATGTATGCATGCTTTAAAATCACATGGAGAAATGAAGGCAGAGGCAGGGAATCATGTGGTAGACCTCTGATCCAGCAAGAAAGATGGACCTCAGAGTCAGGAAAGTTGTAAAAAGGGAAGGCAGGACTCCATGGGATACAGATCAGCCCTTACTCACAAACACAGATGATGTTGATGGTTTAATTATAGAAGGGAAAATGATCCATTTCTTTTTAGTTTGATATCCTGGACGATGAACCAGGTGAGAAGAGGAAACTTATTTGGTGGTATAAAATAATAAATTTGTTTGGTCTTTTTGAGACAGGGTCTCCCTGAACCCAGCTAGCTTGGAACTCACTATCTAGACTAGGCTGGCCTCAAACTCACAGAGATCCACCTGCCTCTGCCTCCCAAGTGTTGGGATCAAAGGCATGTGCCCCCAGGCCCAGCTCAAACAATAATTTATATAAATGTTTGTGCCTGATTACTGCGTCCCACTGTGCACACACTGGCTCCTGATCAGTGGGCAGGTTTTATTTGTTATCCTTTGTCTCCAGACTTCTTGGTTACTCCGAATCACTGTCATCAGCTGTGTTGTATATGGTGTTGTTTACTTTGCAGAGTTGGAGAGGGTGATGCTGCTTATAATTTATCTGCATGTTTCCTGGCATTTTTAGTATTTCTTCATAATCCATGGTGAACTTGTTGGAATTTCACCGTTACCTTTGCAGGAAGAGAAGCTGGGTCCTCATCACAAAGAAATCACTAAGGCCTTCTTGCAGAGTACCCTTTGGACTGTCCTCAGGTTATCACATAAACTTCTACTAGTGTCTTTATTTTACAGATGAATAAAATGAAGTTTTAGAGATAAATATAAATGACATTTAATAAATCATTTAAATTCATTCAGGTAGTAAGTAGCCAAGTCAGAATCAAAATTCAGAACCGTCATACTACCCTAAATAGCCCCTAAAATCACGCTCCATAATTTGATAATCTATCTTCTATGCATACATATCTTTCTCAATGATATGAATAGAAGGAGGGCTTTTGCAAACCCCTTGAAAGTTTTATTGGAACACAGCCACATCCAGTTGTCTCCATATAGCCTGAGGATGCTTTTGCATTCTGGTGGTAGAACTGAGTTGCTGGAATAGAGACCTGGGTCAGCAAAGTCTAAAATGTTTACTATGTGATCCCTTTTTTAAAAATTGCTGACTCACACTGTTTCTTTTAAAGGCTTGATCTTTCCTAGCTGGGATCTGTTCAGTACCTATCAGTGAGATTTGCAGAACATGGCTTGACTTGTCTTGCTACGGAATTCTGCATGTACCTGGGGGTTGGCCAAATCCCCAAATACTGATTGTTCTTTTTTTGCCTGCCAATCAAATGGTTTACAACTGCTTTTCCTTTTTCCAATCTGATTAGATTTTCAAGAGATTCAAGGTGTCCTTTTCCATCAGTGATTGCACTGTGTCCACCGTGCTTAAGGAAGTAGGTTGGTTCAGAAGGCAGTTCTGCCAAAGGTGTAATCATGTAGAAGGGGAACTGGACTAATTCTGTGCAGCAACAGAGAACTCACTTAAGATGATTCAACAGGAACATTATGACTAGCTTAGTAGACTTGTCGTCAGGTTAAACGTCAGTCCCTATAGCACTTTCTGCTGTTCCTGGAACCCCAGCATTGTTTCACTCATTTACCCACAGGTGTTGAAAGCACCCTGGAAGCCATTTCACATCAAAGGCAGCCATTTGCTCTCCTGGGCAATCAAAAACATACCTCATTTTGCATTATTTATGCCAGCCTACCAATTTGGAACATTTTTCTTCTTTCAGGAATTGTAAGACTGAATTGCTGAGAGGGCAGATATCTATTTAGACACTTTAAGAATAATGATCTTTTTTCTAGTCACTGCTTTGAGAATATTCCACTTGAAAAAAACAAACAAACCAGAAAGACGGCACTTCAGGGAGAAGGGAAATGTGCCACAGAGCCAGAAAGAGCCTTCCATGCAAATGTTTCTTTTTCAGACATTTTCACATAGTAACTGTTCAATTATTCTATAATAAAATTATAGCTTCCTGGTTAGCTTTAACTGTCAGCCTGGAACAGCCTACAAGTCACCTGAGAGGAGACCCTCAGTGGAGGAATAACCTATGTCAGATTGGCCTTTGGGGTTACCTGGGGTGGGGCTCTCTGGATTGTTAACTGATGGAGGAGAGCCCATACCACTATGGGTTATACCATCGTTAGGCAGGCAGGCCTGAATTGTATAAACAAGCCTGCTGAGCGTAAGCTAGCCTGTAGGCCAGCAGAGGACATCTCCCATGGTTCCTGATGTACTTTTTTGGCTATGAAGTGAGTTCCTTGGTCAGAGGTAACGCTGTATTTGGAACAGCAAGCAGGCCAGCCTTCAAGCGCCTGCCTTGGCTTCCCTCAATGGTGGTCTGTGACCATGTAAAGCCTTTCCCCCGTAAGGTACTTTTAGTCAGAGAGTTTCCTCACAGCTACAGAGAGGAACCAGAACATATAGACTAGAACATTGGGTAGCATAATGAGCACTTGCTAATCAGATCACCTTTCTCAAGAATGTTGCTGCAGGGAAAATATGTGATGATGGGGAAACCCGTAATCTAAAAACAGAAAGTCTATCCTAAGAATCACTTGTTTTACCCCCACTCAGCCATAGTCTCGCGGATATCATCCATGAGGCTCAGTGCTTACCAACTGTCCCACAAACACCTCACACTTGCATGCACTTTCTCAACTGTCAACCTATCAACCTATCACCACTTCAGACAAATCCTTCATAGCAATGTCTCTCTTCAGTGAGCTGTGCCTAAGAATGCATTATCTTGAAACCATTAAGCAACAACATGGTTACCATTAGATGAAATATTTTGAGTTTACTAAATTTCATTATTCACAATCTGAGATTGCTGGGAATTTTGGTGGAAGCAAGTCTTGAAGAATATATTATTTGTCAATAATAATATATTATTCTCTCTCTCTCTCTCTCTCTCTCTCTCTCTCTCTCTCTCTGAGCTTATGATGGTAACCATGACTGAGATGAATGACAGTCATGAATGACAGGGATTTGGAATCACTGCCAGCCAGCTGTACAGTGACAATGCAAGCAAGATGCTAAACTCATGACTTCTGATGGCTTGGGGTCTACAGAGAGGCTGGTCCCATGGGTGTCGCCGTGGAGCTGGTAATTCCCAGCCTAACAGTGGAGTCCCAAAACAGAAGTGAGAGAGAAGAGTGACCAAACCACAGAGCTTCTTCAAAAGGAGGAAGGGACTTCTCTTCCATCCCTGATGGATTCTGATGTACTTTCCCCTACACCACACCCCCCAGCTGAGCAAAGACCTCAGTCAGGGATCACTGTATTTCTTTTGCTCTTACAATGTCCCCTCTCAGTGCTGAACATGCTGTGCAGGCCAAGGCTGTGACTGTCTTTCCTGAGGTTCTGGGCTGCCTATGGCAGAGAGCTTGTCAACCATCTGTTAAGACGTGATGTCCCTCAGGCATCCAAGGAACTCGCTGCTCCCAAGTTTGAAAAAGACAGGATTTGTACACTGGCTTTCCTTTCCGCATTTGTATTCCAGCCCCAGCACCTTCCCCAAGTGACCCTTTTCGTATTATTTTCTTGGCTTTGCTTTCTGCCCTAGTTAATCCAACTCTTCCTCTTTTTATATTATTCATAGCTTTTACTTTTCACTTAGCAATTTACTTTAAATTTGATTCACGTTTTATACCCACTTAATCCTATTTCTTATCTTGAAAAATGACTGCTCTGGAGTGACCAGAGGAGGAAGAAATAAATAGCAAATTATCAGTACTGTTCTTAAAAATGGGAAAGCATTCCTAAATTATTGTATCGTTTATTTCCAACAGCTACAAGTGAGCTTGCCATTAGCCCCTGGCAGCTCACTGGCACCACCAGGGAAGCTGAGACATCATGATGCCTGGGTCTCACCTTTAGAGATGCTGCTTTTAATTGGCTCCAGGGAAAGACTTGGGCCCTGGGAGTTTTAAAAGCTCCCTGGGTGATTTTAATGTGCAGAGGTGGAGTAGAGACTCATCACATGAGCAGTGCCGTTTAGAACCCTTCTTGTTCCACTTTAGGCACAAATCCTTAAGATTTCCTTGGAAGACAGAGAAGTTGGCCTCCAGTCCTTGCTCCATCACTGTGTATCCCTGGGTAGGTTCCTCTATCCACCTAAAACCTCAGTTTCTTGGTCAGCAAAGGCATCATACCCAAGCATCATAGTGAGGCTCGAGGTGGTTGACTCAGCTACCTGCAGACTAAGCTCCTGGGTTAGAACATACTGTCTTCAGTACATTGAGTCAAGAGTTCAGGAGAAACATAATGAAATGGAACCAGTTAGTGCCTGTGGCCTTGGTATGCTCCTCTGTCTATCACCAGTGTGTTCTTGCCAGAGGCACTAAAGAAGATACCTTCTGGGGTTTCAGACCAACCTCTCCTAGCTTCCAGCTCTCAGCTCTGTATCACTCTGGATGCCAAGCAAAGGTCCAGGCCCCATTCATTGACCACCAACACACACATCAACCAAGCATCTGACTTTACTGCAAACGCTGTGGAGTGGTGCAGCTTGGGGGTTTTCTGCCAGTCACAACATGCACAGAATTAGAAGGGAAGAGAGTGTGTGGGAGAAGTCAGCCGGGGAGGGGAAAGAGGCTCATCTTCCTTTTCAGAGTAGGAGCTTGGAAGCTGGTGCCCTCCACCATGAGGCACAGGGTCAATGAAAGAGGACAACAACTTGGAACACACGGCTTAGCTCCCACTTTAGAGATGAGAGGAGAGATACAGACCACATAACCCGACTCCAGCTGATTTTATGATTATGCTTTCTTTGCACTTGTGGTGAGACAGTGCCTCAGTTTGCACAGGTTCTCTAATAAGAACCACAATGTGTTTAAAAGATCTGTGTCTGGTGTTGGAGGCCTACAATCCTAGCTACTTGGGAGGCCAAGGAGAGAGGACCACAAGTTCAAGATCCATCTGGGCTACAGAGTGAGTACAAAGGCAGCCTGGGCAGTTTGGGGGACTCTATCTCAAAATGAGAAAATCCAAAAAAGGGTGTGTGGGGGGTGGAGAGTTGAGGATACAGCTCAGTGGAAGGATACTTGCCTAACACATGCGAGGCCTGGGTTCAATCCCCAGCAAAGAAGAAGAGGAGGGAATGAGGGGTGGAGGAAGG
>NW_008349753.1:214701-219204 GCF_000622305.1 Nannospalax galili | reverse complement strand
GGAAGACAAGGAGGCATAACCATAAAGTTGTTCCCTGTGGTGTTGGCCTTTGCCCTTCTTTCCCCGGAGCACTCGTTCCTTTTCTGCACACACACTCTCCGTCTCTCTATCTCCCTTGCCCTGCTATTTTTCTCTATGACCATCATCACTGCTCACAACTATATTATTTATCAGTTACCTGTTTACTATACCCCAAGCTCCCTGGGAGATGGATTTTGTTTGTATTATTTATAGCTATGCTCCAGTACCACCTATCTCATACACTCACTCTCTCACACACACAGACATACACACAAACACACACACATGCACTCACTCATTCCATTCACTGATGAAACCATGAGACATAGTTTTCACAGATCCCTAGACAAAATGGTCCCATGATGCATTAGTTACTTTCAGACTGCTATGCCCAAAATATCCTTAAGGGAGGATCTGTTTTGGCTCAGTGCTTCAGAGGATTTAAGGTCAATTTTCTCTTCATATCTTCTTCCCTATCTGTACTTGGTGACCCAGCTCAATTCATGGTGACAGCAACATGTGAAGGAGGTGTCTCACATCAGGGTGAACCAAACCAGGGACTGGGTATAACCTTCAATGTACCCCCAGGGCTGTACTTCTGTCAGCCAGGCCTCACCTCCTGAAGGCTCATAAGTAAGGAGTAATTGTTCAAAATGTGAGCCTGAGAGGGACATGCCAGACTCAAATCTTACACACCATTCCCCAGCACCCCCTTGAGAAAGCAGAGCCAATCTTTGACAAAAATCTTTCCAAGTGTCTCCCTTCTGCCCACCCTCCATTTTAATTCTCTTCTTTCCTCTCCTTTGTGAGAAGGCTGCCTCTGTCTACAGCCCAGGGGTCTGCTAACTTCCTTTCCCCACAACAGAAGGAAGCAGGCTCCACCTTGGCCTTAACAACAGCTCCCACTCATTGCCTTCCCAGTGTGGCCTCTAGCTCTTCGACGTCCCACAATTCCGTTGGTGCCAGGTCCACTAAAAGCTTATGCATGCCTGGAGTCAATTTTCCTGCCTTTTCCTGCCCCTTATTGGGAAGTGCATTCTTCCATTCTGCATCTGTAGGATGTGGTGTCCCTCAAGTGATACTTAAGACTGGTGGAGGAGACTGCCAGCTCTTCGAAGATAATGCTAATGACACCAGGAACCCCAACATCACATCGTGAAGATAATGCTAGTGACCCCAGGAACCCCATCATCCGGGAAAAGGCAGGTGCAGCGGCAGAGTCGCCTGCCACCCTACCCTGGTGGACTCAATAACCTTTAAGCATCACCAGTATCTTTCTCTCTGCACGGCTGAGGCCACTTCCAACTCTACTGCCACAGGTGGGGTTCCAAGCAGACTGTAGCTTTTACCCCATTCTCCACCAGCTTTGCAACTGCAAGGGGATTCTTCGCTCAGATCCTCTAATGCTCCCTTTCTCTCTCACATTCTGGCAAAATTTTACGGCCCGCTGGCAGCGCTCAGAACCAACATCCTCCCTTTTCTCATCACAAGATTGCATGCCACGTCTTCTTTTGCCGGAAGCCACTGTGAGTATCTGTAGACTCAGAAGCCTGGGGCTGGAGACCAAAATTGGCCCCTGAAAACAACTTATGAAAGAAACCTTTAAACACCCTCTCCCCATATTTTCTCCAGTCTCCCACCCCCAATTCTTGTGGGAAGCATGAGGCCATCAGGACTGTGGGTGGACATTTCTTTTTTTCTGAAGATAAGAGTGGGAAAAAAATAACGAGTGACAGGACTTTGATAGATGAAGTATTTTCAGACTTAAAGATGACTGGAGGCAAGCAGACTTCACCTAGCCTGCTTCAGAGGCAAACTTAACATTTCCATATTGCTATTTCTACTTTATTTTTTGAGACAAGGTCTTGCTATGTAGCCCAGACTGGCTGGCCTCAAATTCAACACATCGAGTCTCAATCTCCCCGGTGACGGCATGGATTACAGGTATGCACAACCAGGCCTGGTTTTCTTTCCACTTTTTATGCCCTAGTCCATTTTTACACTTGCCCACACACATGCTGTAGCTGTAGAAGGCAAATATTTCTGAAAAACAATAATATAATAATGATTGTGTGCTACCATATCATAGTCCATTTTGCTATGTGGACTAAATGAAATTTGATATTATTTATTCATTCAGTCAGTTCAGTCAGTCACTCAACAGATATACAACACTGACCACTGACCATGCCATGCACTGCCTAGAGCCAAGGGACACAGTGGGGACCAAGAAGAACACAGTCCTTGATGAGGAACTTAACATTCAGACAAGGGTAATAAAGGAGGAAAATACTCAAGAACTTTACAGGTTAGAATAAATGCTGAGATTTGGGGAGGTCTACTTCGGAGAAGACCGTTAGGGCAAACATCTTGCTTTGTAAGCTAAGACCTAGAAAATGAGAACGAACAGGCTTAAGAAGAGTTGATGGGCCAGCAAGATGGCCCAGGGGGTAAAGGCACTTGCCACCAAATGTGACTCCCTGTGTTTCATCCCCAAGCCTGAGACCCACATGGTAGAAGGAGAGAAGTGACTCTTCAAAGTTGTCCTCGGACCTCTACCCCATAAATGAATGAATGAATGAATGAATGAATGAATGAATGAATAATAAATAAATGTAATAATTTTTTTTAAAGTGAGAGCCGTGGCAGTGGAAACTTCTAGGCAGAGGGTAGAGCAAGTGAAAAGCCACAGAGACAAATGAATGACAACATGATGTCTTTGAAGGACAGAAATGGAAACTATGCCTGAAGCCAGGTGAGCTGGCTGCCCCGAAAGAAGGAAAGGCAGGGCTCTGAAGTTGCTTTCTGATGATCTTCAGGCTGCTGGACCTTCCTGTTCACACAATTCCCCTGAACTGCGGAATGGATAGAGTACTCATGAATCCAAGAAGGCCTGTAATTTGATATTCCAGCTCCGGAACGCTCCTGCCAAACATTCTGCTCACAGCAACTAACCTTCTTTGCCTTGTAAGACCTCCTCACAGGCAAAATAGCACTCTTTCCAACACAGGAGACCCGAGTTCACCGCTGCCTCCTTACTGGGTTCCATAAAGTACAAAGTAGGATGTGACAAACACGGCTTCCATCCTTGGACCGCATGGACTTGCTACTTGCCTGGTTGGAAGAGTAACGGAGGGTGTTTTCAAAAGTAATCATCCCATTCAGATAATCACCAGGGCAACCGTGGTGCCATACACACCAGCAGATAACCTGTTTGTCTTTCCTTTGACTCTCAAATCTCGTATCATGCAACAAAATATGTTTGTGAGAAAGACTAAAGGAACATAAATTTGACTCACTTGATAATGTACTCTGTTTCAGATTAATGAGATAAATGCATCTTACATCTGCCACAATCCCTAACAAATGCTCCATAATGTTAGTTGTAGCTATTCTTGGATAAGAGAGGTAGCCTGGGTCAATTCTAAAGGTTTTAGGTGTTCAGAGATCAAAACCCTCTTACATTTTATTGGAATAAAGTCTCCATCATTTTGCCTAAGAAGGAAACTATCACGTTCAAATTGTGTATACACACCCATTTCCTCTGGAAGCTCAAAATGTTCCTGTATTTTCAAAACAAAGCAATCAGGACACCCTCCTTAGACACAGCTTTGTTTACTTGCTTGATTTCCTTCCATTCTTGTAGGTCAGAAGTTATTAGTATCACAAGCGACTAAAGAAAAGAACCTGAAACACTGTCCCATTCCAGAACTTTCTCAATGACATCTCAGCTTCATTTAAAGAAGAAAGTCTTCAAGTGAGGCACGAGGTTGCTGTGGAAGGCAAAGCAAAGTGAACAGGCACACCTGCCATGTTTTGCTCAGAGAAATGTTTCTATTGTACTTTGTGTCCATCCCTTGTCTGTAACTGTGATGTGACAGGAGCCAGCAGTAAGTCTGCCCTCCTGCTCTGTAGGAAAATGTATCAGACATCACAGGGCCTCAGAAGACACACACTGAAGGTTGCAGGTAGGATGTGGGGATTGGTCAGTGAATGAGCTCCTGATTCCTCCATCACATGATAAGCTGTTAGAGCACACAGGATGGTAATACAGGAAGTCTTACCCACTGTGAGGAGTTTAGGGAGCCTGAGGACCCCGTTGTGTTGTAACTGGTCTACTGTTTGGAATGAGAGCTCAAGATCTGATCACTTTGAAGGTCAGAATTCAGTGGTGTTTCCTTCACCGCATCGTATGGTGATGATCTTTGCACCTTTCCAGTTCACTGGAGCAGGAGGCTTACATTCTTCATCCTGTTGTCTCAGGGTTTATCACAGTTCTGTGCTCAACAAATAGGTGTTGAATGAATACATATTTTAAACAGGGTCTCATCATGTAGATCTCCTACCTAATGATCTTTCTACCTCTGCCTCCAGAGTACTGGATTTACAGATCTGTGCAACACCAGCTCTCCATATAACTTTTAGAAGGTTTTTTTTGTTTTGCTTTGTTTTAAAATTTTTATTGGGATTTTGATAGGGATT
>NW_008349753.1:173581-214131 GCF_000622305.1 Nannospalax galili | reverse complement strand
ACTCACAGAGATCTGCCTGCCTCTGCCTCCTGAGTGCTGGGATTAAAGGCATGCATCACCACACCTGGCAGGTATCACATTTTTTATACTTGAGTAACAATTTATGGTTTATGAAAAGCTTTCTTGTATGGTGTATTAATTAATATTAAGCATTATGATGATTCAACTTGCTTGTCAATTTGACTGGATCTGGAATTAACAGAAATTCAAGCTGCGGGCACACTTGTGGAGAATTTTCATGATCAAGTTATTTGAAGTATCCAGACCCATCTTGAATGTGGCAGCACCTTCCAGTGGCAGTCAGATAAAAGGAGGTCAAAGAAGGAAACGTCGCTTCTGCCTACTTGCCTTCACTCTCGGTGGCAAGTTCATCTACCCCATTGCTGCTGTTGCTATTGAATGCTTTTGCTGATATCGGAACCTAGGTTTTTCAGGCTTCAGCATGCACTAAAGACCAGAAGTTCTCTAGGCATCCTCCAAGCCTTCAGCATCAGATTGAGATTGCTGGGGTACCCAGCCTTGTGGACTAAGCAGCTGCCAACTTATCACCCTCTCCAGTACGAGACAGCCATTGCTGGACTACTCGGTTCATATAGTGTAAGCCAATCTAATAAATCCCATTTTAGTGAGTATTTATTCTACTGTTTCTGTTCCTCTAGAGAACACTGACTAATACAGGCATAGTTCAGAATAAAACGTCCCTGAATAAGTAACATATCTTACAAAGTCTAATCACCAAGGCCTATATTTTTTCCTCTTAAACCCTTAAATGTTCTTTCAGAATCAATTTACTTTTACTTTACATATTAGTGCCTTTTATTATTGCTGTGGCATGCTATCCAACAGAAACAAATTAAGGAAGAAAGGATTTATTTCAGCTTCTGGTTCAGGGGATGTAGTACATCATTGTGGGGAAGACACAGCAGCAGAATTGACTCATGTACATGCTGGTGAGGCCACGGAACAGAAACAAATTAAGGAAGAAAGGATTTATTTCAGCTTCTGGTTCAGGGAATGTAGTACATCATTGTGGGGAAGACACAGCAGCAGAATTGACTACACAGCAGCAGAATTGATGACACAGCAGCAGAATTGACTCACGTACATGCTGGTGAGGCCACAGGGCAGCTGGTCACCTTGCAGGGGTAGACAGGAAGCAGAGCTCAGCCTGACAGGAAGTAGATATCACTTTCAAGTCCTGTCCCAGGAAGGACATGCTTCCAAAGGCTTCACAACCTCCCTGAACAGTGTCAACATCTGGGAAGTAAGTTTTCAAACACATGAGCTCATGACGTGCACCTAACATTCAAATCATCATAGTCTACAGATAGCTTTAACATACTTATATCTGACTTCCCAATCACTGAAAGCGATGGACCACAGTCAGAAGCAAAATCCAGTCAGAAAGACAAACACAACACACAGAGAGGTCTGGGAGTACTCCAAAGCAATCAGATTCAGGTACCTAAGCTGATATTGTATTAATGACGGAGTCTATAATCATTGATATTAATATAAATTCATTGACACCCCAAATCAGGAAGGGGTTAACTTGTATTCTTCACGCCCTGTTTGAGAATTTTTAAAAGAATATGGTCTGTTTTAGAGAGCATTGATTGCATTTAAAAGCTGAAAAACACTTTGCTTGAAGATATCAATCCCAAGCTATAGAGAAAAGGAGCTATTAGCTCTTTTCTAAAGGGCTCTACATAATCAAAATTTTACAGTATATAGTTTTATTTTTTGCTGTATTTGTTGTATGGCATTTTATGTTCTGTGCCTTTTACTTTAATAGCCAATATACAAAATGGTTCTGAATTTTCCCCTCTATCTTTGGATAAACTCATTACATTTAGTTGGTAATTGTTTAAGTAAACCTTGATTGATTTTGAGTGGTCTCAGCTCTATATTTTCTTTAAAATCTCTTCACCTCTGCTCTAGATAATGAAATCACAGCATCCTGTCTATTTTTAGCACCCATTGGGAAGTTAGCAACAGTTCTCTGATCTTTCTCTAACTTAATTTAATTCTCACCATAGAAACAAGGGGCCCCTGTGTGTCAGTTCCATTTTATAACTTGGACACACACTTATCTGACAAATCATTTTTCCCTTTGAGATATTCAAATCCTTCCATTATTCCTCCTAAAGAGGGTCATATGTTCAGATCTCTTAAAAAAGAAAGGGCAATGGATGAACACATGAGCTTGTTGATGATCTGAAGAGGCAGTACTGGTTATAACTGACCTTTGGCAAATCCTGTCCAAAGGTTCCAGTAGGAGCTGGGAGTGGAGGAGATCCTCATGCCTTCACTCCATAAAAGGTGTCAAGAAAGGGAAGAAGGAACACTAATGAGGGCTGGCGAGATGGTTCAGCTGAGTAAACCTGCTTGACACTGCCAAGCCTAACGACCTGCGTTGGATCCCGGAGACCCACATAGAGGAAAGAGAGAACAGATTTCTGTAAGTTGCCCTCTGACCTCCGCAGGTGTGCTCATATACAAATAAATAAATAAATAATGTAATAATAATAATTTTAAAAAAGAAACACTAATAAGCAACCATTATTTCAGGTGCTGAGATTAAATTCTTACATTTCTGGGCAGAAAGTCTGAATACACCAATTTTACACATGAGAAGTTAAGAGACCTGACATCAGCAACGGAAAGCGGGCTCAGAGGTTGAGAACTTGCTGTTCTTGCAAAGGACCCAGGTTTGGTTTCCTAGCACCCACATGGCACCTAACAATCACTGTAACTCCAGTTATATGGGGTCTAAAATACTATTCTGTCCTTTGCAGGCATTGCATATATGTGGTACACTTATATACATGCAGGCAAAATACCCACACACATAAAATGCAAATTTTTAAAAATTTTTAAGAGAGAGGAAACATCATTAGCCCTAATTTCACAGCCAGAAAGTTGGGGAATCATTACCAATTAAGTAACCAGAGGCAGAGTTCTCAGACCATGAAAGACCAGCTGGTAATCTCCACTCACCATGTTGGCAAGTGCCCCCCCTTCATTAAAGATTAAAGTTCAGTGCAAGCATAAGATTCCAAAACACGGGGGCTGGAGAGATGACTTAGCAGTTAAGAACACTAGTTGTTCTTGTGGAAGACCTGGGTTTGAATCCCAGCACCCACATGGCAGCTAACAACTGTCCGTAACTCCAGTTCCAGGGGATTCGACAGCCTCTTCTGTCCTCTATGGGCATTGCACAACACGGGTGCACTTATCTACATGCAAGCAATACACACATACACATAAAATAAAAATAATAAATAAAATATTTAAAAAAGAAGATTCCAGCACACATCAATCAATAACACTCCATATCCAATACTCTGTTCATAATCATTCTAATGGACTGTTACCCCAGATTTTCCCAAGATATTGTGTGGCCTCACAGAAGCTGGTAGGAAAATCAGCAGTCTGTCTTGGGGGTCAGCCAGTGAGCTATTAGCGTTTAGGGAAGATTAGGGCAGGACATATGGAGATCTCGTCTCTGGGGGAGACTCTGATAAAATTATTATTCCTTCCTTGGAAGATCCTTATCTAACAAAAGTTTCTAGGCAATTTGTTCATGTACAAATATGACTAAGACCCGATTAAATAGTATTTGATTAACATTGTCCATTGTCAATGAAAGATTATTCATATTTATAAGAAGTCTTCCAGTAATTCTCCCCATTCACATGAGACCCTCCTAGACATTTTTTTTCTTACTGCTGTATTCACCTAGATATAGCCCGATCTCTTTTTATTTTTAATAAATTGATACATGATTTGTAGCAAGGTCAAATTTTTTTATGCCACAAACTCAAGGCTACCAGATCTCTAATGTTCTTTGCTTTATTATTAGAACTGAACTTAGTTTTTTGTGAAGCAGGAAGGACTTGATCTAGTCTCACATAGTTTTCTTAGTCTTCAATGTCAAATTCTTTCAATTTCAAACTTCAGTGTGCCATCTAAATTTGCAGATGTTGGTAAGAAGTCAGAGCACTGAGAGATGTTCAGACACCCCCACTGGCCTGTGTGCATGCTGGCACCTTCCGATTCACCTGTGTTTCCTGACCACAGTGAATCCCCCGTCCCTGCTGTATTGCCCCTCCAGCCCTCTGTCATTCAGCCACTTATGTTTACCACCCCAAGCAAATGTTGCTGTCCCTGCATCCTGTAAAGAAAGAAATTCTTCCTCTACACTATTCAGTGACTGGGGCCTTACAAATTAAACTGACAAAAAGTTTAAGAGAAGAGCAGCGTACATATTTTACTTGATGATCATATTTTAACTATTTGTATGTGTATATAGGGTTCTCACAGAACAGGAAGTGAAAATCCAAAATAGTAGCAAGTCTCAAGGACACACCATTTTAACAAAGAGTAACATATTTATGGAAAAGTGATTAGACAAAGGCCTAGGGCTTCCAGGGGCAGTAAATGGGGGACGGAACATATTGGGGGTGGGGGCAAGTGAAAGATAAACTTTATCTCAGTAAGGTTTGTTTATGAAGATTTAACATGCCATCCCAATCCTGAGTACTCCCTTGGAGGGGGAGAGAGAAGGGGGCACCCTCATCAGAACAGGAAATTTATGCTCTTCCATTAGCAGACAGCTTTTCCCAACCCCTTGTGTTCCTCACTTACCTTCAACATAATCCTTACTCCAGTGGGGTGTATTTTGGGGTGACACATTCTGATCACCTTCAGCTCCACTGACAGTCTACAAGGAGCTTGTGCAAAAACTCCTCGGGTCCATCTCTCTGAGCATCTCATGCTGTCAGAGTTCCTTTTTTTTCCTGGGTCACAGCAGAACAGGAGATACTGAGTCCTTGATGCCACTCAGAGCTCCAAATTCCCAGAGCGTGGCACCCTGCCTTCCATACTGAGCCCAAGGCAGCAAGGCCAGGCCCCATCACCAGCTCTGTCTCTTGTTCTCAGCTCTCTCCTTCCTATCCCCAGACAGAACCAAAAACTGAAGCACCAAGAAAATGAATTTAGGTCCATATGATGAGGCATTTCCCTCAAATCTGTTGCTTAAGGCAGAACCATTTGCTTTTAATACCCCAGAGCCAGACACCAAGGCACAAAAGCCCTTTCTGACAGCCCATTATATCTGCGTGGAGTTCAAAAGCCTCTCCTGGACCTCAAAAGCTAAAAGAGATATTCTGATTTAAAGTCGTTTTCCACAGCCTTCCTTCCTTCCTTGAGGCTGTAAGCCCAGACTGCCTGAAAATACGACCTTCTCTAATCCTGGGGCAAGACAAGAGACATCCCAAAAATAGTGCAGTGGAAGATGCTGTAGCTGCATCCGACCTGCCAGCAGCTGGCACTGAGGCTGACACTTTGGCTCCAGTAGGCAGTAGGTCTACAGGGATACAGGTGGCTTCCTCTGTTTCGTGTTGTATTCATTTACACCCCAGCCTGAACATGCTGCTCCCCTACGTGCTGAGAGACCAGGCGCCTATATCCGTCTGAGAACATGCCTTCCCGTAAGTTCCAGACAGTACCGAGCCATGCCGTGGAGGTCCCTGGGTCCCTTTGTCTAATGCCATTATATAGTTGCTTCTGCATAAGGGGTAATCATTCTACCAATACCACAGCCTCACGTTTACTGGCCCATCAAGGAAACCACTTCAGCCAATGGGCTAATAGATCAGAGCTGAAAGGAAAAACCAAATGACAGCCTGGACTGAGAGACACCAAGGTTACCTCCAGCTCTCTAAAGGAGTGAGATTTCATATATACCATGGAGTGTGATCCACCTATATGTTCTCTTCCATTTGGATCTCACCACATAGCCCAGGCTGACCTCAAATTTGGACTCTTCTTGCCTCAACCTTTAGAATCCCGGGAATACGAGGATGTGGCATCATGATTGGCTAAAATTCCCGCGTTTTAAATGAGCGCACATCTCTCAGGAATAAAGACTATATTTCTCTACCTTGCCTATTATCAAATGTCACCAAGTAGTTAAATGCTGGTCAGGACTGGGAATATGGCTCAGTGGTAGAATGCTTGCCTAGCATGCATGAGACCCTGTATTCAATTCCTAGCACTGTAAATAATGACAATAATTAATAATAAATACATGCTGGGATAACTGTTGTGGGACAACTTGAAAGAGCTTTCACTTCTTCTGCTTCCTCCCTTCCTTTCTGTTACCAGGAATGAGGCCACAATGGCTTTCAGGGCACAAAGAGATGCATCATCCCCTAAGGATGGTGGAGCAGTTTACTGGAAGGAGTCCTGTTTTTAGAGCCTTTATTGGGCATCCACGGAGGCACAAGGCTGCTTTCCCCTGAACCTTTTTACACAAAATTTTTAAACCACTGTTCATTTGGATTGTCAATAGAATGCCACCAGACCAACTCCCCATATATCTGAATGACAACTAGGTCTCAATTCTGCCTGGTGTGGGGAGACAGTGGGCAGGAAGAGAGTCAGGGAGCAAGTTGAAGTTGTCACTTGTCGGCAGCAGTATTTATGAATGACTCTTGAACTGGGCAGCAGCATAAAGAATCAGGCTGAACACAGAAAGGTTCTTGTCCTGCAGCTCTGGAATGCGTGTTTAATAGTGTCTTTTCTCGTTTTTCTACCTTGCAGCTGTGACAGGAATGGATATGATTTAATGGGTCTGTCTCTTGTGCTTCAAGATGTCAAGTGCCCTTTGCCTGTGACTTGTGGAAATTCATTCTTAGTTGCCATAGAGACCAAGTGAATCCAAGTTCAACCAGGACAGCTAGTTCTTTTTATTCAAAGAGCCATATTTTGGAGAGGAGACCAATATGTAAGATTGTAAAGTAACTCATTTTCGTTAGCACACAGGCACACACTGCAGCCTCCTTCGAGCTCTTAATGGATTCAATCCCAAGAGCCTCATATTTGTGAGTGACTCATAAAACAATTAATACATCCCCCACCCACTTAGCACCTGTTTTCAAAGAATGCTCATCTTCCAGAATCTTCAAGAGGAAAATGAAATCATCAACTTACCCTCTCACCGTAACACATATTTTCTGACTTTCTCCCTCACCCACACACTTCAGAGTTGTTCTAGAAGCAGCAGTTTGTGAGGGAAGTAATGCTGGGTTTGGCGGGGCAAGACCTGGAGTTTATCTGTGGCTTTTCCCTTAATTAGCTCTGTGGTTTGGGGGAAGGTTGTGTTGGGCCTCAGTTTATCTACAATTTGAAGGATAGTGCGGTGACCACTAAGGTTCTTAACAACCCAAAGAACCTAAAACTTTTCTGATCTTTCTTAGTTCTTCTCTCTTAACCATGCCCAGCACTGCCATAATCATATTTGTATCTCTACCTTTTGTGACTAGAATGCAAACTAGTGTAACAAGTACTCCTCATGAGAGAGTTGATGAAGAAAATAAATGTGTGAGTGAAGGAGGGAAGAAATGAATCTGGCTTCACGAGGTTTCCTTACACCTTGTATCGTTATGTCCAGTGTTATTTGAAGGGAAGCAAGGGAGATGGTTTGCTTTGTTTGATTTAATCAGTCTTTCCCACATTGACTGTCATCCCTAGAAGTGACTTTGGAACCAAGACCAGAGGGCTACCTCTTGTTAACTGTCTGCGTCTCCCAGCCATTCTTTGTGACTCAATTTCAGACTCTGTGTCTCTCTCATCCTGAGACAAAATCATAGAAATGAGAAAATCCCTAATCTGGTCCCTAATAACATCCCTGCTAAACTTGAAGATTTAAAATTTCCCACAGGCACTTTTCAAAGTTAACTTCTTCCCCTAACCCTGATGTACACTAAGAATCATTTTTATTAGTCAAAGGTTTAAAAAAAAACCCACCAACACAAGAATATAAACACCTTCCTAGCTGCTTCTGGAGAATTCCAAGGAGGAAGGGAAACCGTGAGGCAGAGGAAGCAGAAACATAGGTCAGAGGTGACTGGGTTTAAATTCTGAGTCCCAGGGCAAATATTCCTGGGACTGCTCTGCTCAGCACACTGCCATGGAAATACCTTTCCAACCCTGTGGGAGACCTCACTCAGGGTTTGCAGAGGGTGGGGAACTAGAATTGAATCTGCAAAATGTGTGGTAAAGACCCAAGTGTCCACTTTTAACTCACACTAGGCTAAGCTGTTTGTAGATTAGAAGTAGTGGGCATTTTAAAATTTCTTTTCTTCCTTTTCTTCTTTCTTTCCTTCCTTCATATTCTCTCTCTCTCTCTCTCTCTCTCTCTCTCTCTCTCTCTCTCTCTTTATGAGTGTTTTGCCATCACATATGTAAGTACACCTGTGCATGTAATCTGCCAGAACAGGGGGTTGGAGTCCCTGGATCTGGAGTTGTAGATGGCTGTTAGCTGCCATGTGGGTGCTGAGACCTGAACCCAGGTCCTCTGCAAGAGCAGCCAGGGCTCAGAACCACTGAGCCATTTCTCCAGTCCCTAGTAAGTTCTTTTGATTATGGCATTTTCAGTTTATGATGGCTCTATCATAGAATAATCCTATCAAATCAAAGAACATATGTATACAAGATAGGTATGCATGAATAATGCATTTCTCTATATATTTGTACACTTTTAAATATTTTATTATTTTATTTTATGAGTGTATTTCCTGCATGTATGTAAGTGTACCCATGTACTGCAATGCCCACGAAGGTCAGAAAGGGTGTCAGAGCCCCCTATACTGGAGTTACATATGGTTGTTAGCCACCATGTGGGTGACGGGAATCAAACCCAGGCCCTCTGCAAGAGCAACCAGAGCTCTTAACCTGTGAGCCATCTCTCCAGCCCCATATTTGTCTGTTTCTGACCTGTCTGATTTCATGCATAAGTTCACCACATCACATCACTGCTTGGCAACTTTTTAGTACTAACTAGTGTATCCTGGTGATATTCATGTCTATCTATAGAAATCTTCCTTTCGTCTTTTTTTCTTTTTCTGCCATGGGAGGGACAGGAGGTGGTGGGGTATCACCAGCAGCCCAGGTTGTTTTCAACTTTATCAACTTCCTGCCTCAGGCTCCTGTATGCCAGGATGACTGGGATTACACTATGCCCGGCATCCCTCATTCTTTTCACAAGGCTGTTGAATACATCATTGTGGTCCAGCATCTTCTTACTAGTCCATTCTGCAGTTTTGTTTGGGGCAAATTTCTTCTGTCGGTGGAGGTATGTTTTGGAGGACTTTCAAGACGCCAGGTCTAAGGATGAGGGCATGTGTGATTTGCTAGATGTCACTGACCTCCCTCTGTAGAAGTTACAGCATTTTGACTCTCCTCTGAAATATATGAAGTGTCAGATGCCAGCCAACAGAATGTATGGGTGCTTCAACTTCTGAGGTGTTTGCCAGTCTATAGGTGAGAAATAGCTCAGTATGATTTTAATCAGAATTTCTCTTACTGTAAGTCTGGTTGAATTTTTTTTCATTTGTTTAAAGACCAGTTCCTTTTTTCCTGGTGAAAATTGTCTTTGTGCAATTTTCCTGTTTCCTATCAGCCTTGATGATTTGTTTTCAGAGTGCTTTAAGTAACTATGAGGAGTTCAGTCCTTTCCTGATAGAAGTTGCAAATGTTTCTCACAGAGTCATTTGTCTCTTTGCTTGTGGCATGTTTTGCCACTAAACGTGGCTTCACATGTACTTAGACAGGCTTATTGGCCGTTTCCTTGACTATACTGATCACAGAAAGGCTTTCCAACTGAGAAGTCAGAAATTCCCAAGGTTTCTCAGAAAAATAAACAGCTCCATTTTTCATACTGAGCTCTAAAACCCATTTGGAGAGTTTCCATTATTCTCTTCCCCAGATAGAGCATAGGTCTGCATCCACGGCTGGCTCCGAGCTGGCTATGAACTCAGTGACTCTGCCTCTTCTACCTCCACAGTTTTTCTTAAATTATTTATGAAGTGAAAATTCAATTTCATATTTTTCCAAATGACTTTTTCAGTAGTTCCAACATCTTTAATTAATATGGGGCTGGAGAGATGGCTCAACAGTTAAGAGCACTGGCTGCTCTTGCACAGGACCCAGGTTCAGCTCCCAGCACCCACATGGTGGCTAACAACCATCCATAACTCTAGTTCTAGGGGATCCAATGCCCTCTTCTGGCCTCTTTGAGCATTGCAGACATGGGTGAACTTATATACATGCAGGCAAAACACTCATACATGTAAAAATAAAAAATGAAATAATTTTAATGTATATTTTTAATTGATTTTTATGCATTTCATATAATACCTCTGAATTATATTTAGAACCCCTCCCTATCCACACATACCACATATTCTCCCCCTCCAGATTTCATGCATTGTCACATATGTTAAGGCCCACTGAGTCAAGCCTTTATACCCAGACATCTCTCAGTGCAAGTTCATCCACTGGAGTTTAGTCAACCTATCTAGACTCACTCCCTTAAAGAATATCAACTCTCCCTCACCCGGCAGTAACTGGCAACCCTGCAGTTGCCAATAGTTCCTCAGCTAAGGTTGGGTCCTGCTGCTCATTTCCCTAGTTCTATGCTGGGTTTTTGTCTGATTGCGTCTGCATGGGTTTTGTGCATGCTGACACCATTGCTACAAGTTCATATGACCAAGTTCCCAGAGGCCTGGAAGACTCTGTTTCCTATGCTCATGTACCAACTGTGGCTCTTACAATCTTTCTGCCCTCTCTTTTGCAGTGGTCCCTGAGCCAATGGGTGGATGCTGTTTAATATAGGCGTCCTACTCAGGGACACACACTCTGCAGTCTCTTATTCTCTACACCTTGGCCAGTGTGGGTTCCGTGTGCATCGCACTCTGTTGCATGAGGAAGCTTCTCTGGTGAGAGTTGAAGGATGTGTTAGTACTCTCTCTCTCCCCTGTTCTGCTCTGTTCCTTGAATCTTAGATGAAGAGGTTCCACTGTAGATGAATCACTTGGGGCTGGGCATCTCTCAGGCACATATTCTCTGTGTGTGACCAGTTGTGGAACTCTGTAATAGCCTCCATCTGTTGCAAAAAGGAACTTCTTTGATGAATGGTGAATGGTATACTTCTCTGTAAATATAAGGATTCATATTTAGCATACAGTAAGAAATGATATTTGTCTAGGAGTATGACAGAGATAGGGTTTTCTCTAGGATCTATGACTGCTTCACCCATATATATTTGGGTATGTTTACAGTGCCACACATGAATTCCCTCCCATTCAGAGGGCTTTAAGTCCAATTAGATAGCTCTTGATTACCCCCAAGATAGAAGGGCCACTGCCGCACTGCTATAGTTTATTGTGCTGATCATTGTTGTGGTTATTAGGCTTTAAAACTGGGGTTGGACCATTGGTTGATTTTCTCCCTTTCACAGTATTCTCTAGAACTATGAGAGCTAGTCTTCAGAGAGGAGGCTTCCAGGTCAGTTCCAGATCCAAGTTCTGTGTCTAGTAAAGTATGTCCTGTGTTCAGTAATATGTTCTCACCTTCAAGTTCTTGGAGGTAATCAAGGGCTGTGGCAATAGCCTGTGTTATTTTGGGAGTCTCTTAGATTATCCTTTCCAACAACTCAGGGGGAGGTTTCTCATGTCTGGCACTGTGTTTCTTGTTAGATAGCCTTCAGGTATACACATGCACTCACATTCAGATATTGTATGCTTATTTTTTCAGTAGGTTTTGAACTAATACATTTCCCTCTGACTTTTTACACCACCTAAGCTTTATTCATCTCTCCTTTCTCCCTGTCTCACCTCTCTCCTCTCTCCCCACTTAAAGTACCCCAATTTTCTCTAATTTCCCACTTGATAATACCTGTCTCCTAATAACCCCCTCTTTTGAGCTCCTTCTTTCCCTTTACCTCCATGGTTCCTTGTATGGCCTTCCCTCATCCCTTCTCAGTTGAACACCCCTATTTTCCCCATTTCCCTCTTGGTAATATCTGTTTCTTATTAGCCCCTCTCTGATTTCTTTTCATTTTCTTGGCTCCTATGGTTATGAGGGAGAACATATGTCACTTGTTTTTCTGAGTCTGTTACTTCACTTAGTATGTTTCTAGTTCCATCTATTTAATCTGCAAATTTCATGATTTCATCTTTCTTTATAGCTGAGTAGAACTCCATTGTGTAAATGTACCACATTTTCATTACCCAATGGTCAGTTGAAAGACATTTAGGTTGTTCTCATTTCTTAGCTATTTGAAAAGAGCAGAAATAAAATGGATGTACAGGTATCTCTTCAGTAGGATGAATCCTTTGGGTGTACACCAAGGAGTGGTTTAACAGGATCATAGGGTAGATTCCTTCTTAGCTTTTTAAATTCTTTACACTGCTTTCCATAATGGTTGCACGAGTTTGCAATCTCACCAGCAGTGAATGAGCTTTCCCCTTTCTCCATCCTCCCCAGCATTTGGTGTCTTTTGTTCTCTTGATCTTAGACAATTTCAGAGGTAAGATGGAGTCTTAAAGTGGTTTTTATCTGCAATTCTCTAATTATTAAGGATGTTGAGCACTTTTTAAGGTGTTTCTTAGCCATTTTTATTTCTTCGTTTGAGGTTTGTTTTGTGCCCCAGTATGTGGTCAATTTTGGAGAAACTTCCATGTGCTGCTGAATAGAAAGTATATTCTTTAGTGCTTGAATGGAATATTTGATAGATGTCTGTTAGGTCCATTTGGTATACGATGTCATTTAATTCAGACATCGTAGTTTATTCTTTGTCCAGTTGACTGGTCTATTGGAGATATTGGGGTATTGAAGTCATCAACTATTACAGGGTTGGGATTAATCTGCATCTTAAAAGTCCTGTAGTGTTGTTTGTATGAAATTGATTGCACCAGCGTTTGGTGCATATATTCATGATTGTAATATCTTCTTGGTCAGTTGTTTCTTTGATTAGAATGACGTGACCCTTTTTTCTCCTGTAATTAGTTTTAATTTGAAGTCTGTTTTGTTGGACATTAGAATCGCAACACCTGCTTGTCTCTTAGTGCCATTTGCTTGGAATATTGCCATCAACCTGAGATTCTTCTTCTTCCTCTATGCCTGTGATGTGTAGATTTGGTCTTTTCATGGTGTCCCACATTTCCTGCATCCATCCTTGTGATTTTTTTTAACTTCCATATTCTTTGCTTCAGCAGTCCAGTTCTTCAACTTTGTTGTCTAGTCTTGACATGTTTTCCATCTCATTCATTCTGCTGTGAGTCTTTCTCCTATCGTTTCAAACTGACTTATTGAATTTTCCAATTCCATCTTCCATTTCGATTTGCATTTTCTTCAACATTTCTATCTCTTTCATGAATTCACTTTTGAAGTCCTGAATTGTTTTTGTCATTCCACTCAGCCATGTATTTGTGTTTTCTTGAGCCTCAGTCAGGAGTGTATTCCTGTCTTCTTTGAGTTCTTTGCCTTGTTTGCGTGTCCTTTAAGTTCTTTGATCGGGTTTATGATTGTTCTTTGACATTCTTCATCCTGGGGTTCCTCTGGATGATTCTCAGTGTAGTACACTTCTGTAAGACTGGCTTTTGGGGGCACATATTCTCTTGTTTTTTTATATTATTTGTGTTTTTGCATTGTCATTTGGGCATATGGATGCCTTTTGTTGTTTGTGTGTCTAATATGAAATTCTGTCATTTAAAGTTTGGCTGGTGTAGCTTGTTTGCTTTTTACTCAGTATGAATCGTTAATTGATGTGTGCTTCAGGTTCTCCTTTTTGATTCTTTTATTGCTGGGACAGGTAGGTTCCAAGCTGACTGAAATACTCTCTGGTGGCACAAAGCTATGGGGGTCCATTGGCTGTGTTCTGGTGGGCTATAAAGGAGGTCTCAGGCAGGAAGATCAGGAGGGGGTCGTAGAGCTAATGCTGGTGTGGGAAGCAGTGGGAAGGGTCTGAGTTAGGAGGTTGGTCCAGAGATCTGAGGCAGGAAGAGTAGGAATGGACCTAGGCTCAAGGCAGGGTAGTAGGCAGGCCTGTGGCAGGCAGATCGGAAGGCCAAGGGCAAGGCGTGGGTGGGGACAGCCTGTGGAGAGTCTCACAAACTAGGCAGAATAGGTAGGTGTGGGCCCTGAAGTGGGAGAATGCAGCTAGTCTGAGTGCAGGGGATCAGGACACAGTGGACAGGGTCTGGGCTAGGAAGCTAGACCAGAGAGCTGAGGTGGAAGAGTAGGAGTGGGCCTAGGCCCAAGGGTAGAAGTGGGACAGTGTAGGGAGAGAGTAGAGCTGCCCAGGGTGCAGGGGAATCAAGGTACCAATGAAATAATTTTTAAAACCAGAACTCCACATGTCCAGCCAAGTATATGGCTTATACCTGCAATCCCAGCACTTAGGAAGCTGAGACAGGAGGATTTCCACAAGTTCTAAGGCCAACTTGGACTAAATAGAGAGTTTCAGTTTAGCCTGGGCTCTCATGTGAAACCCTGTCTAAAAAAAATCCAAAAAGCAAAGAGAATGTCCACATTTTCTCAGGTATTTTGGATGCCATCTTGATCGTACAAATGTGTTATAATAGCTCTTTCTCAGATTACTTTGGTTTTTTGTTTGTTTGTTTTTTTGTTTGTTTGTTTGTTTGAGACAGGGTCTCCTTGTAGCCCCAGCTGGCCTGAAACTCACTTTGTAGACCAGGCCAGCCTCTATCTCAAAGACAGCAGCCTTCTTTTCTGCCTCCCAAGTGTTTGGATTAAAGGTATGTGGCACCATGCCTGGCAGAATTTTTAATGATATGGTGACTTACGTTCTAGTTTTCTGTCTTATATTCTTAATGCGAGGTCAGTAGTTGTCTACATTTATAAGTGCAATGTCACCCTTTGTCAAGTTTTCTCCCAGTGTAGCCTGTGTGTGTGTGTGTGTGTGTGTGTGTGTGTGTGTGTGTGTGCACTATTTCTCCTGGGGTCAGATTTAGTGTGTATATAAAACAATAAGAACCTACCATGCTCCAAATACCATATCTGTCTAGCAGAGACTGTTGCAAGAGCCCAGTGCCCAGAGGTCAAAACACACAGCCCATATTTCTTGGCTCATATTGTGTGGTGATTATGAGACCTTCCCACAAAAGCCTTTCTAATGTGCTAGGACGCTCTTATGCTATACCTGAAATAAGTTGAGTTTTTTTTAATCTACTAGAGAATTTTAACCATAGCCTAATTCTCCCACCAAGTCTTTTGAATAGATATCCTCACAATAGGCTTCTTTCTTTTAGGCTGATTTTGTAACTTTTCCTTTGGGTTCCAGTTATTACTGATACGGTGACTGTGGTAGTTGCTTTTCTTGTTGCTGTAAATAAATATCTGATAAGAAGCAGCTTAAGGGAGAAGTTTATGTTGGCTCACCACATGAGGGGAGATAGTCCATCACAGTAGGTAAAGTATGGTGGCACCAGTGGCTTGTGGCTCTCCAAGACTGTGAGGCTGCTTGCTCACATCTAGGCAGATCAGGAAGCAATGTAGCCAGATGAATTTGATACCCAGCTAGGTTTCTCTCCCCTCCCCCCGACCTTTTTATTCAGACTGGGATCCTAGCCCATTGGATGGTACTGTCTACATCCAGGGTGGGATTTTTCCCCCTTCTCAGTTAATCTTCTCTGAAAATGCCCTCACAGACACACTGAGAAATATGTCTCCTAGGTGATTCTCAATCTAGTCAACTTGACAATGAAAATGAACCTCACAGTGGCAGAAATCTGTTTACCTAACCCCAAACAGTACTCATCTTCTTCCAAACTCTTATTGCTGGGCATGGTGGTGCACACCTTTAATCCCAGCATTTAGAAGGCAGAGGCAGGTGGACCTCTGTGAGTTCAAGGTCAGCATGGTCTACATAGTGAGTTCTAGTCCAGCTGGGGCTATAGGGAGACCTGTCTCAAAAAGACCAAAAAAGAAAAAAAAAGATGAAGAAGAAAAGAAAAGAAAAAGGACTTCTTCTTACAAAGAGAATTGATACTCTTCCCAGATCCCTTTGGCTAGATCAGATCCCATGGGTTCCAAATGACATGGGACTGGAATCAGTGTCTTAGTCAGTGGTGACCAAAGAGATACCCTTCACCACAAGGGAATCCTCAGCTTCATCTCTCATTTTGATGTCCTCACCTTCTCCCAAACATTAGTATTTTACTCACTGCCTCATAACCCTAAAGTTTCCGAGAGATTTGTGAGGGGGGTTACTCTTAAAAGTTCTCCTGAGACTCTACTCTTACAGAGGTCAAACAGAATTCTGTGGTGGCCTAGAGGGCCAGTGTCTGATGCAAATCCTGGCTGGTTTTCCACATCTCACCACCCTTCTGTTTAGCCAGAACCTGATGTCTAGTATTCTGTTACCTTCCTGTTCATTCATGTCCTGGGTTGACTTGTGCCTCTTCCAAATATGGTGAAGAGTCTTCCATCCTGGAGGCTCAGTTCAGGCTCTTCCTTCTTTCTGAAGCCTGTCCTACCTGGGTCACAGCACAGTGCTCTCTCCCATCTGTGTTCTTACAGTAGTCGGTGTTCCTCACTTTCACAGGTAGCAAGCATTCCTTGTTACCCTCAAGGGTAGGTCTGACTGGTTCTGACTGAGTGTAAGTTCTTTAGGGAAGAGGTTGTGCTTCTATGCACCTAGTGTGGTACCCTGGGAATGGCAAGAGTCCACCAGTGCCGCAGTCAGTGCCACAGTCATGGGCAGGGCATCTGCAAAGCAGACCCTCAACACAGGTCAAACAAGACTCCAGTGGTTACACAGCAAGAAAGCATGGCTCCTATTGAGAATGATGAAATCAAGGAAGACTACCATGTTTCTCTACAATAAATTTAGAAGGAGCCAATGACCAGACTAGTTAAAATTAATCCAATCCTACTTAAATTCATCCTTTCCCTCTCCTTTTTCTTCTCTCTCCTTCCTTTTTACCCAGAATTTCTTATCAATGGACTTTGGCTCAGTATTTACACTTTGATCAATGTTTCATACTTTCCTATTTAAAAAGTATTCTGAAGCCAGGCATGTAGGCATACACCTTTAATTCCAGCACTCAGGAGGCAGAGGTAGTGGATCTCTGCCAGAATGAGGCCGGCCTCGTATTGAGTTCCATACCAGCTACAGCTAAGGGAGGCCTTATCTCAAAACTAAACCAAAACAAACAAACAAAAGAACAAATAACAAAAAAAGTACCTTGAAATTATATAATTCAATTGCCAGAAAAGAGCTTAAAGTTTTCTTCGATCAGTTTGAGGCAATAGAGCCATAGATGGGCATCAAACAATTGTTGGTAAAATGTCAAATACCATGTTTATTAGCCAAGGGATTCTGGGTAACTTGCTCACGACATTGAGCTTTGTTGCCTACCTGTAATAAATAGATAATATTACCTTCCAAGAGTGGTTACCATGAGGGTTAAAACATTTGTCTTAGTCAAACTGACTTGTGGGCATGTCTGTGGGAGCATTTTCTTGACTGTTAATTGATGTAGGAGGGACCAGCCCACTGTCAACAGTAGCTTCCTTGGCAGTTGGTCCTGGGCTGTATAAGAAAAGCAGCTGAACAAGCAGCAGATCAGCAAGCAGCGTTCTTCCATGGTCTCTGAGTCAAGCTCTTGCCTTGGTTCCTCTAAGTGATAGACTATAATTTGTAATTTAAAATAAACTCTTTACTCCCCAAGTTGCTTTTGGTCATGGCGTTCATCAGGGGAACTGAAAACGAACACACGTGCAGTATGTGAGACCAGTGGTTTTCAAACCATGTTCCTCAGAGCTCTGGAGTGGTGGTGCTGGGGTCTACAGCAACCATGGCTATGTTAGCAGCTGCAGGCAAAGGGCTTGTCTGGTGGCCAGAATTCCAGGTCCCCAAACCTCCAACTGCAGCAATTATATTATCACATTCTTTTCATACTGCAATTCTGTGTAAAACTACTCTTTTCTTAATTTTGTATTGTTTTTGTTAATTTTGGGGACTGCAGGGTCTTGCATGTGGAAGGCAAGTACTCTTGCATCAAGCTCTACCCCAAGTCCAGACTACCCAATGTTGAAAAGAGAGAATTTTTTTATTTATTATTTTTATTTTATGTGTATGACTGTACTGCTTGCATGTATGTAAGTGCACCCATGATTTGCAATACTTGTAGAGGTCAGAAAAGGGTGTCAGATTCCCTAGAACTGGAATTATGGACAGTTGTTAGCCACCATATGGGTACTGGGAATCGAACCCAGGCCCTCTGCAAGAGCAGCCAGTGTCTTAACCACTGAGCCATCTCTATAACCTCTAGAGAGAAATTTTTTGAAAAAATAATTTAGCTTGGTATATATATTAGTATTTTTCAGTTCTACATTTACAAAAGCATATTGGCTGATTTTTACAACTAAGTATTTCTAGCTTTTAGAACAAAGGCATATTAGGAGAAATATATTTGATTCTTTAAAATTTTATCTATGATTTATTTTTAATTATGTATATATGTGTGTCTTTGGGTGAGTATGTAGATGTGAATGCAGGTGCCCACAGAAGCCAAGCTTCCTGGGATTCCCTGGGAGTTACAGGCAGCTGTGAGTCACCTGACATGGTTGCTGGGAATTGAACTTGGGTCCTCTGGAAGAGCAGTATGTGCTATTACCGTTGAGCCATCTCGTTAGCCCCAATTTCAATGGGTATTTTTAAATTACAATGTTGGGCTGGAGAGATGGCTCAGCAGTTGAGCACTGGCTGCACTTGCAGAGGACCCAGGTAGGTTCCCAGCACCCACATGACGGCTAACAACAGACTGTAACCCCAATCCCATGGGATCCAATGCCTTCTTCTGGCCTCCATGGACATTGAACACATGTGGCACACTTACATATATAGAAGTAAAACATAATACATTCAAAAACATTTTAAAAATATTTTAGTATACTGTGTTAATTGGGAAAGCTTTTACTCTGTCCCAAAACACACCCTGAAAGTTTACTCATTCAACTGAAAAAGCAAACAAACAAACAAAACGTTTATTGGATAAATGTTTAGACACATAAACTGCATATAGCATAATGTTTTGAAGAAATGAGATAAGGCTGGAAAATCTCTGCTGTGAAAGCACAGGGCATTACCATGCTCATGATATACTAACATCTGTATCTCATTTGTACTCCCATATCTACCATGCTCTCTGAAACCTGGAGATTAAAACAGCGGCTAGGATTGAAGGTTATACAAATACAATGTGAGCTCATAAAGTTCTCATAACTCTAATTAAGACTGCAAGGTCTCAGGAAGGTAGAATATCAGAGAGACTGTCTCATGACTAGGTTGATGGTCTACTCTTGATGCAGCTATTGCTACCAGTGGCCATCAATAGATTATTCATACCAGACATTATGTTGAGTAATCTGGTTATCACAACATCCTATGAGGAAGGTGTTATTATCCCCACTTTATAGACAAGAAACTGAGGTCCAGAGAGTCTGAGTAATTGCCCATCATCACCTATCTAGTAAGAGAAGTAACCAGGAGCCCCTACTGTACCTACTGTGTATTGTTTTCCTCATAGACCAAGCCTATAACTACACTGATTTAATTATTAGTAAGTGAAATGGACAAGACAGCTCTTATAACTTTTTAGGCCCACAGTTTTTTCACCAAAAATATTAACAAGGCTGGGGGTATTAGGTCATTGGTAAAAAGAAAAAAGAAAAACAAATGAAAATTAATAGAATAATGAATTAGTTACTTTTCTGTTGTTGTGATAAAAAAAAATGACCAAGGTAACTTATAGAAGTAAGAGTAATTGGGTTTGTGGTTCCAGAGGGATCAGAGTCCATCATGGTGGGGGAGGCGTGGCAGGAGGCAGCCGAAGCAGAAAGCTGAGAGCTCACATAAGCACCCACAGGAAGCAGAGAGAGAAAATGGGAAATGGGGCAAGGCTAGGAACTCTCAACACTTGTCTCCAGTGATGTGCTTCCTCCTGCAAGGCCACACCTAAACCTCCACAAACAGCATCACAAACTGTGGCCACACATTGAAATACTTGGAGCCTATGGGAAAAATTCTCATTCAAACCACTACATACATCTTCTCTTTAGTTTATAGACTATAGAAATATTTTATTGACTGAATAATATCATTTTAGGAAATTAAAAAATTTAGGAAATTTTAGATAAGCCCAGTTAAAGAAGGCAGATAGATAATGTGCTTCCTTTGACTCTCCTAAGACATGTAAAGAATGAGCAAATCTTTCAGAATGCTGGAAACAGAAGTATCAGCGGTAGAAATTTTAATGACTTCGATACATTTCTGGAAGCCAGAAAGCCTTTAAAGGTCTCCTTTGACATTCCACAGCATAATACCACAAAAGCCAAACACATGCATCTGAGAAGGCTTCAGTCACGGGCCTCAGGTAGAGAGGCTCCAAGCTTGGAGGCAGCAGGTAGAAGGAACAAACGTGAGCTTCAGAGTAATCAGGACAGCCACCCACAGAACAGACAAAGCACAGAGCTGGACATTCATACCTACTGTCTACACTCCACACGTACAACAGCTCTTTACTGTCAGCTTCGGCATAGTGACCGTAGTCTTCAGAGAACACATTTTTTCGGGGTGGAATACAGGGATTCAGTGGCAACAGAAGTATTTTTCATCCTGAAGGGCCCAAAACCCAAGACTCTAAAAGTCTTGGCAACAAACAAACATCTAGCTCCTCTCCAAACTGGAATTCCATCTCACCTGTAACCAGTTGCTTCCTTGGGAAATTGTGATAACTGAATCTGATGGCTAAATAGAAACTTAGTTGTGGCAAAGCCACCCATGCAGAGCTGCAGCCAACCTTCACATTTACAGAATGGCCTTCCACTAATGAAATCCACCTTGTTGGACTAGAGTCATCAGCAGAGCTCTTCATTCCTGTGTGTGAGTGGCCGATGAAGGGTCTATAGGAAAATCAACAGGTATCAGGGGAACTACTGAGATGCGTGCAGGGCTCTGAGCAAAGAGAAGATAAGTGAGATGGAACTTACAAACTGTCTAACTCTCCCCGAAGAGACTGGGAGATGCTGGTACCCATAAAGACAGCACTATCTGCTAGGGAGCAAAAAGAATCAATTGGAGAATAAGAAAGAATTGTTGGAAATTTTAAAGTACAAAGGACAGTTTTTAAATGATTAATGAAGAGCTAAAGGGTGGAATGGAAGCTGCTGAAGACAAAATAGGAATGTGATTGATAAAGCAATAAAGCGAAGGGCCTCTCCCGGAAGGCAAAGATGACACGAAATACAACGGAAAAACTAAATCAGTGAAAATATGTAAAAAGGCCGAGTGCTTATCTAAAGTTCTAGAAACAAAGAACGGATGTAACCAAAGACACAATCATGAAAATTGCCTTAATCTGTACCGTTCTTCAGCTTGAAAAGACCCAAGAAATACAAACATTTAATAAAAATGACACTCACCTCTGTTAGTGTTAGAAATCTAGAAAACTAGGGCTGAAGACAAAAGAAAAATCCACAAGGCTAGAGAGAAAAATAGGTTACCACCAAAGAACAAGTAAATCAGACCCCAGACCTCGTCCAGCAGCACTGGAAGCTGGAAGCCCATGGGATCATGTGTCACAATACATTAAGAGTGCTGAACATGGAAACCTGTTCCCTTAACCCCAGCACCTGGGAGCTGAGGAGGATCTCAAGTTTGAGACTAGCCTGGGCTATACAGCACAGCTTTATCTCAAATAAATCATTTCTTTAAGGAAGTAAGATATATTTAGATTGATGATCTTCAGAATGATTTGAAGACTAGAAACCAAGTGCCAGGACAAAGTTGATAAGATTACAAATATGCAGTGATTCAGAAACACTGTGTTCCCTGCATACTTTAAAAATTATCTAAATAGGGCCTGGGGAAATGGCCTAGTTGGTAAAGTGCTTGCCAAATAAGTATGGGACCTGAGTTGAATCTCTAGCACCTATAGAAGAAAATGGGTATGGGGCATTCTTGAAATTCCAGCACTGGCAAGGTGGATACAGGAGGGTCCCGTCCCTGGAGCGTGCTGGCCAGTCATTCTAGCTAAATTAGTGAACAGCATGTCTAATGAGAGACTGTCTCAAAACATAAGATGGATAGCAATTGAGGAAGACACCAGACATTGACTTTTGGCCTCCATACACACACACAGATGTGTACCTGCACACACATGCACATCTGCCCACAAACAGGTATACATACACACAAGGACACATACACATACATAAGCATGTACACACATGAACGTATATATATGTGTGTGTGTGTGTGTGTGTGTGTGTGTGTGTGTGTAATAGCTACTTAAATGTGTGTCCTAATGAAACAGGAATCCAAGAAAAAGATCCAAAAATACAAGGTACTAATCCAAAGGGTACTGAAATGAAATCCACATTTGACAGTTATAGAGGAAACCCAAGAAAGTAGCACAAAAAGGTCAGGAACGGAGTCTTCAAGAAGACAGTCGATTTCGGAACAAGCAATTATCTTTTCTGTTAATAAGAAAAAAGGAAGCCAGAGAAAACCGGAAAGAAACTGAAGCTGAACAAATTTTCTCAGCTCTAAGGCCATCCTCAGATGAGGCTGGCCTTTGGACACTTGGAGTAAGAAGCGAGCATCGTTTTCATTTGTACACTCAAAGTATTTTTCTTTAAGGAGCACACACTTAACCAAAATAGAGCAAGGTTCATTTTTCCTGCGGCTCTATCATGGTAACTGGTTTTACAGTGAGTAATTGTTCCAGTTATCTTGCTACATAACAAATTACCTCAGAACACAATGGCTTAAAACAACAATCGTTTATTGTCTGCCATAGTTTCCGAAGCCAAGAAATTTGGGAGCAGCTCAGCTAGGTGGTTCTGGCTCAAAGCATCATGGGAGGCTGCAGTTAAAAGGGGCTGGGCCCGGAGTGAACTCGAAGGCTTCTTCACGCGTGTGTCTGAGGTCTTTGCTGGGAAGACTAAAAAGATGGAGGACTGGGGATCCTTGGCAATCTTTCTCTACATTCATGTAATCTGATAATATGGTCTCTCTGAATGTCAGCTATAGGGTAGTTAGACATCCTCCATTATGGCTCAGGGTTCCAAAATCCTATGTCCCCAAATTGAATTAGGTAGAGGTAGTATTGCTTATAATCCCCTAGAATAAGAAGTCACGCTTCCACTGAACTCCATCAGCCAAGGTGGTCAACAAAATCCCTTTGCAGTTCATGGGAAATGGAGATAGAGTCCAACCCTTGTTATTGAGAGTGGAGAAGTTCGGAAAGAGTGTAGTTATTTTTTAGAAACATAGTCTGTCATGGTGTTGAATCTATCGTTTTCATTGGCTTGAATTTAAATATCAATTTACAGATAAAACGTGGAAGGCAAACAGGAAAAAAGTAAATTTTATAAATCTTGAAAATTAAAGCAAAATTCTATTACTGACATGGAACACGGAAAAGGGCTGTAGAAGTACAGATGCAATGACACTTCCTTTCTGTTCCTGCTGTTGCTGTTGCTGACACAGGTCTAATATCCCAGACCGGGTACCACACAATGAAATTTAGGCAATGGCAACTGGTATAGCTACTTGTATGTGATACAAATACATCTTATAAGCATTTTGCTAAATAAGCCAGATACAAAGGAATTCTTATACTAGCATCCCATTTATATCCAAGTGTAAAATAGGAGACAAACCAGGGCCAGAAGTCACACAATGATTGTTTTTGAAGGGGCATGTGGGGAGCTTTTAAGATGCTGGTAACATTTTTTACCTTGACTTTTATGGCTGCTCATTAGAACATCCACTTTGCTATAATTCAGTGAGTTGTACCTTTATGATTTTTATGTATGGATCATACTTCCACAAAATTGTCAAGTTTTAGTCAAAGTGAGTGATTAGAAAGCTGTTTTAGGGGCTGGAGAGATGCCTCAGCAGTTAAGAGCACTGGCTTCTCTTGCAGAAGACCCGGGTTCAAATAGTAACAACCATCTGTAACCCCAGCTCCAGGGGATCCAATGCTCTCTTCTGTCCTCCATGGATACCGCACAACATGGGTACATACATACAGACAATACACTCATACACATAAAATAAAAATAATAAAATATTTTAATAAAAAGAAAGCTGCTTTAATTTTGTTAAAGCTTTGAACAAATATTACTTTCCCTAACTCAAGAAATAGTCAGAAAAGCAAAGTTTGATCAAGCATCATCAAAACACACAGCTCCACAAAAGCAAAACTATTCTTTGGTTGAATTTGCCTTAACTAAAATGATTATTCAAGACTCACAGCATCTCCAGTGTTACAGAGATGATAGATAGATGATAGAAACTGATGACAGATAAATTAGATAGATGATAGATAGACGATAGATTAGATAGATAGATAGATAGATAGATAGATAGATAGATAGATGATAGATAGATGGATAGATAGATAGATAGATAGATAGATAGATAGATAGATAGAGGGCTGAGGAGATGGTCCAGCACATGTGAGGGCTGGAGCTCAGGGTCCCAGCAACCACATAAAAACTGGGCAGACATGACGATTCCCCTATAATCCCAGCACTTGGGAGGCAGAGGCAGGTAGCTCCTAGGGCAAGCTGGCTAGCTAGCTATGTGAGCTCTGGGTTCTAGGGAGAGAGGTGGAGAACAGTTGACTAAGACACCTGACACCAACTTCTGGCCTCCCGGTGTATCCACACCTGGACACACACATTTGCTTACACTTAATGCAAGTATGAATATACACATAACACATTTACATGTGATATAGAGCCTGATGGAATTTTTTTATAATATTTTATTTACTTTCTTTTTAATGTGTATGAGTATTACCTGCATGTGGGTAAGTGCACCTGTGCCATGCAATGCCCATGGAGGTCAGAAGAAGGCTTTGGATCCCCTGGAACTGGAGTTACAGACAGGTGTTAACCCCCATGTAGGTGCTGGAAATCAAACCTGGGTCCTCTGCAAGAGCAGTCAGTGCTCTTAACCACTCAGCCATCTCTCCAGCCCTTGAGCTTGAGGAGTATTTAAAGAAAATGTAAATTTCAATTCCTGTTTTCTCTCTTTGTCTCTGTCAGCAAGGTTCAGCTGACAAATTTGTGGTTAGAACTCTGACACAGTTAGCTAGAACCACATGCCTTGTGTCCTGACGAAATTTCCTCAAACCTGTTTGTCTCAAACTTCTGCAGTGATTTTCAGACAGAGTTTTGTTTGTTTGTTATATGTTTTTCTTTTCTAAATTTATAACCATTTGCCTGGTTTTAGGACTTTGCTGAAAGCCAATCAATATGTAAGTTTCCTGCTCACTGTAACCCAATGCCTAAGGTATCAAAGATATGTGCTACGTCCCTTCAGGGTCCAGATTTTGAGGCTTGAGCCTGCTGGACCAGGCTGCAACCTAAATAAAATACCTGCTTCCTGTGCACTCCTGGTGTCCTGCCTGATCTTTCCTATAACACATACAAAAGAAAGAAAGAAGTAGTGAATGATTCATTATGATAAACACTCGAGGGGTACAAGTTTTCAAAGGAATAAAGAATCACCTTTCAAAGTACTGCTGCTTTGCAAAGACTCATTAACAAATGACAGCGAAAGGATTACGACTGTCTGGAAATTTGCTGAGACACTCACTATAAAACAGAGTGTCTATGGGTTTTTACAAGACTATGTTCTGCCAGTGTCATTCTGTCTAGAGTGAGTACTCTTTCTCCAAATTAATCCACCTTAGAAGCTATGAAAGGAGAACTTTGGGATAACAACATTTAGCAGAATTAATCCTAGTCAGCAGGCAAGTTCAGAGAGGCAGTGGAGGTGCTAGAAAACGCAAGTACCAGTTATATACAGTTATCAGTCCTGCAAATGGCAAGGGAAACCTCCTCCTCCTCCCCCTCCTTTTCCTGTTCCCTCCCTGTTTTTCCCTCCCCCTCTCCCCTTTCCCTCCCCCTCCCCCTTCTTTTTTTAAAAATATGTTTTATTCTTTTTATTTTGTGCGTATGAGTGTGCTGTCTGCATGTATGTAAGTGTGCCCATGTTGTGTAATGCCTGGGGAGATCAGAAGAAGGCATCAGAGTCCCCTGGAAATGGAGTTATGGGCAGTTGTTAACCACTATGTGGGTGTTCGGAATCGAACCCAGGTCCTCTGTAAAACCAGTCAGTGCTCTTAACGTTGAGCCATAGCTCCAGCCCACCTTCTTTTTCTTCCCCTCACTCCTCCCTCTCTTCCTCTTTTTTTCTTTCTCCTCCCCGCACTTTCCCCTTTTCACCCTTCCTTCCTTTCCCCTCCTCCTCTTCCTCCTCTTTCTTTTCCTGCCATCTCTCCACCCTCCTCCTCTCCCTCTTCCCCTCATCCATCTGAGTACACCAAGCTGACTTGATAGGCCGTAACATAAACGACAGAACGCATGGAATCGGTGGGGGGGTCCTTTGGGAGAATGCAGTGGAGGAGTGGGTATAAAGGTGATTGAGATGACTTGTATGAAATACAGAAAAATTCAGTAAAAACCTTAGAGCTCCAAACATGCTAAACAAGCAGACTGCTACTGACTACACCCCCGTCACTTATTTTATTTTCTTTTTTGGATTTTGGGATTTAACCCAGGACTTATTTTCACTTTTTTAGTGTAAAAATTTGGGTCAAATAGTGTATTTACTATGTTACCATATTATGTTTTAGACTTTAAAGCTATAAGGAGTCTTAATGTTGGAAATGCGTTTCTATTTTTCAAAACCTTTAAGAAGATCCTAGGAAAGACAAGGGCACAGCAAGCCCAGGCAAGTGCGCACTTCATTAAAAAGGACAGCATTTGAAAGTGAGAAACCCAGTTAGGCCGTGTCTTTGTTTATTATTTAATGTAAATAGTATTTCACAACAAAATTAACAGGCAGCACAAGAGGTTAAGCTTGTGAGAGAAAACTGAAAATAAAGGAATAGGGTGTCAGCACTTTCTAAAACAAAAAGCATTTTTTGCCCTACTCCTGTTTTGTGGAAAGTGCCAATTTATGTTCACTGATTCACTCAGAGTGGTAATATTTAATTTCCTACACTCTTTGAAGGACAACAAGTAACTACTTGGATGGAGTGGACTTTATAATAGCATTAGGAGACCAATAGGTTAAGTCAATGTTTGCTCAGTTGGGGTCTGCTGTAGCAGCCATAATGGAGTTCCTGGCCAGATGCAAAGTCAATAGGTCAAAGCAATTGACCAGTAATGACGTAGGACAAGCCTGTGGAAGCCAACCTTTGGCTCCCAACATCCAACATAAAAAACAAAACAAAACCACAAGACCTGTATTCCGAGCCTTTTTATTCCTGTGTCATGGCAGAGAAGGAAACAGTGGAGCGTCTCTAGGTTCAACCTGGATTCCGTTACCAGGCAGAGGCGACTTTCCGAGACACCCATTTCCCAAAGGCAACAATTACATAAAAGCATTAGAAGAACACACATCATTATTTTAGGGAAGAACACCTTGAGAGAATTAATCCAAGATGGAACAACTTCTATACTGCCTCATCTTCAAAGTTCTGAGGTCACACATGCTTGCCCTGCGGTAACAGGCACTCAAAAGCTGCTTTCGCTAAAAAGCACAGACGTGTCACTTGGGCTCGCCAGGTAACCAAGAGCAGGAGGAAGGCCTGGCATCTCAATTTCCATGTTGACATTTGCCTCCTTTACTTCAGGTCCACTGTTTACTTCTACATGTAGGTGTGTTATTCAAACCAAGTTCTGTCTAGAAACTGGTGATACATAACCTACCTCATCTCCCTTCAAGGCTGAAAACTCAGAGTAACTGAGGCATCTTACTGTCAGCTTTTATAATGTTCTATTCTAGACCTCCTAAAAGGCATCTAAATATCCCTAACAGTTGTTATAAACACTCAGTCGCCTTGAATTCCAGGAACAGCAGAGCCTTGCGGGACCAACCAGCCCCAGAAGAGGGCAATTGTCTGTGACAGCAAGCTGTACTTTGAAACACGAATAAACTTCTATCAGGAGCCATCTTGACCCCACAGGCACTTCTCTGGATCATTTTATAGAACTAGAACTGAGACCATGATCAACCAGATCATACCTTGCCAGGACTGCTGAATTGTGCTGACCTCTTGCACATTGCCCCAGTTCTTCCTGTAGTTCTAAATCTCACGTCACCACCCTGAAGATGAACATGTGGGGCCTGGACTCCTGTATCAGCTCCTGATCCCAATGTGACCACACTGATTAAATCTCTGTTCTCTACTTTTTACCCTTGTTCATCTCTTCACTGAGGCACTGGGATGGGTAGCCCAGTGTAGTCTGTTGGGGCTGTTGGAGCCTGGGGTTTTGCCCTAAAACAGACTCTCTACTAACCAGCAGAGTAACTCCCGGGACCTCTTCTTTTGTCCCTTGGGAAACTCAGAGCGCCCAGTACATTAAAAAAAAAAAAAAGAAAATAGAAATCAAGCACAAGGAGGATGGATTTTCTTTCTCCTCTCCATATACTTTCTCCTTTTAATTCTGCAGTTAAATATGGCTGGATGAGTTAAAAACAGGGCTGCTGTAAAACCAATACACCCCCGACTAACTGAATTCCTCCCGCCAGTGTTTTGACTGGTCAGTGCTCTCGCTTGTTGCATATTGTTACTATCACCACTGGGAATAAACAGCCTTTTATAGGAGCCCTTCTCTGCTTCCTGATCTCAATAGCTATGAGGTAAAACTATTTGCTGGTAGAGGGGAAAGGAATCTTTCCTAAGTTGTTAAAAGTATAAAATCACTTCGCTTTCTCCAGGAGTGTGAAGATGGGAGATGGTGAAACAGGTAGAGCCAGTCACCCAAGGACTGCTGACAGCCATGGGGCTGAACACACAGCAGTTCTCCATCTGGGCTGCCAGCTCGGGAGCCAGATGGGGCCTGATCTGTAAGTCCTTCCCAAGTGATTCCATATACTGCCAAGCTCTACAGAGTTATCTTGGCTGTGGGAGCTTGGGAACCAATGGGATGGATGGATGGATGGATGGATGGATGGATGGATGGATGGATGGACCAACGGATATGGATATGGATATGGATTAAGGCATGTCTAGAAGGAGAACTCTCAAATATGTAAGCAGTGGGGACTTAGAAACATGGACCAATGACAGACATGATGCCTTTGTAACAATAACACTCCAGTGCGCAGTTATGGCTGTGATAACAAGAGGTCAAGGAAGGCCAATGAAAACAAAGGTATGTGTTTTGCACCTCAGATGCTTAGCAAAAGTCATCTAAGGTTGGTGCTTTTTAAGTTTGATATTTAAATCTTTTCATCTTAGATGAATTTTAGATGTACAAAAATTTGCAGATAGAATTCAGAAGTATAGTTTTCCCAGTTTCATCTATTATTAACATCTTATATTAAGATAGTACACTTATCACAATTCCGTGTTTGCCTGTTTGTTTTTTAGACAAGTCTCGCTACATAGCCTAGGCTGGTACTGAACTCACTGTGCAGTCCAGACTGGCCTTGATCTCGTGATCCTCCTATCTCAAACTCCCGAGTGCTAGGTTTGCAGATATGTGCCACCGTGCCCTGACACTTATCACAGTTATTATGTGTTTTTATGAACAAAAGTTGATTGTTCAGATTTCCTTGGTTTTTACCTGGTATCCATCCAAGTTATCACACAGCAGTTAGTTGTCACCTCTTTTTGGGAGTTTTTTTTGGGGGGGACTATAACACTTTCTCAGACTTTTCTTGTTTTGGATAATACTGAATACCCTGAGGTATCTTGTAGAATGTCCCTCAGTTGGGATGTTTGGCTTTTCTCTCAGTTACAGGTTTGGGGAGGAAAGTCACAGAGGTGAAGTATGTCATGTGTATCCAAGGTATACACATTCAAAATGAGGATTTGTCTTCATTGCCAACGTGACTGAATTTGGAATCCTCGTGGAGACACATCTCTGGGGGTGTTTGTGAGGGTGTATCCAGAAGGGTTTAGCTGGAAAGAGAAGATCCATCCACACTAAGTGTGGGTAGTACCATCCCACGGACTAGGGTGCCAGACTGGATGAAAAGGGTAAACAAGCTGACCATTCAGCATGCAGCTCCGCAATGTAACCAGCTGCCTCCCATTCTCCCGCCTTAGGTGAAGTTGCTCTCAACACCACACCTTCCCTGCCATGATGGACTGTACCCTCAAACTGTGAGCCAAAATATATCTGTCCTCCTTAAGTAGTAGATTGTCATGTATTTTATCACAACAAGGAGAAAAGTCACACTCCAAAGACCATCCTTCCTATTATGGAGGGGGTAGGAAACCCTTATGAAAGGCCGATATAACTCATTCTAGGACCAAGTCAAATTCCATGAACACTCAACCATTACCTTATTCAATGAGATGGACTATGCTCAGAACTCATTAGCCTTCAATGAGCAACAGAACCAGAACTGCCCAGCCACAAGCCTGCACAGAGGTAGTGCAGGCCATGAGTGACATTTCTTTTCACTTCCTATTGCTTCATGCATTTCAGATTCACTGTCTGTATCTCCAACATACTATCAGGCTGAAGACCATCTTAGATCCGGAACTCTGGAAATTACCTCCCAAGACTGAGATTGTGTGCAGGAGGTTTGCTGGGGAGTGGGAGCTGTTAAGACCTCAACGAAGGAGGGAGACAGACTGGACAGGAGAAGCCCATCCACAGTCCATGCAGCTGTTACAGAAACCTCAGCCAAGGTCGTGTAAACTCTGAATCTGGTTGACCCCTCGGAGATACTTTGACTTGAGGCTAGGGGCTAGGCCTTTGCACATCTTTACTGATTAATTGTTAAACGAAGACTGTGTCCAGGGAAGGACTTAACTTTGGCCACAGTTCCTTGCTTTGAGCACAGGCAGCTGCTAGAGTGCTAGGCCCTAGTGAACTCTTAGTAGACAACATTCCCAGCACTGGGAAGAACAAGTTTGAGACTAATTCTAGGTAATGTCTTAAAGAGCATCCAACATTGATTACAAAGATAAAAAATCTGTTTACTGGGGCTGAAGAGATGGCTCAGCAGTTAAGAGCACTGGCTGTTCTTACAGAAGACCAGGGTTTGGATCCCAGCACCCACATGGTGGCTAACAACTATCCATAAATCCAGTTCTAGGGGAATCTGACATTCTCGTCTGACCTCTGCGGGCATTGAGTGCTTAGAGTTTGTTGCTGTGGAGCTTGGAACAATTATGCTAAAAGAATTGTGGACAATGGAGACCTTGATTATGAAGCTTCAAAGGGAAGCAGAGACTATCAGCGCTGTTTGTATGATACCTTGAATTGAGAATCTGTGGGTTCTGATTAGCTGGGGCTGAAGAATCAGTTGTGATTAAGAAGAGACTATACCCACTAAAGTGAAACCTTTGCTTTACTGGGACAATTGATGCTGGTTAGCTAGTTAGCTAGAAAAATCAGCTGTAGGTAACAAGAGACCAGCATCAACTGTGGCAAAATGTTCTGGGAAGTATTTCCTCAGGGTCAGCACAGAAGTTATGGTCCAGAGATGGCCCGAATCTCCATCTCAGGCTGGAAGCAGGACTTGGTAATGTGTAAGAGTCTCCTGCATGGTTCTTGTGTTGAAAGCATGAAGGGGTCACAGAGAGCAGCTGAGGCTTGGCACCCTGAGGGGCCAGGAAAGGCCCCTGGTGAAAGTACAGCCTCAGTTGCAGTGAAGACCTCAAGACTAAAGGGGTCATGGAGGAAATCTGAGGCTTTGCTCCAGGAGAGGCCAAAGAGGCCATTGGTGAAAGTGCAGCCTCAGTTTCAGTGGAGACCCCAGCTTTTTGGAGATGTCAGGACCATGGGACAACCACCACCAAGGGCAGCAGCAGGTGTAGAATGGAGCTGGCCTGGGTCTGCGAGACAAGCTGTGTGTACTGTGGATGTCAGAATCAGAGAGGTGGAGCTGCCAGAACCCTTTGGAGTCCAGAAGGTCATGAGTGAATCCCAGATGTCCAGACTTGAGCTACTTTGCTGGACTTAGGTTTTACTTAGGAGTGCTTAATTCTTCCCTTTGAAATAAGACAGTACTTGTTTTGAATTTTACAGGGGCCCATAGTTAAGAGATTTTTTTAAAAGATACTATGGAATTTTAAGTGTTTGGATTTCTTTTTAAGGACTATAGGACTTTTAAGGTTGTACTGTCTTATGTTGTGATATTGTTAACATCATATTTTGGGGACAAGAAATGGAAAGGTTGTGGTTTAATCGTGATGTGTTTGTGTGTCAAGTTGACAAGGGGTCAGTTGTGTTGGATAGCTTTAGTGTCAACTTGACACACCTGAGTAGAGGGAGCCTCAATTGGTGAACTGCCTCCATTAGACTGACCTGTGGCCATATCTGTAGGGCATCTTCTTGATTGTTGAGTGATATGGGAGGGCTTGTGGATATCTCTGCCTCAGTGACCACATGGTTTTTCCTTATGTCCATTTATCTTCCTCTTTTTTTCTTCCTTGTTATATATATATATACCTGTGTGTGTGTGTGTGTGTGTGTGCATACAGGTACATGTGGAATTCAGAGACTGATGATGGGTGTCCTCTTCAATCTTCTCATTATTTTGTGACAGAGTCTCCCACTGAATTGGCACCTCATTGAAGTGGCTGACAAGCCAACAATTCCCAGGCATCCTCTTGTCTCTGCTCCATTCCACCCCCTGCACTGGAGTTATGGGAGCACATCACCATGTCTGGCTGTTTATGTAGGTGCTGGGAATCTGAACTCAGGTCTTCATAATTGCAGGCTAAAAATTTTACCAACTAAGCCATCTCTACAGCCCCTCTTCCTCTTTTCTTTAGACTAAAAATCATATTGATTAAGCCCCAGCATACTGATAGGACATCATTTTGACTTAGTTATAACTACAAAGACCATATTTCCAAATATGGTCATATTCACAGGTACTAGGTATCAGGAGTTTTTGAGAAGCATATTTCAATCCATAATGCTATTGCTAAGGTTACTAAGGTAACTGTTGCTAACTATAACTAAAGTTAGGATGCCCCCTGTAATTAATTAATGTATACTAATGAAAGACATCTTGGCAATTTCCTCAGTCTGTCAACAGGATTCTGTCTCCATCATTGGAGAGAACACTTGGAGAAGAGTGGAAACTATGCAGGAACTTTTGAGATGATTATACAGATAGACACTGAGGGTAATCGGATCACATATAAGAGGAGGAAGGGGAACCAAGGCGAAACAAAAAGAAACGTATTTGACACCCATAGGGATTCTTATATAGAAGCTTTACCAGAGTAAAACCCACCGATTATCTCCATTGATTAAACAACTTGTATTTCTAATGAGGCCAAAACTTAAACTTGACCTAGATCTTTTATTTCTAGATTGTATTTCACTGGTCTTGTCAGAGGCACTAAGGATAGTGGTCTGCAAGAAAATTTTCTATGAGCTCAGTGCAAACCCCACCAAGCTACTGGATAAATTAAGCCAAGAATCTTTCTGTAATATTGGGTTGACAAGGACTCCATACTGATGGAGCCCATCCTATTCTAGGCATCATGTTCTTAAACCACGATGATGATGAACTACTATAAAACACCAGCTTCCCATGTGTTAATTAGAATCATTATGAGGCACTAGGGACAGATGAGGAGAGCTGTAATTTCAGAAAAATGAAAAAGGACCTACGTTTATATTTTGTTCCTAGAAAAGAAAGAAAAAAATAGATTAAAAAAAAAACTCTGCAATTTCACATGTAATTTTATAGGCCTGTTTTACTGCTCTCTGAAAATATCTTTCAAGGAAAAAAGGAAAAGAGATGGACTGCATCCTAAAGCAATAAATGATTGTGGAAATTCTAGGGATGTATTTTCAGCCATCAGACCCCATGAACGACACATGCCTTCCAAGTGTGATAAGGCTCATGACCGTCTTGTAAGGAAAAAGAGAACAAAGTGAAGTCCGTCCGTGGGGAGACATAGAGCAGCAGGCAAGCTGTGCACTGTTCCTGCTTGGAAACTTCCTGCAGATTAACTAGACATGAGCCTCATTCCGGCTCCCATAAAATGAAAATGAGCAAATCTTTCCTAGGAGCAGTGGAGGGTAATGGCTAGACCATAAATCCCACTTCTAAAACTGCCCCATCTTGGCTCAAGGAATCACTCAGTGTCTCAGAACCTAGTTTCTTCAACTATAAAAGGAAATGATAATATCTTTTCTTACAGAGTTTCTGTAGGAATGAAATGGAATACAGTATATACAATGTTTTCAATATACCAAGTGTTTGATACACAATCTTCTGTTTCTACCATGAGCCAGGTAAAGCACACAAAATCAGAGATGCTTGTATCCTTTGGATCTTTGGTCCAGCTCATTGACATGTCTACTAAATGTATGCTTGATCTCCAGCACAACTAGTCCTAGCCTTGTACATCTGTGATCATTAAATAGATTAGCTAAACTCAAAATTAAATGGAGGGGTTTCTCACCAGTGGGTGAGGGCATCCTCTTGTTCTTTAAATTATGGCCAAAAATGCAGCACAACTTCAGAAGTGAGAGAACACACCATGAGAAGATCAGAACAATGTGGTTTAGCAGAAACCACAAATGTAATGGCAGAATATACAGGAGGAAGAGAGGGTGTCCAGTCCTTGTCTGTTCAGAATTCACCCAGCACCTTCTAAGTAGTGACATGGGATAGAAGAGGAATTCAGATCTCCAAGGACAGACAGAGCCCAGGCTTGCCCCTGTGCATAGCACTGCCTACCACAAGAGTAAGTGCAACTCAGCACTTTTTCAGGGATATTTGGGTCCAAAGAAAGCAGTAGAACGAGTTAGTATGGATCTGGGTGCTATGTTTGGCCTTTGGGAAGTCTTTTCTACTTCTGATTTGGAATTACACAGAAGCGCCTTCCTTCTCATCTAAGGGTCTGTTCCACAGGCTGACTGAAGATCTCTGGACACAGAAGCTAGGGCCTCCATAACAGATCAGAACACTTGCAGGTAGAGCTTACCACTTCCTCTTCCTTTTTCAGCTCTAGAGAGAAAACTATTGCTACCAGACCTTTTCCTGCAGCTGACAGCCCTTTTACACCCACAGAGACACATGTCAGGGAGCACAGGCTGGGTGTAGCCCTGCTCAACTCTTAACATGTCTCCTTTGGGCATTCTCCAGCTTGGCTATTAGGGGATAAGCTTTAATAAAATCTTAACACTAGGCCACACTCTACCAGGCTGGTCCAACCTTTTGATAGTGCAAAATGACACTGTCATCTACAAAGTTCACACTTAAGGACTGGACAGTTGAGTTACCCCATCCCCGCCTCCCCCCAAAAAAAGAAAAAAGAAAAAAAACTCATATTTTAGTTTAGGATGCTGTACTGGGTCATAGCCATAGTTATCCTTGAGCAGCATGCGGGAGAGTCTAAACTAATCAGATGACAGTGTCTGGGGGCGGGACTCTAGACATGGGTGCTTTTCTATTTTCTTTTTAAATTTTTAACTTAAATTACATGTATACGTCCATGTGTGATTATGTACACATGAGTTCAGATACCCACGGAGGCCAGAAGAGAGTGTTGGATCTCCTAGAGCTACAGTTATAGGTGATTGTGAGCCACCAGAAATGGTGTTAGGAACCAAATTTGAGTCTTCTGCAAGAGTGTTATAAGCTCTTAACCACTGAGCCACCTCTCCAACCACAGAGGCATGGGTATGTCTTATTTTTTATTCATTTTTTTTATGTGTATGAGTGTTTTGCCTGCATGTATGTACAGTGTACATATATACCCATATGTACAATGCCTGCAGAGGCCAGAAGAGGGTGTCAGATCCCCTGGAACTGGAGTAACAGATTGTCGTTAGCTGTCATGCAGGTACTGGGGATGGAACCCAGGTCCTTTGCAAAGAGTAGCCAGTGCTCTTAACCGCTGAGTCTTCTCTCTAACTGCAGGCATGACTCTCAGATTATTCAAATAGTCAAGGTTGAGAGCCACTGATTCAAAGACTAGTTTGGAGCATGGTAGTGTGGTAAAGTGAACAGCTACCCTGTTTAAGCTTAGAGATTGGCATTTGCCGGTTTCTAGGACAGACACCTTGGTTCTTCAGAACTCCTGGTATGGGCACCACTGTGGCTGGATTAGTGATTAGAGCTACCATAAGAAAATGATGCAACCTGGGCGGCTTAAACATCAGCTTTAGTTCTTACAATTCTAGGACAGTCCAGACGGTTGAGTTCTGGAAAGGACTTCCTTCCTGGTTTATAGATGGTCATCTTCTCACTGTGGCCTTTTCTCTGCGTTCCTGCAGAGGGTGGAGGGGGAACACTAATGCTCCCTGACACCTCTTGTATGGTTCTTCTAATGGGAACTCTTGGATCAGAGTCCCACTCTTAATGACCATAACTGTCACGGGCCTGACAGAAACACCAGCAGTTAGAGCTTACTCTGGTGCCTTGTTCTGCCCCCCACCCTGTAGCTCATGGACCAATGGCATTGCTATTTCTTAGGAATGTGTTAGAAATGCAGACTGTGGGCCCCAGTGCAGCCAGAACGCTCTCCCTGTACCAGGATCTGATTGACAAGATGCCCCACAGGCCTGGTGTAAACATCAATGCCTGAGAAATACAGTAAAAGATTGTCCTCAATCCTAGAAGAGTCTAGAAATGTTAGCAGATTCATTTGTGAAATAGCCATCTGTTTCCTGGCTCTCAAAGAAGAGCCCTCATCTTATCCCCTTGTAGGTGATGAGAATAAATCTCCTGGCCATTGACTTTAAGGATACAAGATACAAATTTCTAGTGGGGCTGGAGAGATGGCTCAGTGGTTAAGAGCACTGGCAGCTCTTGCAGAGGATCTGGGTTCAAATCCCAGCACTCACATGGTGGCTAACAACCATCTGTAACTCCAATTCCAGGGGAATTTGACACCCTCTTCTGACCCTGGGCATTGCATGACTTGCGTGCACTTACACATAGGCAGGCAACACACTCATACACACAAAATAAAAAAATAATAAAAAGCAAAAAAATAAAAATAAAATTTTTGATGGACTATGTCCCCATCCACAAAACCCCCACTTTTGCGTACTTACACCCTCCCCTACTGTCCTTTATCCGCCAAAGAGTTTCCTTATGAAACACAATCAAAATGAACTTTGAGCCAACAGCAGTTAAGTCTTAACAAATGGGACAGACCAACCCTACTGATTGAGCAGGAAAATAAAGCCTTGGGGCTCCTGCAGAGCCTGGAAAGTGTGAAAAGGAAGGAGTAGGGGTGGGGTGGGGCAGGTGTAAACAACCCAGGACCTCCAGGACTAGACCACAGAGAAGGGGACCGCTGGTCCTGGGTGCAGGGGACAGCTGAGGCTTTTGAAATGAGGATTGGAGTACCTAAAAGGACAGGGCTGAGGACACTTAGGTCTGTGTTGTCACAAGATTCCCTGGTAAAGGCGTCAACAATAAGAGCAAGGGGAATATCGGGGAGTTCGCATTCACACCATTTGAGGGTCCTCAGGAATGGCCGATCTACATGCCCAATTGGCTCCTCCATCTTCTTTAGGGGCCTCAAATCCTGTGTTAATGCTGTTGAAGGGCCTTTTTAATTGAAATTTTAAAGTGTGATGAAGGATGGCCCCAAGAAGGTAAGAACCGTAGGCATTTTTTTCCTGGGATTGGACAAGGGACAGGAGCATCTCAAGTCTATCGAAGGAAGGTCTGGGTGGGTCGTGGGGAGACAAGAAGATCCCAGCAATAAAACCGACCTGTCAGAATGTCACCTGTAGTCCCCTGACCCAGTCAGGTTCTGCACTTGGGTTTTCATGGGGACCACTACCTGAGCAGTAGTGTCTGCATCTCCTGGGAACTCTGTTCCAGCCTGGGTTTGCTGTGAGTTCAGCCCACTCAGAGTTTTAGAGTGCACCCTGATCAATTCTGCCTCTTATCCCCATGCTTCTCAGACCCAGTAACAGCTACAAAGTTGTCACCTCCAATTAGGGACAGTGCTTGTGGATTCAAATGATTGGGCTTGTCCTACCTCACCAGCAAATATTCTTTAAAAAATTTTTTTTTTGTTATTTTGAAACAGGGTCTAATGTAGCTCAGGCTTGCTTCCAACCTACTACATAGCCCGATACTGGCCTTGAACTCCTAATCCTCCTGCATGGTTCCCAGTATGAAAGAAGCCAAAGAGACTTTTTTTAAGTGGATTTGAGAAGTAAAGGAGTAACCAGGTTCTTTTCACACTTTAAAGGTGGGAGCAGAATCACCATGGCAACTGTAGCCCATTGCTAGTCTGCTGACTGATCAAGATGTGGAGAAACAACCAGATGCCTGCTGCTCCAGCCCTCATCCCCAGCCAGGGCATCCATGATGAGAGGTAGAAGTGGAGACAGTGAGGTGGACAGAGAAGACAGGCTGTCCTCATTTTCTGCAATTTTGCATCTCCTTGTGACCTTGACCCTCTGCTCTGCAGATACTAGACTCCAACACCAGATGCTCACAAGGGCTAAAAGTCAAGTTCCTGGAACCAATCCCTGAGCCTTTGTTGAGCCAGTGGTTTTGTTTCTCAGTGTGAACCACAGCTGATAGGAATTAGAGCCCAGGAACCCAGAGAAGTTGAAAATATAAAAATGATGAAATTTTGTGAACTTTAAGAAATCAGGGCTGGGACCTAGAGAGATAGCTCAGTGGTTAAGGCTGCTCTTGCAGAGGATCTGGGTTCAAATCCCAGCACCCACATGGTGGCTAACAACCATCTGTAGCTCCAGTTCCAAGGGATCCGATGCCCTCTTCTGTCCTCCAGGGGCATTGCAAGTCATAGGTACACTTACACACATGCAGGCAATACACTCATACACATAAATATTTTTTAAAAAAGGATTCCAGCACAGTTACCATTTACTGTGATGGTTGCTGATGTGGACAACATTTGTTTTATATATAGAGAGAGATTTTCAAATAAGAATGTTAATATAGCAGTGAGCCTAGCCCTGTGTAAGGCTTGAGCGAATTTGGCCTCACCCCTTTCCTGGATATTTTCTGGTAATCTCACAAACAATACTATTAGCTTGTTTACAATGAAAACATCCTAACTTCCTACACCTCTGGGATCTAGGGTGTGACCTTATAAACTAATCCTATCCAACACTCCCCCAACACCTAGTTACCTCATTTGAATTCCTCAGCAACCCTTTGAAGACATAACTTTAGATCCTACAATTAAGCAGAACTCTCCTTTGAGAAACCTATACTCACTCTAGGTGTGTCTTAATCTGCCCTGAGTACCTCTCTTTCTATTAATTCTGCATTTAAATCTATGTTAAAAAAATCTCTTAATAAGCTCTAACTCTGCTTCATACTGGCTTATCCTGAAATTCCTTTCTGCAGCAAATCCAAGGCGCCAGCTTCACCTGAGGAGAGGTCCCTAAATGAGACAGGAAGTCCTCAGGCTGCTGGTATCCGTGCTTGGCTGTGTCTCCTACCAGACCACAGTTGACAATTTTTATTTAGAAAAAAATAGTATTCTGGATAATCGAGTTGTTAAGAGATTCATAAACACACGGCAAAGCCAGCTGTTTTATTCCTGTGACTTACTTCTGAAAATAGAAGACATGAAATCAGATTTGTAGGAACCATGGATTCAGACTATGTATCTGCACTAGGCCCAACAGATCTAACCAATAGTGGCTGGGTTTGATTGGTTGCAGGTGACTGTAGTGTAACAAATTAGGCTGCAAACAACTAACATGCTGCAACCAGTTGGCTGGTTGTTGGAGCAATCGTTTCTCTTGCACCTCCCTTTTCCTATAAATGCTGTGTAATCACAGTTGGCTGGAATCTGGAACCCACTCTAGACTCTACCCTTTTTGACCATTGTTTATTTTGCTTCGCTCAAATGATCTACTGGATTTAATTAGTCCAAGGAATTTTCCTTTTAACCAAAAGAGGAGAGAAGAAATCTTTTGAGCTTCCTCAATATAAAAATAATCATCTGGCCGGGTGTGGTGGCACACACCTTTAATCCCAGCACCTGGGAGGCAGAGGCAGCTGGATCTCTGTGAGTTCAAGGCCAGCCTGGTCTACATAGGGAGTTCCAGGACAGCTGGGGCTACAGGGAGACCCTGTCTCAAAAAGACCAAAAAAAAAAAAATCATCTGTACCTCTCAGCAGCTCAAGGGCTCAAAGATTTCAGTTCCCAAAACATAAATCACCCCGGAGGTCAGGACAGGTTGTCTTTGTTTCTACTTCTCTGGGCTGCAGTTGCTGCTGAGCGTCCTTGTGCTGCCTTCCTTACCGCAGCGCTGTTTAATTAGAGTGAATTTAGGTCGTCTGTGCTCAATTCTACACAATAAACACTGCATCCTATAATATCATAGATTTCTCTAGAGAACTCCAACCTAGTATCTAATTAAAGTTTTTTGGGGTATAATTTTTTTCTGGCAGTTCTAAGGTTTGGTAGATATAGAAACAATAGGAAAAGTCTAGAAAGCCTTACCTCAGAAAACAATGCTCATCACTTAATTATAGGAGATTGGAGAATTTGACTTTCTTGCTTCATAAGATAATTTTGCTCTGTTGGTTCCCAGACCAGAAACAAAAAAGAGACTTAGCAGTGTCTTTTGAGTTTTTATCCCAGGTGGGCCAGGGCTCAGCATTTTGTTACTGAGCGCCCCCAGCAAGAGGGTATTGAGATTTACTGCTGCTAAGGAAATCAGAAGGAAAAGCTAACAACTTAAGCATT
>NW_008349753.1:156765-172371 GCF_000622305.1 Nannospalax galili | reverse complement strand
TGCCCGGTGATATATAATCAAGACTGATATCAAAGTTTATGACAAATTAGAATCACCTAGGCTTGTTAAAAAATGATAGCTTTAAAAAAACTTAAAACAAGCTGGGTGTGGTGTTACACGCCTTTGATCCAAGCACTCGGGACGTAGAGGCAAGGTAGATCTCTGTGAGTCAGAGGCCACTCTGGTCTGCACAGTGAGTTCCAGGCCAGCTGGGGCTCCAGGGAGGCCCTGTGTCAAAAAGCAACACACACACACACACAAACCCTTAAAACTTCATTACTGGGGCCTGTCTATAGTCTCTGATTCCAGAGGTTCAGGTTGGGCCCTGAGAATTTACATTTCTAGTAAGTTCCTAAGTAATGATAGGTCAGGACTCCACCCTCAGAACCAACACCAGCAGCAGCAGCACCACAGCCCTGGCTGTACATTACAATCTCCACAAGGAGTTCTTCCCAGCAAGCAGTGCCTGGTCCTCCCCTTGCAGAGCTTCAGACTTAATTCAACGAGGCAGGAGCCAAGGCACCTAGAATTTGAAAAGCTTCTCACGTGATTTCACAGGACTGAGAGCCACAGACATCCAGAAGTTTCTCAGGTTATGTGTACTCTTCTCTCATCAGTGCTTGGCAGCTGGGGGCATATAGATGGACCTAAACAAAACATGTTAGCAAGCCTCCTTGGATGCAAGGAGGATGCAAGTCATTGGGAAAGCCAACCAGAAAGTAAAGAAGACGATCTGACCTGCCTGTTACTTCCTACTGATGGGGATGGATGAGGAATGCAGCTCATGGTGACCTAGTTAAAAATGTTGGGCTCCTGGGCAAATATCTCCCCCAGAGTCTTCTTTAATTATAAAATAATCAACTCAATATTCCCTCCCTACTTCAACAGAGGGGTTCAGTGCTCCTGTGGATTATAAGCCAGTAGAAAGGTAGGGTGACTCCTTTGGGACCCTGGGGAGGAGAGGAGGTAGTACTCTCTCCTGGCTGGGAATTCTCATTTATAAAGCCCTTCACCATCACCATAAATATTAAATATCCTGGGGCTGGAGAGATGGCACAGTGGTTAAGAGCACTGGCTGCTCTTACAGAGGACCTGGGTTCGGTTTCCAGCACCCACGTAATGGGTAACAACTGTCTCACTCCAATGCCAGAGGATCCAATGCCTTCTTCTGACTTCCTTGGGCACTGCATACATGTGGTGCACTTGCCTATTCACAGACATATATATAATTAAATCCTCTACAAAGTGACAGTGTTTTCTGAAGGCCCAGACTTACTCATCCTCAGCAGGAGGGTTAACATTTAAAGACTTTGAGGTCTTTAACCCTAACTGCTTACAAGACACAAAGTGAAGCTGGATCTACCCCAGGGTGGTCAATTAATTCTGAGTTCCCAGCATGTTCTCCAGTTTAGTATTAAAAATTCTAGCCCTAAAAAGTCCTTTAGACCCAGCAAACAGGTACAGTTGTTTCCCCTGCCCCCAAACAATTAAGTCAGAACACTGTATGGATGGATGTTGGGCATCAGATCCTTTAAAAGCCTAAGGGTCATGCTGTGTAGCCTGAGTTGAAAACTGGTAACTTGTAGATTGAATGAAGTTGTGTACAGTACAATGTGTTGGTACTACCTGGAGTTATGATAACTTCTGTGAATATATTTGTGTGTATGTGTGTGTGTGTGTGTGTGTGTGTGTGTGCCTGTAGAAATGGGCTTCCTCCTGGCACATGTGATTTCAAGATCATTTTCTCAAGGTTGTTTAAATAATTGTGACATTTCAAGCCTCATAGACACTGTGTCTTTAGCAATCATATTATGTATAATCAGCTGAAAATGTCTGGCCTTTGTGGAGTGTGGAAGCAATGAGTACATTTGGTTTGACCTCTTGAATGTGTCAAAAGCAGCCAACAGTGGCAGGCAGTGTGGAGGCACCCTCCTCTCTTTATAGAATGAAAAAGTCCTTTGCCACCTCCATGAAGATTTAGAAAATGCTTTTAAAAATTAGCAACAAATAAAACTCAGGTATGCCCACAAGATGGTGGATGATGGGAGCTAAGGATGTAGCTCAGTTGGTAGAGAGCCAGTCTAACATTCATGAAACCCTGAGTCCTACCCTGACCCCCACATGAAAACTGGATGTAGTAGTGCACACCAGTAATCCTATCACTTAAGAGCCGAAGGGCAGAAGTTCAAGGTGATCCTTGGTTACATAGAGTTTGGGGCTAGCCTAGGATACAGAAGACCCTATCTCAAAACAAACAAAAAAATGGTAGATGATAGTCTTCAAGGATAATTTTATAAATGGTCTTTCATAAGCCAAAAATTTAATTCCTGTATAAGCAGATCAGAAGGGCTCAGCTTAAGCCACTTTTCTTCAATGTCACAAAGCTTTCATTACTGAGAGAAGCAGACTATTTGCCTGATTGCTCTGCCTAGTACATGGGCAGTATTGTATTGTAGTCTATTGTCTAGAATAAGCTACAGATGGCCAGGTTCAACTCGCCTCAGAAACCCAAGCCAGGGTCTCCCATGAAAAACATCTCTCCCAGAGTCTCCTTTAATTATTAAATAATTCTAATAGATTGCACAGATGGGAAAGCCAAGGTACAGGCAAAGCTTAGAAAAGTGAGCTCCAACCCTGGAGGTGAATTCTTAAAGGCCCAAAGAACAGCTGGCCACTGTGAGCCAGAGGGGGTCAAACAAGTGTCTAGTCGTTTCTCCCCCGCTGGATTAGGTAGAGGAATAAGCATTTCTATGGAGGAAAAAAATTTTAATGAAACTTAATTATTGGCCACTCAAGTCCAGAAATCTTAATTTAAAAAGTAGTCAAAGCTGAGTGTGGTATCATCACCTATAATCCCAGCACTTTGGAGACTAAGGCAGGAGGACCTTGAGTTTGAAGTCAGCATGAGAGAGTGAGACTCTGTCTCAAAAATGTAAAGGAGGAAAGTGATAGATGAGGGGAGAAGGTTAATTATACACATATACCTGTCTTCGTGATATGCTGTGGCACTCCAGTTTTACATGCTGAACTTGGGTTCTCACCATCAAAATAATTCAGAGAAGGAGACGACAGAAAGCCTCGAAAGCCATGAAAAGACAGAGGGAGAAAATTGAAATCAGTTTTTGTTTTGTAAAATATTTTATTTTTAATTATGTGTACATGTGTGTCTGTGTGTGTTTGTACATGTGAGTGCAGTGCCTATGGAAGCCAGAAAAGGGCATCAGAGCCTTTGGAGCTGGAGTTACAGGCAGTTGGGAGCTGCTGACTTGGGTGCTGGGAGCTAAACTTGGTTCCCTGCTCTTAACCACCGAGTCATCTCTTTATCCCTGAAATAAATTTTTGGATACAAGGTCTTTCCTAGAAGAAGCTGCCCAAAATGTGCTACTACCCTGAGTTCCCTTGCAAGTACCTATGGTGCAGTAAGTATAAAGCAGTCAAGATCTTTTGCACTCTTTTGGCTTGGCTATTTCCACCCTTCCCTCAGTTCAACTAAAATAGTGCCTGGTACAAAGAAAGCTGTCAATACAAGCTGCTGTGGTGGTGGTAGCAGCTGCTTTTAATAGTGCCTCTAATCTATGTAAGAAATCACAGCTGACCATAAAGAAAAAGCTAGATGACACAGGTGAGGGTGTTTGCAAGCTCGAAAACATTTTACAAAGCTAAATATCTCCCTGTACCCAGTGAACATGATTAATAAGACATGTATTTAAGCATGGAGGCGCATGTCTGTAATCCCAGCACTTGGGAGGGGGAGTCAAGAGGGTCAGGAGTTGGAGGTCATCCTCAGCTTTCTTAAAGACTTTGAGGCTGACCTGGGGTCCATGACACCTGTATCAGTCAGGCTTCTCTAAAGGAACAGAACTGATAAAATGAATATATATATATATATATATATATGTGTGTGTGCCGTATATATCCAATATATATCCCATACATATATGTCATACATATATGTATATATATATGGAATTTAATTAGATCGGCTTACATGATAGAGTCTGAGTAATCCAACAATGGCTGCACCACACTGGAGAGGCTGAGAATTCAGAAGTTGCTCAGTCCACAAGGCTGAATGTCTCAGGAGTCCCAATCTGATGCTGAAGGCCCAAAGAATTCCTGGAGGTCTGCTGGTCTTCAGTCTATGTTGGAATCTGCAGAAGTTGGTTCTATTATCAGCGGAGGAATGCCACAGCAACAAGATGAGCCCGCCATTGAGAGAGAAGGCAAGCAGGCAAAAAGTGAAGGCGTTGTTCAGCCATGACCTTTAATATGGGCTGCCATCAGAAGGCAACGCCCACATTAGGGTTTGTCTACCCTTTTCAAATAATCTGATCGGGAAAGTCTCTCTTATTTCAGTTAATTCCAGATCTAGTCAAGTGGGCAACCAAGATTAGCCATCACAACATCCTACATCAATTTTTTAAAAAAAACAAATATATGTAAAGTATAAAGTAGAAGCTGCAGTATCTGTTTTGTGCAGAAGCAACTGAAGAGATCGTCCTTACCTCGACTGACCTGATTCTAACAGACTCTCCTGCATCCTAGCAAGAATGACTGGCCACAGCATTCTTCCCGACTGAATGCTTATGAGCTGCATAGGATTTGTGATGTCAGTCAAAATCCTGACAACTAACTATTGAAAGGTTCTGTGAATCAGACAATGGACCTGGCTCCTTTCTTAACAGCCTATTGAAATATTTGGAAAAGAACATAGTGAAACCTCAGAAGTGTAAGGACTTCCTTGTGTCCCTTTAGTGCACCTTATATAAGACTTAGAGGCAGAGCTCCATGGGCCCCAAATGCCCCAGTGAGAGCACAACTCCAGGCTCAGTGCTGCATCACAAAGACACTTGACAGGGCACTAGACACCATCTAGGCAGCTCCTTAAGCTGAGTAATGAGATTTGATTTATTGGGAACCTTTAATTACCAGCCTAATGTACAAACACATTTCTCCCTAGAGATGTTCACACTAGCACAGGCTTTGTTCCAAGGGGAAAGCAAACTGCTTCCTCTTCCCAGCAAAGACAACATGGATCCAGAGTAATAATTACATAGCATTGGTGAAATCAACTGGCTCCTGCTTAGGTAACTTCCCTTTCTTGTGCCCCGCCTAAGAACTCATAGCTAAGTCTCTGACAATGTCCCTGGGATGGCTGTCCCCTTGCATCACATTCATCCTGTCTGTATGATGGAAATAACTATTTACAACATGGTACTAGGCACTAGGAGATTTACAATGCAAGGTGAGCTTGTGAAAGATCACTCAGTGGTGAAAGATGCCTGCCACCAAAAGTGACAACCTGAGATCAATCCCTGGGACCCACATGGTGGAAAGAGAGAACTGTGTCCCCCATGTTATCCTCTGACCTACCTCTATACACACACCGTGGCTGGCACCCCCCCACACACACACATACAAATAAATAAATAACTGTGTCCCCCATGTTATCCTCTGACCTACCTCTATACACACACCGTGGCGGGCACCCCCCCCACACACATACAAATAAATAAACAATAATGTAACTAAAAATTTAGAAAAAAGTACAAAGCAAGAAAAGTAAGGTTCCATCATATTTGGGAGCCACTAAGTTGGATATGGAAAGTGAAGGCAATCCATGTACTGAGGCACAACTCTGTTCTCCTTTAAAATAGAAGACTTTCTTGCCAAGAACAAAAGGAGCAGCAGTGATCACACTAGGAGTGGTTGACATTTACTAGATATCCTTTGCTGGTCCTGCCCTGGGGTCTTCCTGAAGTGTCTCTTTAATTCTCACAAAGACCCACAAGACTGGGGCAACTTATCATCATCCCTGTTTACCAATGATTTTCCTAAGATGGCTCAGTGAGTGGTGGAGCTGGAGTCTGATGCTCAGCCAGGCTGAACCCCTGTGCTTTGCTGTTTAGTTTCTTGATAATCACATATCAGTTCACTGACAAGCACTTCAGTGGCAGGTTGAGTGGACAAGGCAATAGGGATAAAATATTAGAAAAAGCAAAAGATCTATAACAAAAAAAATACCTCTTTATAAAAATTGATTTAGGTTTTATGTGCATGAGTGTTTTACCTGCATGTATGTAAATACACTCATGTTGTGCAATGCCTGTGGAGGCCAGAAGAGAGCATTTGATCCCCTGGAACTGGAGTTACGGACAGTTGTGAGCAGCCATGTGGGTGCTGGACACTGAACTCAGATCCTCTGCAAGAGCAGCCAGTGCTCTTAATCACTGAGCCATCTCTCCAGCTCTGAAATATCCCTTCTTGTAATGAAGACCCTGTGCTGGAGCCCTGGTGGGAGGAGTGAGTGACTCTGAAGAGAAATACTGTACCCCTTCTTCCTGTTCCCACACTATGGATATTTTTCATTTGAACACCTGGGGCTTCTACAGAAGGGTGACTGGTCTAGTATGGGAATAATGTAAACTCCAAGAGAGAAAGCTAATGGGCATGTTAGCCCATAAACCCCTTGCCTCAGTTTCCCTGCATCCCAAAGAAATTAGGAAACAGAAATTTGTAAAGAAACATGGATTTGTTTACGAGTTAGCCAAATCAGAAGAAAGCTTAATTTCCTCCCCACTGTACATGGCTAACTTATAATGTATAGAAAACCATGAAATAAACACTAAAACATTAAGTAGATCATCTATGAGATCGCTTCATGTTTAATGGGCTTGCTGGAGTCAGAGCTGAAGGTGACATCCAAAGGAAAGACACAGAAGTGTCCACCTCAAACCCATCAAAGAAATAAACATATAAATAATGACTTCTGCCAGGCCCAGAATGTGTGAGGATCCACCCCTTCTGTTTTCTTCCACAACTCAAACTTAATTTAAAACAAAACAACAACCACAAAAAATAAAAAAATTTAAAAAAGCCTTCTACAGAACTCTTATATTAAACTTTGCCCACCCAGGGATCAGGGACCATTGAGGGAGAGGGGGCAGAAAGACTGTAAGAGCCAGGGGAGGAAGTGCATGATTATATAAAAATAGGGTCTTACAGGCTCCTTGCTCATTTGAACTCACAGCAATAGTGACAGCATGCACAAGACCCATGCAAACTCAAGCAGACAAAAACCCAGCCTAGAACTGTGGAAAAGGGCAGCAGGCCCCAGTCTTAGCTGAAGAACTATTGGGCCACTGATTACTGCTGGGTGAGGAAGAGCTGATTGTCTTTAAGGGAGTGACTCTAGATAGGCTGACTAGACCTCAGTAGATAAACTTGCACTGAGGGACATCTGGGGACACTAACTGAACTCTATAGACCCTAATGTAAATGACAGAATGCATGAAATCCAGTCGGGGGAGGGCTATGAGAGGTGTCTATAGGGGAGGGAGTATAAAGATAATCAAGATGTTGATATGAAATATACAAAAATTCAACAACAACAACAAAAAATAGTTGAGAAAAGATCCGGAAGTGATTTTCAAAAAAAGAAATCCAATTTAAAAAATGTCTTGTTTACTCCCAGTCATCAAGACTGACTATGGAAGTAGAAGATTACTGTTCCTGCAGAAGGGTAGATGTGGTCTAAGGTCTACCCAACTACAGAATAAAGAAGGTAGGAAGGCTGTCACTCCCAGAAACGAAGACGCAGCAAGGCTAGCAGTCAGCCGTGGACTTCAGTGATGCTCAGGCAACCACTTGTTATCAACAGATTCAGCTGCAGGAGAAGCCTGTCCACAGAGATGCTGCAACAGGGGATCAGATAAAAGTACAAAATGTCTTATTCAGTATTAAAATATTGTATACAAGCTACCTTCCCCACATTTCACACAGCCTATCAAATATAAACCTAGATGAGGTAGAAAATTGGTGATCTTTCTAGGATTAAGGGTACGTGCCACCACAACCAGCTCTGTCCAATTTTCCAATCAAATATGTGAAGAAAATTCTCAGTGTCTTGTTACTAAATTTGCTATGAAACAGATGCACTGCATTATTTATCAAATTAACAAATACTTATAAAACGGATGTTATTCAATTTTGTAAAGTGTCTGATGAGACAAGGAGCTGTTGTAACTATTTTAAAAGGATTTACTGGCAAATATTCTTAGAGATTATTTAGCTGTATGTATAAAACATGAACATACCTCTGCCCCAGCAATTCCAACTACGGTAGGGTCCCCAAAGATGTAGTTATACAAATACAAAAGACATAATGGTAGCCACTGCTGCACCAATTATGGTATCAGATTCATATAAAATAACAGTGTGGAAAATGAACACTGTTGAGGTGATACTCCTTCACACTTTAACTGACAATTATTTGAAAATTTACAACACGCCTCATGGTAGGAGAATGTGTAGACTTTATAAAAAATGAAGTAAAACTCTGCGTAGGGGGTTGAAAACACCAGGATACACTCGTTAAGTAAATAAAAGTAAATAAAGCATATTACGAGTAGATGTCAATAGTTTGAGTTGATATCCATGTTGGCATTTGCACTGAAAGGTCTACAATAAACATCAGCTATTGATGGGGGAGATCATTTTTAGGGTGGAGTGGGGAAGGAATTTTAATTTTTATATACATATGTGTATAAATATATCCTGCTTCATCTGTAATTTATTTTTGAAAGCTTTTGCTAAAATATTAAAAACAATTCCTGAAAAATTATTTCATATCTATAAACATTAATAAAAATACTTCTAGAAAAAAAAAAACAGAACTGAAGCTACCTGGAGCCCAAGTACCTTTTCCCTTAGGAAAAGACTTATCAAAACCCATGTGTATATAACCTGTGGCCCTGTGAGGCCAAGGAGAGTTATGAGTGGGCCTCACATTAAATGTACACCTACTTAGAGCATTGTGATTTTTTTTTGCATTTTTTGTAACTCAGTTGTTTCTCCAGCATGAATTTTGCAGATGACAGTACCATTTGGCAATGTCAAAAGGTTAGACACACCCATAAACTGTCTACCAGCTAAATCTACATATCTTCTAGTCCTCGTTTTCTATGAATTATAAGATGGTCACCGACTGTAAATAAATCCAAGTTTCTAGGAAAATTCTGTTTCCTAATTTCTTTGGAACACATATGAGCAATGAGTTTATGGACCTAAGTGCCCAGTAACCTTCTCTGTTGTAGCTTACATTGCCTACTAGACAAGCCACCCCTCTGTGGGAACCCCAGGGCAGGGGGCTTGGCTGCTCCTTCAAGACTGGTGGGTGCTGTTTGCTCTGGAGCTCTCCTTCCCAGCCTTCCTATCTGCCCTGTGCCTTTACAAGTGTCAGTCCCTCATTCCAACCTGAGCCATCCACCATCACATGTACCCCTGCTGTGACCTCCTGTGTCCTCTGCAGTACTGCTCTCTGTGTGTGGAATACTATCTTGGCTTTTGCTTCTCAGAGACCTAAACCGAGGAGTCTCCCTTTATTGGAGAGCACTCACCTCTGAAATCAGGGATTCAGACCCATTGTCTAACCGGTCACAGACTGTGCAAACCGTCTTCCACACTTAGTCTCCCTGTTGGTCTGGTCTTCACTGGCTCAGGTTTCCCTGTCCTTTCACTGGCTGGCCTTTCCTCTCCTCTCTTTGCCTACCTCTGTTTGACTTAATTAGAACCCATGGTCTTTACACTTCATCAGTTATCCATGGATATGACAATGTTAAGGAGATGGTTATTTCGTGGGAGGTGCCTTTCTGAACATGGCAGGCCATTTTTCATCCCTGTCTCCTGCCCATTAAGTTCCAGTCAGCCCCATCTGCTTCCAGACACCACAGCAGAGTGTTTCCACTCCATCCGCCATTGAGAACATCTGGCTTAGTTTCTTGTTGGTCTCCCTTGCCCATTTTCCCCCCATGACAGGAAGCTGAATATTCCTCAAGCCTGAAGACTGGAGCTGACCACTGGCTTCCTGCCTGTGTACAGGTGCCAAGTCCTGCTGTAGCCAAAATTTTAGGGCAAAATCCCAGGCTTCAGTAGCCCTAAGAGGCTGGGCCAAGCCATCTGATGCTTCAGTAAAGAGACAAGTGATAGCAAAAAGCAGAGAGAGATTCTATCAATTCATTCAAGAGAACAGATAAAGGGGTTCAGTGACCCCAGGTCTTTCTTTAGAGTACTGACATGAGTTTTATGTTTGAGTAGAGGAAGAATAGCCATGGGGAGCAAGAGGTATGTGTAACTAAGCAGTCCCAGTGAGGTGTGGTTTGCTTGATTACTGTCTCAGTCTTGGTTCTATGGGATGGCCTAAAGAAGTCCACCCTGGTTTTGGAGTCAAGATGGCTTCTGTAAGATGGTTACTCTTGCTTCAAGGTGCAGTTTGCAATCTAATTGCCCTTCTCTGGGGGTCATCTGTCCTGTAATGCTCTGCTGTCCCCTCAGTCCAGGGTGACTACACATTTAGGACAATGACTTATCTCTGTGCTTTCAACCTTGAAGGGGGGTGAGATAGGTTAGATAAGCAGACACTCCTTAGGTGGTTAACAAGCCTATCCAGAGTCAAGTGGGACTCTGAGCCAGTGTAAAGGACACAAACAGAAAATGAAGACAGAGATCCCAGACTTCTATCCTGCTTTTAGTTACTTTGTGGGCCCAAGTGAGGACCTAGTGCTTTTTAGAAAAAGCAGCTTCTAAGTGCCTGTTTTAGGAATGATTTCAAAGTTCAACAGATGGCTGCTGCTCTCAAGTCCTGGTCAGTAATCCCAAACTGATCTCCAACACTGGTGACAGTCTAGTAAGTTTGCTCTTCTAGTCCTCAGGATGACAACTAAGACCTTCTCCAGTCTCCTGAAAGTTCTGACCCTCAGCCTACATCAACCCAAAAGAGAATTCTATCATATCACAATAAGAGTAGATACCAGCAATCCACTCTCTTCAGTTAACCCCTGATACCTCTGCTCTCTCTGCCTCATTGTTCCTCCTGGAACAGAAGAGGAGCTGAGCTCTTCCCCTGTCTAAAACCACCTCCCCTATCTGGGATCCCACCTGCCCCTTCTACACTTCTCACACTTCTACAACAGATCAACATCCCTGTCCTTTATCTTTCCTCTCTCTTGTCTCCTAACATCATCCATCCTCTTTCAAACTTGTGCTTTTTTTCTGCCACATGAAAAAGTTCATTGTTTAGATGACATATGTAATACCCTTCACATAACACCTCATTAATGCTTCATTATGGGAGTGACTTAGCTTGCCTAAGGATTTAAAAATAAAACTCTCCATTAAGCCCCGGTCACCTCCAAGGATGGTCAAATCTCTCTGACTGCCTCCCTTGGTGATCTGTATTTTGCTCTCCCTCACTGCTGAATCCCTTTTATCTTAACCCTGTTGTCATCACTGAGTCAAAATTATTCTTTCCAAGGGTACAAAACAAGATTCCATGGTTATGCTCGGGGTGCTCAGCTTCCTGACCTCCCTGCTACATTGACTCATTCTTAAGAGAAGCATATCTACCTCCATCTCCTACAACAATATTTGTCTCCTACCTTTAGCCCTCTTCCTACTAAGCCCAGTTTGCCTTTCTAACCATCACTTAAAAATCTATGTCCAGAGGGCTGGAGAGATGGCTCATCAGTTAAAAGCACTGGCTACTCTTGCAGAGGACTCAGGTTCAGCTCCCAGCACATACATCGTGGCTAACAACTGTAAAGTCCAGTTCCAGGGGATCCAATGCCCTCTTCTGACCTACATTGGCACAGCACAACATTGGTGCACCTACCTACATGCAGGCAATGCATTCATACACAGAAAATAAAAATTTAAAAGTATATTTAAAAAATCTATGTCCAAAGTTTCTGTCTCAGGCCCTCCTTGTCTTGCCCTTTTAATTCTTCCTTGGTGAGAGCCCTGGGGATGATCACGGTCATTAAAGTCAGTACGCTAGCAACTCACCAACTGCCAGTCCAGTCCTCTCTCCCAAGTCTTACCCCTTGTATATGTAATCCAAGTGCCATCCTTGAATTTGTACCTGTTTGTCTTACAGATTCTACAAACTTACTATTTCTATGTCTGTTCCGTTTGAGTTGTTGAGTTTGAGCTGCTGTTAGCACAATCCACTGTGGGCAGTTTTAGCACTTCTGTGAGTGGTTTTCAGGTTTTCAAATGGTTGAAAAGAATAGAGAAAGCTCTAGGCTAAGCATACAGGAAGGGAGCCCAGAACAGTACTAGAGAATTCACCCCAGCAGGGACTGTTCTCTTTGGTACAAGAAGCTTTCCCAAATAAGGGCTGAATTCTGACGCAGCCAGCAGCAGTTGTGACCAGGTGAATTGGACCCAAAGTCATTTACAACTGGATTTGACCATCACAATAATGCTTTAGGCTCTGCTGCCTCTTCCTCTGCTTGATTCAGTTCTGAATTCAAGATTTGCATGACTAGATGATGGAGGGACCTAAGCCGCATTTGGATCCCAAGTTGTGAGAGAATGTGATTAATAGAGTTGGACTTCTAGGCACTTTGCTATAGGACAGACCCTGACAAAAGTGCAGCATGGTCCCTCCGATATTAAACAGCTCATCATTCCCCTAACAGGCTCCTTCTCTCCTACAGTTCTATGCCAGTTTCATCCCTAAATGCCTTTCAGTTCCATCACTTGCCTCTTTTCCATTTCTTCCATCCTGTCTCACCTGAACTCAGTCTCCTCTGCATCCATCCTCATGCTTTCCTAATACATTTTCCAGAACATAGCTAGAGCAAGCTTCACAAAACAAAATATGAACATGACACCTCTCTGCTTAAAAACCTCATTAATAAGTGTCCTCTGTTTTATTTAGCTGGGATCATCCTGAGAACACGTCTGAGGTCTAAATGACTATCTTATGCTCCCAGAGATTCTAACATAATGGCAAGTACGCAGCAAACGTGACAAAAGGTTTTGCCCTTTCCTAGCCAAACAAACCAACCCTCAGCCATTAAGTAGCAAGGATGTTTTTTCTGCCTGTCTGTAAGCAATAACACAGCAAGAGAAGCAAGACTCTGTATACAGTGAGTCAGACTGCATCTTCGTTTGAAGTTTGGAGAAAGTTGCAACTTAAAAATGTACTTGTGGTAAGAGTTGGGAAAGGTGGAAAATCAAACTCTTCTTCTCCGTGTTCTCTCTTTTCTTGCTCTCGCCCTTCCTCATTCTACTTGGCATCTTTTTGCCTCGTCTCTTTTAATATCTATTTCCTTAAAGACCAATAGAAGCCTTCAGGGCCTTCTGTTAGGGTCTGATCCCTTGTCTGTCAGATTTCTGCGTTAACTCCTGCACTGCTCCTGTATTCAAGGATTAACCTAGTGCCTCTTCTGTAAGATTCTGTCTTCCTTTGGGATTTATATTTTACATCCCCAAGCTTTTTCTAGAGCCAGCATTTCTCCAGCCCTTACAGCTGTATGTTATTGTACTGGTTCCTCTTTGCTTATGTTTATTGAAGACTTAAAAAGCTCAGGGCATATTCCTGGGATCAGATTCAGAATGCCTCTGGAGAAATAATCAGGCTTTGAACAGGCTGAATTTTTTTTAAAAAAGGCAAACCACCAACCAAACAGGGAACAGCAGTTTTATTCCAGACTTTTTCATTCTTCTATCAAGACAGCATGGGGTCGGGGAGACCAGCACTGTACTGACCTCACGACAAACAGTGTACGAATGTATGTACCGCGGCATACCTGGAGGGAGGGGCACCACCAGGCTTCATGATACTCACCAGCCTCCCACAAGAAGTTGCTACCAGGCTCTTCTTGGTGTTGTGTCTTGGGCTTTAGGTTAGACTTTATTCCATGGAAAGACAGGAACAGGCACAGAAGCAAAGGATGCCAAGGATACCGGAGTCTTTAGTGCTGTGGTTTGAATGAGGAATGTCCCCCACAGGCTCATGTGTTGAACACTTCCACAGTTAGTGGTATTATTTTGGAAGGTTGTCAAGTCTGTCGGAGTGGAAGTAGAGGAAGTAAGCTGGGGGTGGGGTGATGACCCTTGAACTTTTATAGCCTGCCCCATGTCCTGTCTGCTCTCTGTTTCTTGACTTTGAATGCAATAGGACACTCTGCCCAGGAGTCTTTGCCATGCTGAATATATCCCTTCTTATTCCTCCCTTAAATTGCTTCTCATATCAGATATTTGGTTACAGTAACAAGACAAGAAACACATTTAGTTACTCTCTTGATGTTAGGCAAATTCTGTCTACCCAGTAGGTAATCCAATTTGGTGAGAAGGATGCCTCCTGCTCTAAAAAGGGACATTTTGCCTGTGGAAATAGCTCAATGATAGAGCATGTCTCTGGCATATGCAGAGCTCTGGATTTGATCCTCAGTACATAAGAGGAATGTTTCAACCCTTAATGATTTTCTGCACTTGTAGCAAGAAGCCTTGTGCTGTGAACAGAGGTGTGCGTGCGTTTTGTGTGGCCTTGTATTAATGGCTTTTACATAGCTGTGACCAAATACCTGACACAAAAAAGGGAAGACTTATTTTGACTCAGGGTTTCAGAGGGTTCAGTCCATAGCTGTTTGGTCTCATGTGCTTGAGTTCAAGGCAGAAACAGAGGGAGAAGAGGCTGCTCACTTCATACTGAACAGGAAGCAGAGAGCAAGGAAGGGGCTTGGACCAGGTGCAGCCTTCACCGGCATGCCTCCAGTGACCCATATCTTCCATGAGGCCCCACTTCCTTGAGTTTCCACAACCTGCCAACACAGTGCTGCCAGCTGAACCAAGTGTCCAACCAGTGGCTCGAGGAGGATGTTTCATATTCCAGCCATAGCTCCCTATTTAACAAATATATTGATAACTCATGATCTTTGTTTTCCTGGAACATATCAACTCACTTGATGAGGTAGTTTGTGTATTCAATTACTCTTTTTAAAATATTTTATTATTTTTTATTTTATGTGCATGAGTAAATTGCCTGCATGTGTGTTAGTGCACCTGGGTCGTGCAATGCCCACAGAGGTCAGAAAAGGGTGTTGGATCCCCTGGAACTAGAGTTATGGATGGTTGTTAGCTGCCATGTGGGTGCTGATAATTGAACCCCTGACTCATTTCTCCATTACATACATACAATGTATGTAAGAGTAAATGGAAATTTACTCTTAACTTTATTCATTTAACCAACACTAAGAACCTACTGTGAACTCTGTTGTTAAGGACACATTGATAAATAGTACATGGTCCTAGCCTTAAGAGTGAGATTCAGACCCCAAACCAGGCAATAACTTATAGTATAGAAAGGAGTCCCATAAAAACTAACATGAAATGGGTTGGAAGAATACAGAGGAAGGGATCTACCTGGGTTGAGGAGGTAAGGGAAGGCTACAGCGAGAACATGACCCTGACACCTGTAGTTAAACTACTTGGTCAGAGAGTCACCCCTCAGAAGTCCAAGGAAGGTTTTGAGGCTGAGGGATTTGGGTTTGAAACCTAGTTGCTATAGTTTGGATCTTCTTTTTTTATCCCTGGGATTGAATCCAGGGCCTTGTGTCTGCTAGACAAGCACTCTGCCACTGAACTGCATCCTAGCTACTGTAGTTTGGACCTTGAATGCCCCCCGTAAAGTTTCAAGGACTAAAGGTTTTGTCCCCAGCCTGTAGCTCTATTGGGGGACAGTGGTAAACCCTTAAGAGGTGAACTTAGTGGAAGCACATTAGGTCACTGGGAGCATTCCCTTGTTAAGGGATATCAGGA
>NW_008349753.1:152795-156726 GCF_000622305.1 Nannospalax galili | reverse complement strand
TCTCTCTCTCTCTCTCTCTCTCTCTCTCTCTCTCTCTCTCTCTCTCCGTCCACCCCCACCCCCACCCCACTCCCTTCCCATCTGTCATGAGATGAACAGGTTTCCTCTGTCAAGTATTCCTCTCCTAAGTATCACCTGCAAACCATAGATGCACCAAGAGATTTTTAAAAATTAGTACTTTTATTCATTTATTTGTGTGGGTATATATGTATGTGGATGCATGCATGCCATAGTGCATGTGTGGAGGTCAGAGCACAACTTGCAGAAGTTGATTCTCTGTACCCAGGGACTCAACTCAGATCATCAGTCTTGGCAGAAAGCACTTTTACCCTCTGAGCCATCTCACTAGCTCACCAAGAGCTTTTTGTCCATTCATAACCCACTGGCAAAGCTCCTAGCCCGTGACTGACCATCATGGATGCACAACAAGGGACAGTAGCTTCCTCTCCCTGATTAGCCTGTTCCTACAAAATCTGCAAATCATATCCTTTTGTCCACCACAGTGACAACTTCGTCCTCTCTTTACCATGAAGGTCTTGATTACCAGATGACCAAAGTAGAAGGGAGTAGACTCAGAGTATTCTCATCATATGTGTATAACTTGGTCCTGTATTTATGTTTTCTCTATCCATGAATTTGGTGGTCTTATCCCCAACTTACACATGAAATTGATAAACTCAGAGCAATCACTACAATTGTCTCAATATGTTTTCCGGTGCTATAACCTAATACCAAAGCCTGGGTAATTTATAAAGAATTAAGGTTGTGGGGTTGGAGAGATGGATCAGTGGTTATGACCAGTAGATGCTCTTGCAGGGTATCAGTTCCCAGCATCCACATGGCAGTTAAAAACTCCACTTCCAGAAGATCCAACACCCTCTTCTGGCCTCTGTGAGCATTGTACATGCAAGTACACTTACATACATGCAGACAAAACACTCATGCACATAAAATAAATAAGTAAATAGATTTTAAAAAGATGAAGATTGCTGTGTTATTTCCTCTGAATTAGTACATTCTCTCCTGGGAGAGAAAAGGAGAATTAAAAGACTCTGGAAGTTAATAAAACTCACCAGGCTCAGAAAGCTCGGAAACTTACAAGATTGGCAAGGCCCCTGTCCATGGTTATATAAGCAATAGTGATCTCTGGGAAGAGGAGAATCTCTGATGGAGCTGCCTGCAAATTGTGCAGTTTGCCAGGGATGCAGCTTTTGTGAGTGACCACTCAGGCTCAGGTGCGCTTTTCAGTGATGTGGCTGATTTGAGTTACCCATGTTCCTGTAAGTCACCCCAATAAACTTAGCGGCTCACCAAACACTACTTGAGTGGAATCGTTTCTTTGGTCTGTGGTCAGGGCACCCTATCTGGAATGGATGTGTATTCATATCTCCCCAGAAAAAGTCATACAACAAAGGTTTACTAAGGCTTGGAGGTCTAAGGTCAAGTGCTGTATTTGGTGATTCCCTGTGGATGTTTCAGCTGTACTGTTGCTGAATGTGGTGGTAATGCAAACCATGTGCAGAGCTGTTATAAGCACTTAAGCAGGTACGTGGACAGTGCCTACAACACTGTCGGGCACAAGCGAGCACATTTACAGCACCTGCAACAGTGCTGGGTGCCTGTGAACACATTTTAGGGGCTGGTGGGCTCATAAAGTGGGTATTTTACAGAAGAGGCAGCTGGGGCTCCAGAAGGCTTATTAGTGCTTCTGGTCACACAGACAATCAGAGGATGAGCTGGTTCCCATCCTCAGAGTCTGGGTTCAGGACCAGAAATGTACCCAGTATGCATACTATCTCTCTCAGAGCTCATATGTGAAAGCCGTGTATCACCAGGTCCTTGGAAATGCCATGGCTAGTGTCCCACAGATTGACAGCGACGACTAGCAAGGCTCTAGGTTTCAGTCCTCATGTCCTACCTCTTAGTCTTTTTACCCTGTCCCACTATAGCTCCTTCAAAGCTGACATACACCTTCCCCCAAATGAGACCTTTTTAGTATGGTGATCCCTCAAGGCCCTGGTTCTACCCATGTCAATAACTAACACTCCAGTAATCAAAGCAGGCACCAGAGTCCTGGGGACTTGTGTTAACTTGTAGCAGCATAATTTTGATGTTTTTAAAGGACTAAATGTATTGGGAATTATCATTAAAAACATGGGACTAAATATTTTTAATAAGAAAAATATGACAGATGCTTGCTCTCAGGGGAGTTTGTCCGGTAGTGGAAGAGACAGTCAGGCATGCAAATAAGATACATGAACAAGGTGGGAAGGAAAACCGGAAGGGGCCCAGTGCTATGGGTCATCGACTCTCTAGTGCTGCCCAGGATGGGGTGGGGCATCACAGAGCCTCCAGGATCTGGGAGGTAGGAAGCAGGATCCTTCTCGATTCCATTAAGAAGCATTCTGGGACCACTCTAAAGTTGCTGAATGGCTTTGAGGACACTGGGGTCACAGAACAATGCCGTGTGGCAGATGGCAGAAGCTGCCTGGGGGAAGGAGAAAGCTGTCAGTGATACCAAGCTAGAGATAGAAAACATTTTCTCTGAGTTAAAGGAAGGCATGCCTTGTTCTGTTTTGAAGCAGCAGATGGATCCAGTATTCCAGAACTTTCTAATGATCTGTAGGCCAAAGACTCTTCAGAGCATAGAACAAAAGCTAAGGACCAATTCTGTAGAAACAAAAGAGGTTGGCTCAGACATGTTGTACACTACATATCTTCTGTGGCTCCACAGATGCTTAAAAGACAGCTATGGATCCCCAGTGTGTCCACAAACCCAGGATGAAAATCCTTATTGTGGCTTCTAAAAGTGGCTGAAAGGTATTTTTGAGGGCAATGAAACTACTTCATATGATACGTAATAGTGAACACATATCATTATACACCTGTATGCACCTGACGAATGCTCTGCAGGAATGGACCTTAATGTCAGCCAGGCCAGGGCTTTAAATAAGAACAATGGTCCATCACATTCATTCGTTTTGGCAAATGTGCCACTGTGCTATGGAGATGTTGGTCATAGCAGAGGCTGTACAAGTGGGGGGCACATTGGAATCTGTACCTTCCTCTCAGTTCTTGCTTTTCAACTAAAATTGTTCTAAAATTTGAAATGTCTGAAAATACTTTGATGCTTCTCCCATGCAGAGGTGAGGTTTGTGTCCCTCATCATGAATCCTAGTTAGCATTAACTGCCACACAGCCTGGCATCGCCTGAAAACGGAGTCTCAACTGAGTAATTTTCTTTATCAGGTTGGTCTATGGGCATGTCTGTGAGGGATTCTCTTGATTATTAATTGACATAGAAGGACCCAACGCACTGGGGATAGTACCATTCCTTGGGCAGGTGGTCCTGGGCTACATTAAAAAGATGGCTAAACAGTCCTTCCTTCGTGGTTCCTGCCTCCAGGTTCCTGTCCCACCTTTGCTCAATAATGGATTGTAACCTGGACGTGTAAGCCAAACAAATCTTTGCCTCCCCAAGTTGCTTTTGCTCATAATGTTTTATCACAGCACCAGGACGACACTAGAACACAAGATGACCTTATAACTCCTATGAATTGAGTACAGCTTCCAAAGGTAGGTCATAAAAGTTTGTAGGTTCCATATTACTCCTACAGCCTACTGACAAATTATACATAGCAGATCAAGAAATACCTGTCTAGGTAAGGTTTATCTGAGAACAATTGGTCTTTGCCCAAGATTTAGCTACATGACACACAGTAATTAAAAGTACCAGACTGGTGGAACTAACATTCTTGGATGTTTAACAGACATATTTTGAGGTCTGTAATAATTTGGTCAGAGGGACATAAAGGACACTTTTGGCTCCTTGCCCTCCTATGTTGACTAGTTCCAGGGGACTATGAGCATCTCTCAAAATGTCCTATAATGGTGGTGGGTCACCTGTCCTCTTGATCAAGGAGGCCGAGGA
>NW_008349753.1:151491-152714 GCF_000622305.1 Nannospalax galili | reverse complement strand
AGGAATCATTTCCTCCATGCTTCCAAGTGAAGCCAGCCACGGTCAAGCAGGCCCTTTGACTTATCTTCACAAAGGCCAAACTGGTAAAAGAAAGGAGCCAGGGGCTCCTCCCAAGCCCATGTGACCCCTGAGGAACAGATCCGCAAATGATCTTAAGAGTAAAAATAAGTTGGTTTATTTGGGCCAACTGTATGGCCTTAAACACCCAAAAAGAAAGTATAATCAAAAATTAAAGGGGCCAATATAATTTCTTAAGAGTCCATATGCATAGCTAAAGGCTACATAACAAGCAACAATGCCAGACAGGAGATCCCTTCTTTTGAGTTGTTGGCCAGGGTCGCCAAAGGGACTCCCAGATAGTAACCCAGCATAGAACTGGGAAAATGAACAGCAGACCCCAATCTTATCTAAAGGAATATTGACAACTGATTGCTGCTAGATGAGGAACAGCTGGCCCTCCTAAAACAAAGGCCTCTAGATAGGCTGACTAGATTCACCAGATGGACAAGTAGTGGGGAATGGCTGGGAGTTCCAACAACACAGCAGACAGTTAACAGGGATATCAGAGTATAAGGGCTCTAGTTGGGGGAGAGAGGCTATGGGAGGGTACCATCTGGGAAGTGGGTGTATAGTTAAATAAGATGTTTTGGGATGTTCTGTGTGATACACACACACACACACACACACACACAAATCGACAAATTTTAAAAAATGTATTATATTTGAGGAGGAAGCATGGAAATTTACATCATGCTAATTAGTAGAGGTGGTAAACATTGCCATTGATATCTACACGATGACTTTATAGACATACACAAGCGCCAAGGATCCAAGTTCAACCGATTATGACTAATAATAATCAGATACATACAGATTAGAGATGCATGTGCCAACACCTCAGTGTTAGTAGAAAAAACGAGTCTGCGAGGAGCAATATATTCTAAATGAAATGGACATTTTTTTTTAAAGGTTAAAATCTCATTCCATTTTATGTCTTACAGGGCTTATACTGAGTTCAATATTGTATAACTGTATAATTCAACAGCGAACCTAAAAATTTATTGCCACTTTTGAAAGAGCTGTATCTTTGCTCTGGAAAGTATTATTGGGCATATTAAAGCTGTAATGATATGCTTCTTCTAAAAAAAATATTTAAAAAATATAGGAAACAGCGTATCTTGAGATGGAGATCTTTAAAGGGTAAAAACTCATTCAATTTTATA
>NW_008349753.1:146803-151448 GCF_000622305.1 Nannospalax galili | reverse complement strand
TGTGACTAGTAATAATCAGATATATAGAGATTAGAAACGCATGTACATCTTGGTGTCAATTGTATTAAAAATGGGTTTTTCTGTATGAAACTGTGTATTTTAATAATGAAATGGAGATCTTTTTTGAAGGTTGAAACCTCATTTAATTTTATGTCTTGTGGGGTTTGTACTGAGTACAATGTTGTGTGACTGTGGTAATTCAACTGTGAACCTGGAAATTTACAGCCAGTTTTGAGGGAGATGCATCTTGGCTGGGGAGATTGTTGTTGAATATGTCAATGCTGTTGTAGTGAAGTGCCTCTTTGGGTATGTGGTTATTAAATAAATAATTTTTTAAAAATACAGTTAAAAAAAAGTTGGTAGGTTCCTAAAAGTTCCTATGTAAGACAGAGGAGATACAGGCCTAGGTGTGCATATATAATGCATATAGAGGTATTCAGCTGTATGATCTCCACTGAGCCTGGTTGCTACTGGTTTAATCACATCCCCCAAAACATTGAAGTTCAAATCTCCAATACTTGTGTGTATACAATACTTTTCTTGTCACTAGCTAGTATGCCATATGGGAGATTTATTTTGGCTCACAGTTTGAGGAATATGGTTCATAATGGGGAAAGCATGACGGCATGGTGGGAGTGTGCACTAGTTGCTTATTCACATTTCAGCTGACCAGGAAGAAGACAAAGAGAGAGAGAGAGAGAGAGAGAGAGAGAGAGAGAGAGAGAGAGAAATGCTGGTGCTCATCTCACTTTCTCCTTTCTCTACCCCAGTCCCCAGCCTGTGGGATGGTGTCTCCCCAACTCAGGATGGGTCTTTCCTCTCAGTCAATCTCTGGATTACCTTCACAGACACACCTAGAGGGTATACCTCAATCTCCTAGGACATTCTAAAGCCAGTCAAGTGGACAATGAAAATTAGCTATCATACTGTGAATGTGACCTTATTTGGAAACAGGATCTTATTAGAAGAGCAAGTGAAGATGAGGTCATTATAGTGCACTCTTGTGCTAGGTAGTTTTTATTAACTTGACATAAACTAGAGACATCTGGGATGAGGGAACTTCAACTGAGGAATTTCCTCCATCAGACTGGCCTGTGGGCATGTCTACAAAGCATTTTCTTCATTGGTAATTGATGCAGAAGGGTCCAGTCCACTGTGGGCAGTACCATCCCTAGGCGGGTGGGCCTGGCTGTATGAGAAAAGTAGCTAAATGGGAGCCTGGGAGCAAGTCAGTAAGCAGCATCCTCCTTGGTCTCTGCTTCAGTTCCAACCTCCAGGTTCCTGCTTTGAATTCCCACCTTGTCTTTCTGCAATGACAGACTGTAACATATAAGCCAAATAAACCCTTTCCTCTTCCATTTGGTTTTGATCATAGCAACAGAATGCAAACCAGAACAGCCATTAGAAAGTCCTAATCCAAAATGACTGGTATTCTTACTAAAAGGGGAAAAATTAAGCTGGATGTGGTAGCTCATGTCTGTAATCCCGGCACTTGGGAGGCTGAGGCAGAAGGGTTGCTGTGAATTCAAGCTGACCTATATATAGTGAGTTCCACACTAACCTAGGCTACAAAGGTCAAACACTAATTAATTTTTTAATGGATACAGAGTTAGCTAAACTGGTGAGGGGGGGCGGGGGGAAGCACGTGGAATCAAAGGCAGAAACCAGGGTGGTGCTTCTGTGGGCTGTGGCATGCAGATTAGTAGCAAGTCTCCAGGAGCTGGGATAGAGACCTAGAACACATTCTTCCTCACAGCCCTTGGAAGAAACCAGCTCTGCCAACACCCTAACATGAGACTTCAACCTCCAGAGTCATGGGATTCAGAGTGCCTTGTGCTTTTATCTATCATTTGTGGTACTTAGCTTGACAGCTTTAGGAAACAAACTCACCATCTTTGGCGTTATCCTTGTCCAAGCACTTGTAGAAGTGACATCATCCCAGAAGCAGGTCACTTAGCACCAGGTGTTCAGGTCTTCCCAGTTGAGGCCACCAACATCATAGCCCATAGGCATGCCACTGCTGCTGGGTCCTGATTGAATTCTCACCCACATAATCCATAAGCAAAATGTACACAGTAGTGCTTTTCAAGGACGGTAAGTGTGGGACTGCTTCTTGCACAGCAGTAATTCACTGAAACATCACTTAACACTCTGTTGGCCTCTGAGCAACCTAAATGATGCCCTCTTCCTTCCTCATCTGTGAAGGAGACTTGACTAATGAATAACATGAGCTGAATGTCCTTGGAAGCAGCATCACACAACCTGAGAATTAGAAGGTAGCTTAATACTCATACTTAAGTAAAAACAAATTACCCACAGTCCCAGCTTTATACAAATCAAACAGCTTTCATTTTCCCTTTCAATCCTTGTGCATACATAATTTGCACAGAGTTTATTTAAGATTCATTCAACATAGTTAGAATCAGAGCAGACATCATTTTGGAGTCTGCTTTTTCAACTTGCAGTTTATCATAGCATTTTCCATGTTGCTCCACAATCTTTTTATGATTTTAATTGGCTGTAAAGAATTTCACAAGTAATTGTACTATAATTTACTCAATCATTGTCCTTTTGGCCAACATAAAAACTTTGATGTGAATCTTCTTTAATTGCAACATTTTAATTATTGTTCTAAATAAGGGGTTGGCAAACTATGGCCTGAGAGCCAAGTCCACCCACCCATTTTTTTCTACTGCCAATGAGCTAATGATAATTTTCAAAGTTTTATGTGGTTCAAGAAAAATTTTCAAAGTATAATATTTTGTGGCATTGGAAAATTGTATGAAATTCAAAATTCAGAGTGCATAAATAAGGTTTTATTGGAACATAGCCATTACCACTATTTATATACTACCTCTGATTGCTTTCATATAACAAGGAGTTACTAAAGTTGTTGGTCTCTGAGCCTAGACCCTGGCAGCCCTATGGCCATTGATCCCCCATAAGCCAATTAAAGAAATAAGCAATAGCAAAATTCAGAAAAAGGCTTCTATTCAATGTGGCCACACTGAAAAGAGAAAAACGAAGTTTAGTGACCACATTCCCTATCCCTAAGAGCATCTTTGAAGTGTTGACATGAGGTTTAGATTTAAATAGACGGCAAGAGGTATGCGTAGCTGAACAGTCCTGGTCATGGTGTGGTCCTGCCCATCAGTGCTGTCTCTGCTCCAATCTCTCCTGTAGGATGGTCTAAAAAATGGTCAGAACTGTGTGACAACTCTTCCAGGAGACAAGTTCCTCCTCTGGCTGCTACCAAGCTTCAGTCTTTCCTTCTTCCAGCATGAGATTCCCAGGGAAATTCTAATGTGGGGACCTGGGGAGGAGCTCTACTCTTTCAATAGTCTGATAGCCAAAGGGAGGGGAACAAGTGTCTTTTTAGAACATCTTCCTTCCTTCCAGGACAGAGCTGGGACAGAGATGGTATGGCCCACAGTTCCTAAAATATTTGCTATTCATTCCTTTACAGAAAACATTGGCAAACCTTGGTCTAAACATACACGGAACCCCTGTCTCCCATTTTCCCCAGATTTCACATGCAAATTCATCTTGTTACCTTGTGAGGGATTTCTATTGCTCATCTTTCTACCTGTCATTAATTTATTCAACGATTTTTCTAAAACATCTGCCATTTGCTGAATATCTATCCTTTTGAAAGACCCTGGGGGATATTAAATCTAAATAAGACAACATCCTTTATTTCAAGGAATTTGAAGACAAACAGGACATTTGAAGAGGAGACACACACACTAAGAATATACTAAGTTTGAAGTCTGGGCTGGGGGTGTTGTATAAGCATGAGCAAGGTTATGGGTTCCATCCTCAGCAACAGAGAGAGAGAGAGAGAGAGAGAGAGAGAGCCTATGAAGCATTAGAGAGAGATACAGGAAAAAAAAAGACCTTAGGGTCAGATGTGATGATTCCTGGCAGTTGGGAATGGGATGTTCGAGCTTGAGAGAGGCAAAGAAAAGCCACGCCTGTTGGCAGAAATGACTCTAGCATAAGCAAGCAGGGAAGCAGGAGATTCGGTCATGCATGAGAAAAGTGTGGCTGCATGAGAGATTGCTTAAGAAGCCATAGGAGGGTACCAGACAGAAAGAGAGAGGTGGAGAAAAGTGTGCCGAGAAGTGGGGAAGGAGGAGGAGACGAGGCAGGGAAGGAGGGAATGATCACACTAACACATCCACAGAGGAAGATGATCAGATACCAACCTATCAAAATAGACTAAGTGGCCACAAATGGCCAAAGCATAGAGATTAAGAATTTGCAGAATGCTGGCCGTTGTACAGGACTTCTGTATTGAACTTTACCCACCCATGGCTCAGGGACCATTGTGGAAAGATTGTAAGAGACAGGGAGGAGGTGCATATGGAGATGGAACCCTACAAGCTCCTAGGACCTTGCTCACTTGAACCTACAGCAATGGTATCAGCATGCACAAGACCTAGGCAAACTCAAGCAGACAAAAACCCAGCACAGCACAGAACTTGGGAAATGGACAGCAGACCCCAATCTTAGCTGAAGAAATATTGCCAACTGATTACTGCTGGGTGAGGAAGAGCTGATCTTCCTAAAGCAAGGGACTCTAGATAGGCTGACTAGACCTCAGTAGATGAACTTGCACTGAGAAACATCTGGGGACACTGAC
>NW_008349753.1:132652-146659 GCF_000622305.1 Nannospalax galili | reverse complement strand
AAAAAAAAAAAAAAAGACCTTAAGCTAGGCGTGATGGCCTATTCCTTTAATTCCAGCACTTGGGAGGCAGAGAGAAAAGGATCTCAGTGAGCTCCAGGCCAGCCTGGTCTACATAATGAGTTCCAGGTCAGCCAAGACTATGTAGTGAAACCCTGTCTCAAAAAAAAAAAAAAAAAAAAAAAAAAAATCCAAAAAGACTTTCTTTAAACATCCAGGGAGCTATCAAAATTTTCCGCAGTTTTATTTTTTTTGGTCACAAAAGAGTGAGAAAAAAAAAAAGAATTTAATTCTGCCAAACAAAAGAATGCATGGTATAAAACCTTCCAGAGTTAAGAGATTCCAATTAGTTTACCACAAGAGGTATTTCTTATGCAGTCTTTGAGATTGTCACATTCCATAAGGAATAAACAGGGAGAGTTGGGGTATGGCTCAGGGGTACAATACTTGCTTAGCATGCACAAGGTCCTGGGTTCCATCCCAGAATTACCAAAATAATTTAAATCAAATAAGATTAAAGAAACTGAGGTGCTTCCAGGAAGGTCTCTTATACATAAAACAACATGAATACTTGTAAGAGCTGGGCATGGTGGCTCATGCCTGTAATCCAAGAGCTCAAAAGAGTGAGGCAGGAGGATTGCTGTGAGTTCAGAGCTATCCTGGACTAAATAATGAAACTGTCTCCTAAAACAAAACAAAAGACCCAAAAACAAACTGACCAAAAGAACACTTTGGGAAAGTACAAAACACAAAAGCAAACTTCTGGGGAAGGTCTGCAGTTCCCGTTTCCTGTTCCATGGGCACGCCCAGCAGAGGCTTAAGGTAACGGCTACTTCTCAACCTTTAGCAGAAACTACCAAAACCGAGAGCTAAAAGAATCTCTCTCTCTCTCTCTCTCTCTCTCTCTCTCTCTCTCTCTCTCATTCAGTATTTCTCCCTGAACCTGGGGCTCATGTTTCTCAGCTACACAGGAACCCAGCAAACACCAGCCACCCTCCTGTCTCCATCCCCCTCGGAGCTGAGGTTACAGGTATGCACAAGATGCCCAGCTTGCTACATGGGTGGGTTCTGGGATCTGAACTTTGACCCTCATGTTTTTGTAGCAAGTGCTCTTTGCTGCTTAGCCATTTCTCCAGCCCTCTTTTCCCTTTTTAAGTTATTTTTGTTATAGTAATAGAAAACTGAATAGTGGGCTTCCCAACCAGATTGTTTCTTTAAGGGGAAGATTTTATAGGCCATGTCTCTGTCCTTTCCACTTACAACTCAGTGGTAGGCACAGAGCCAAAGCATGTAAATAGAGCTTTGGGAACCAGTGAACAAATCATTTGATACAGAGGTACAATGTCCAGTGAGAGACTGGACCCTTAGGCAGAACTGCCTCTTCCAAGTAGTCACCTCTCTCTCGTCCCAGTACTGGAGCCTGTGACAAAATGGTCATTGTCTTGATACTCAGAGCAGGTATAAGCCTTAAGGTTAGGCGAGCAAGAAACGGAACATATTTTGAAATTCCTGCACCTGAATTTATGTAATTTCAAGCTTCATCTTCTGGCTGGGTCTGTGAGAGTGCTTCCAGAAAGGAATAAATGAGGCGGGAAGACCCACCCTGAATGTGGCCAGCACCATCTCATGAGCTGGGGTCCTGAACCGAACAGCAAGGGCAAAGTTAGCCAACAATTCATCTCCCTCTGTTCTCTGACTGCAGATCTAATGTGACCAGCTGCCTCACCTCCAGCCACCATGCCTTTTCCCGCCACGATAGACTTGATCACCTCAAACTTAAGTGAGTCAAAACGGACCCTTCCTTCCTTAAGTTACTTTTATCAGACATTTGGTCACAGCATTGAGGAAAATAATGAATCATCTGTCTACCATAATGTCTAATCCTAAATCCCTTCACAGCCTGTCGATGCCTGCTGAGTGCCTCCCAGACCTGCCCTTCCCGGGTACCTAAAACCAGCTCTCCCCACATCAGCGCCTTCTTGGAAACCTTTGAGCATGAACTGCTGCCTATACACTCAGGTTCACACTTGTCTTGACTTTGAGGACAAGCATTCTTGGACCCAGCCTGCTTTTCTAAGCACCTGGATTGCTTCCCAGTGCCCAAGACACACCCCTCTCCTTGCATCAAAACCCTACCAATCCTTTAAAGTCTGGCTTACATTTGACTTCCTTTTTGAACCTTTCCTTGATTTATGAGATATGACTAGCCCTTTGATTCCTGTTCTGTGATGATTTGAGTTCACATCCCCGGATGAAGGCAGGAGTAGCCTCAATCTTCTTGAAACTAGTCTGTTCCTTTGTTCCTTAGAACCAGAAGACCTGTAAGTACCTGTGGCAGTTAGTTTTATGAGCCAGTAGGAGGAAGCTATAGGAACCAGTTATTCAGTTAAACATTGGTCTATTTCTGTGAAGGTATTTGTTATAGCTGACCATTTACAATTAATTGACTTCAAGTAAAAGACATTACCCTTGAAAACATAGGTGGGCTTCATCTCCCTAGCTGAAGTCCTTGATAGAAGGTTTCCCTAAGGAAAGAAGAAACTCCACCTTAGAAACAGCAACATCAACATCTGTTGGGAAGTTTTTAGCTTGTTGGCTTTATGAATTTCGAATTTGCCAACCCCCACAATAGCATAGGCCAGTTCCTTGAAATGAATCTTTTTTGTTTTTATTTCTATTTTTTTTCCATTTCCATGTGTGTATGTGTGTGGTGTATCATTGTATGTTTGCATTGTATGGACACATGTTGTGTGAAGGGGTATACATGTGTATGCATGCATGTGGAGGCTGATGTCAAAAATCATTCTCAGTCCTCCTTCCACTTTATTCATTGAGGCAGAATCTCTCAGTCAAACCCAGAGCTCACTGATAAGGCTAGACGTGCTAGCCAGCTTGCACTTGGGGATCCCTTATCATAGCCTTCCAAAGATGGAATTTTAGGTGAGCCACCACAGCACACCCAGCAGTTATGAGTTCCAGGGATCCAAACTATTGACTTCACACTTGTGTGGAAAGTACTTAACCAACGAGCCATCTCCCAGCCCTACGTCTCTTTATACATTTGATCTTCTGTTTTCTTTCTCTGAAGAATCCTAACTAATACAGTGCCTAATACCTGTTTACAGAATTAAAGTAGATGCTGTGATTGAGGCTGAGCCTTTACACTAAGGAATGTCACTAGGCCACTACACAGTTACATGGCCACTGGCATACTAGACAGAAGGCAAAGAACGTGACCTTGGGGAAGGCTGTGATTGAATATGAAATTTCCTCCTCAAAAGCTCATTGATATCTTGGATGCTAGCTGGAGGTGAGATTTGGAGGAGTGCTAGAAACTTTACAGGGCGGAGCCTAACTGGAGGACGTAGATCTTGGGAGACTTATGGGTAAAGGTTAACCTAGTCTCCAATCTCTTCTTCTGTTCCCTCCACCAGGAGGTGAGTAGCTATGGCCACAGTAGCTCTGCCTCCCTGAGACCCTCCCTGAATGCAAATCACCGAAGGACCATGACCAAAGCTGTCAGCCTAAATAAGTAATTCTTCCGTTTAAGTTGTTCTGTGAGGTAAAAGTTCTGACCAACTCAGAGAGTGATTCAGTTTGGTTACATGCAAGGGAAATTCACTCAAACTAGGCAAGTTAAACAAATTTGTTGGCTATAGAGATGCTTCCAGAATCCAAAGACAGGAAAGACAGTAGGCTCTCACAAAAATCAGATACCACCAGACTGTTCTCTTTCCTCTGTTCACTCTAGAAGCACACAGTCATTCTCTCTTTCTCTCTACAAATCCCTGTATGCTTGGATGGAAGGCTGAGTTGTACTTCTCAGTTATGGACCAAAATGACCCCAAGTCTCTGTGGCATCTCAGCTTTTTTGACTTCTGCATCTCCACTCTCCAATTACAAACTTGGAGATCTGATTGCTGTGAACAATCATCCTTCTCTGGCCACGGGAGAACAGGGAGAGAAGGGTGAAGTGGTGCAGATGTGATTACCGTGGCCAGCCTCTTTAGGGATGAAAGAGACCAATTTCACAAAGACTGTACCAGAATGTGTTTTCTGAACATCTGATACCCTGTCCTAATCTGTTCAGGCTGCCATGGAAAATACCATAAACTGGGTGTCTTAAAAAACAGAAACAAGTTCCTCATGCTCCTGAAGACTAGAGGTCCAAAGTCAAGATGTTAAGTTTGACTTCTCAGACCTCTGTCCTTGGCTTGCTGATGGCCATTTCCTGCCTTTCTGGCATATGCACAGCCTTCTTGTGTCCTGCTCTTCCTCTAGGGACATGACATCCTGGCCTTCCCCTTTGTGATCCATTTAAATTCTACCTCTTTAAAGCCTCCAACTACAAATGCCTTACATTCTAAGGTCCCAGTGATTAGGACCTCAGCCCACGTCTTTTCAGGGGGAACAATTCAATAGGTAACACATTCCTTCTGACAGAAATACCTAATTGCTCTACGTAGTCAGAATTTCCATCAGAGTCAAGTGAGATGGAATACATCTATAATCCTATCATTTGGGAGGCTGAAGCAGGAGGATCATGGACTAAGGACAGCCTTGACTACAGAGTGAGAGAGACTCTCAGGGTTGAATGAGGTCACAAATGTAGATCAGAATGGTAGCTACTTTGTTATTTTCTTTTTAAATTTTTATTTATTATTTTTATTTTTTTATGTGTATGAGTCTATTGTTTGTATGATGTAAGGGTACCCATGTCATGCAATACCCATGGAGGTCAGAAGATGGCGTCGGATCCCCCAGAACTGGAGTTAAGGACAGTTGTTAGCTGCCATGTGGGTGTTGGGACTTGAACCCAGGTCCTCTGCAAGAACAGCCAATGCTCTTAAACAGTGAGCCATCTCTCCAGCCCAGATTATTACCTTCTCCACAGGCAGGCAGCCCTTCCTGTGCTTCAAATCCACCCTCACACTGCCCAGTGGCTTGGCTCCTGTCTGTCTTGGGCTAATCACCTTCACTGCGGATTCACACCTTACATGGAATAAGCAGGGGATTTTAAACATCAATTTTATTATCAGTTATGTTAATGGTCCGTGAAATAACATGCGAAGAAGCCCATTAAATGCTGTGAAACGGTTTCCGTTTCTTTAAAATGAGGGAATAATAAGACAGGCCGGCATAACTCTATAGAAAAGGAGAGAAGCTGACCTTCAGCATCAGGTGTCCTTCTAGGAGAAAAAACTTGGACCACTTGGAACTCTGCATTTCAGGAGACTGGGATAATGACGGATGCTTAGGCGTTAACAAGCAGCACAGGGGTAATATTTAATAGCTTGTACGTAAGGTAAGTTTTAATCCAAAATGTTAAATTTTTCTTTTGTGAAATGGTTCTGGTCTCTGTCACACTTCATTGCACATAGCTGGCTAGTCCCAGATACAAGTCCATCAGAGAAGATCAAAGAGTAAATCCACAGACGACTTCCACCTAGATCCTCTTGCTCACCTGAACCTAGTTGCTAGCAGGGCCCTAAGCTCCCAGGGACCCAGGCAACAATGGATTCTAACCCACGCCTATGCATGAACGTATAGTGGCCAGCTGCACTTTCCGTAGACTGTGGCCATTTTCCACTAGAAACCCCAGCACGTGGGCTAGGCTTCTCTTTCTATGACCACTTTCCTTGGTCTTTACATCTTACATCAAGAATATAAATAACATCTATGCAAAGACAACTCCTAGACTGGGTTCTCACCCTTGGATTCCAGACTCATGTCAGCTGTCTGCTTGGATTTCTACAAGAATGTGAAAAGTAACTTTCCTCAATTCAAATTCTGATCTTCCTGTTCAAACCAACTCCATCTATAGCGTTGCTGTCTTGGTCGCTTTCCACCACATCCTTCCAGTTGTTTAGGCTAAGAGTTCTTTTCGAGGCTGGGTATCATTATGTAGCCAAGGCTGGTCTGGAACTCACTATGTAGCCCAGGCTGGCCTCAAATTCATAGTGATCCTCCTGTGTCAGCCTCCCTGAGTGCTAGGATTTCAGACTTGGGCCACCATTCCTGTTTTAGATTCATTTCTGCTGCCATGATAAAATATCCTGACAAAAACAACCGAAAGGAAAAAGAGTTTAGTTTGGCTAACAGTTCTGTCCTGGCAGGGAAGGGATTGTGGCAGGACCATGGAACTGGCCTGTTACATTGCACTGACAGTCTCTCAAAAGTGGGGCCAGGCTCTAACACCTCAGAGCCTGCCCCCAGTGATGTACTTCCTTCAGTAAGTCTCCACCTCCTAAAGGTCTCATGACCTTCCTAAGCAGCGCCACCAGCTGGGGACCAATGTTCAGACACAGGAGCTGATGGGAGAATTTTCACATTCAAACCACAGCAACATCCAGCTAAGAACTCTCTGTGCATCCTTCACTGTTATTCTCAGCTTGGAAAGTTCTGCTGGCTCCACCTTCAAAGCAGATCCAAGGCTCACTCGTCACCACCTCACTGCCCATGGGTCAAGCCACCATCGTTTCTCTTCAGGAGTATTGTTTGGGATCTGCTCCCTCATAGACAGATCTGCACAGTAGCCAGAGAAATCCTTTGAGCACATAAGTCAGAAAATACCATGGTTCAGCTCAAGCCATATTGGTGACTGGCATCTACTGATGGCAAAAGCCAGAATCTGTACAGTGGCTTTAGGGCCCCACGGGCTGGCCTCCCCACACCACTTCTCTGACTTCATCTCTGCCACTCGTCTCCTGTCAGTCTTCCCGGTATCTTGTCTGTGCCATCCAACTTGGAAGCATTTCCTCCAAGCTTCCTTACCACCTTCCAAGGTCTTGGCCAAACATTACCTTTCCTGTGAGGCCTTCCATCGCTATGCTACTTAAAATGATAGCCAACTTCCCAGTGTTCCAGTACTTTCTCTCGCCCTTCCTAATTGTTTTCTCTGTGGCTTTTATGATCTTTTGGCAGACTAGATGTCTTCCTCTGTGCTCTGTTTACTGCTGTCTCCACACTGAAACGCAGCCTCCAGGAATGCAGGACTTTGTCTTGTTAGTTCTGCATCTCCAGCATCCAAAACAGTTTAATGTGTTTTATGAATACATCAGTAATTGCTGCTGTAAATTTCTTTAAAACACATCTAGTTCAGCCACTTCACATCACAGCTGAGAAAACTGAAGTTAAGCCAATGACACTTTGCCAAAATCACATAATTTGTAATGGCAGAGTTGAGACTGGAGCCCAGTTTTCCCAATTCCAAATCCAGCATTCCAACAAAGCATCATCTGTCTTCCGTCCAAACGGATTATAATGTGGGGGACAGAGATCGGGGCCTCGAACTTCTCTCTAATTATGACATCCAGCACAGTTCAAAGTAATTACAGATGATGAAAATATACTAAGTTTAGGATCACTAGATCAATGGCAAATTCAAATAGGTACAATGAAAAGACTTTTCCAGTGAGCCTTAGAGTGCAGATGACTGAATGTCTAAGAGATGACACTAATACCAGTGATGGATCCATCACTGAGTGCCTAGCCAATGCCAGCTCCTCTGTGTACTAATCACATTGCATATCTACATCCTCAAAGGAAGATACTGTTTTTACTCCCATTTTTACAGATGAGTAAGTTGAGATATAGAGAGATGCAGTAACTTGTCTAATCTGGTAAATGTAACAAGAAGTTGGGGTTCAAGGCTGTTTGCTTGACTTGACTGTTATCAACCATTGTGATAAACTGCCTCTCACACATAATTGCAAATAAAAGAGAAACTTCAAAATCCACTCAACAAGAAGCATTCAATTCCAGGTTTCCTAATAGCACCCAGATTCTGTTACTTTACCCTGGGTTCAGGGCATAATGCGGGAAACGTACATTGCATCCTTGAAATTAGCTGTTCAGCTAATTCATGTGGCTTCTGGGAGACACTGTTCCAAATGCAAATGTTTTCAGCACAGGCTCAAGCAATGAAATAGTAAGCAGCCTGTGTGAGAAGGCATGATGGTTGTCTTTGTTGTCAAGCTGACAACCAGGAAGTCTAGGACTGGCCAGATGCACTGTTCTATCTGTGATGGTGTTGCCAGAGAGGACTGACCTGTGGGATAGTGATTGGAGGAAAACATCTGCTTCGAATGTGGGTAGCACTTTCCAATAGGCTGGCAGTCAAGAAGCTGAGGAACACAAGGTATGCAGGCCCTGGAAACCCTTTTCTTTCTATCATTTGGGCCTTCCAAAGTGGACTCAATACCAGCGAATCTCTAGGAAACTTCCAGACCTTGGGTGTAGATTAGGATTGTTGAGGCATCGACTTCCTAACTTGGGCAATTACTTGGTTTTATGCCTGCATATGATCATTGTTACATTACCCAGCCCTTGTCATGTAGGCTGACACAGAAAAATCCCCTTTTATAATATATGCGTGCATTCTATCGGTCCTGTGCCTCTAGAGCAACATCCTCTTCTTACCTCTATGGGCATTGCATTGCACTTACACACATGCAGGCAATATACTTATACACATAAAGTAAAAATAATAAATAAGTCTTTTTTTTAAAACCTTTGAAGGTAAATGTCATTATAGAATTATTTCTACTGATGAGAAAACAGAGGTTGGAAGGTATCACTTTCCCACAGTGATACAGTTAGCAGAAGGTCACCCAAGTTTTGAACACAAGTGATAGTGATCCAAAAGCCACAGACATCCTCTCTTCTCTACTAAGCAAACCCAGTAGTCATTCTAGAGTAGAATTTGTCATTGATTCACTCAGCTTCCTGGGCTTCAATGTCCTCGTGAGACTATTAAGGCACTTGTTAGGTGTTCTCTAAATTTTAACATTCTATCATGCTAGTTTTCACCCGACTGGGACAAAGGGCTTTACAGCCCTTTGATGGAAAACCTGAAGTCATTGCTGTTCTCTAAGAGGGAAGACAGGACGTGAATGAGCACGTGGTTTAGTCCCTTGGTGATGTGTGCAGAGACAGAAAGCATGCACAACACACTGAAAGGAAGAATGACTCATATTTGTTGGTGAGCAGCACAAACCATTCCAGATCTTTCGGTTCATAGAACGAATGATGTCACACAGAGAGAGAGCCATCTTCACCCACCTGCCAAGCCAGTGGTGGTCATTCCTCTTCTGCTTCCCCCTTTCTCCTACCTGCTAAACAGCAGGCAGTCTGCAGAAACAGTCATGGAATTGAATCATTTGGAAAGTGAAAGGAAAGAGCAGCAGACTCCCAATCTTTTTCCCCTATTCCAGGGTCTCAATGCCTGGTGCCCTGGCTCCTCTTGAACCAAGTATGTCTTATCATTCTTCAAAGCAAGTTATAAGTCACCTAAATGATGTGTGAGTTGGTAAACTTCAGGCAGGCACTTAGTAAATGGAAGATGATTGGATGGACCTCGAGGCTCAGAAAGTATATTGTGTAAGTACATTAATAGGCATCTCTGCATGCTTCCGAGTCAAGCCTTGAAACAGTCTAATATCAGAGCCAAAGAAATTGGTGAAATCAGGAGGGAGAGACAGAAAAACTGAAAAAGCAAAAGAAGCCAAAAACCCCCAGGCTGGACTTGGGGCAGAGTATTCCCATGCAGGTCACAGTGGGCTGTGCTAGGTTAGTGTTGCCTAGAAGAGTTAACACTGGGGCTGGAGAGATGGCTCAGTGGTTAAGAGCACTGACTGCTCTTGCAGAGGACCTGCGTTCGATTCCCAGCACCCACATGGCAGCAGTTCCAGGGGAATCCGAAGCCTTCTTCTGACCTCTGAGGCATTGCATGGCATGGGTGCGCTCACATACATGCAGGCAACACACTTGTACACATAAAATAAAAATAACAAATTTTTTTTTAAAAAAAAAGAGTTAACACCAAGATTCTGGTGGGCTCTCAGCCTCCTTTTGCAATTTGGGATATGAACATTGTCAAACACACCCTTTTGCCATGTCTTTGGAAGGCTTAGCCAACAGTTGTAGGGATAGTTGAGTCTATATTCAGTTGACATTCAATCAACGATCGTGGAGCAGAAAATGAAAAACGGCTCTGTTGACTTTCCTACTTAAGTGTCATCGATTTTCTTATTTTGGTGCAGATAGCTTTTGGAATGCTGCTGGCTGCCGGAAAACTGACCGATGAAGCTGGAGGTGAATGCAGCATTTTACCCTTGAAGGACATGTCTGTGGCACATGCTTTAAGGGAAAGACACAGGTGAGCGAGCCTCTCCTTCCCATAGACTGGGCAGAAAGCTGCAGTGAAGGACACTTGCTGCCAGTTGGGAGAGTTAAAGATCTGATGAAATTGAAAAATAGATTTCATTATGTGACTCACATTTAAGTTCACCAGTCTTTGGCCTACTTCTGTGTGTCTGGATATAAACAAGAATTAGGAAAGTTTAAAGGACACCAAAAGCTATCTTAAGGACTGGAGAAGAAATCCTGAGAGTGCTAGTTATGTTTTCTTGTTGCTGTAATCGGAAAAGAAGGGGTTTGCTCTGTTTTGTTTCTCTTACAGTTTAAGGGGCTATAGTCCATACAGTCCATTATGGTGGGGAAGGCATGTCAGTTAGCAAGCACATGAGGCAACTGGTCCCCTTGTATGATCAGCAATGAAAGAGAGAGAGAGAGAGAGAGAGAGAGAGAGAGAGAGAGAACAGGAAATGGGGCTGGGCTATCAAATCTCAAAGTCCACCCCCAGTGACCCACTTCTTCCCAGGAGGCTGTACCTCCTAAAGGTTCCGCAGTCTTCTAAAGCAATACAATCTGCTAGGAACCAAGTGTTGGAACACATGAGCCTATGAGGGACATTTTACACTTAAAACACAGTGCCGAGCCTGTAAAGCAAAGGAACTGGTGGGTGATCAGAACACAGGAGGAAGAGCCACACAACCTGCTGTCCGTGGCCTTCTGGTGTGGTTTTGTGTGACCCACCAGCCTGGTCCTGCTGCCAATTCACCCCTGCTGTGATGGAATGTGTCTGCTGGGATTGTAAACCAAAATAAACCCTCCTTCCTTTTTTGTTTTCATTTTGTTTTGCTTTGTTTTTGAGACAGGGTCTCACTATGTAGCCTTGGTAGGTATGAAACTCACTGTGCAAACTAGGCTGGCCTCAAACTCATAAAAATCCACCTGTTTCTGCCTCCTGAGTGCTGGGATTAAAAGCATGTGCCACCACACTCCCAAACCCTTCCATCCTTAATTTTTTTCTTATCAGGTATTTGATCACAATGATAAGGAAATTGATTAATACCCTTTCCCAGGGACACCTGGCCCTGCCTGTGTATATGGCTGGAGAACCCATCCTGGCCTCTGGCCTTGCACTCAAGAATAAAGCCCTCCTTTCCCATAGGCAAATCTGAATCACAAAGAATGTATTAACCTCCTTTTTGAATCTACAATCCCGGCTCACACTCTTTAGAAAATACCCAGACTTCCACTTTCTGGTTATTGCCATGTGTCCATTGAAAGAGGCAAGACCTGTGATTGGTCGACCTTGGGTCGGTCTTTTTTGCAACAGATCTATATTCATCTGCCAGGGCTACCATAACAAAGCACTATGAGCTAAGTGGCTTAGTTCACAGAACTGTATTGTATGTGGTGCTGGACACTGAAAGTCAGAGCTTGAGATATATGCAGGATTGTGCTCCCTCTGAAGGTACCAGAACAGGCCTGAATGGATGCCAGCCTCTCTCTTCACTTGTGGTGGCTCCTTAGCTTGTGACAAGCATCACCCCAATCTCCACATGGCATTCCCATTTGTGAGTCTCTTTGTCCAAATATCCTCTTTCTATAAGGACACCATTCATATTGATTGGATTAGGGGCTACCCAACACCAGTATGACCTCATCTTAATTACATCTTAACTAATGACATCAGAAACAACCCTATTTCCAAATAAAGTCATATTCTGATGTACTAGAGATTAAAACTTTGACATATAAATGGAGGGGGGTATAAATTCAATCCTTAATAAGGCCACTGAATTTATTTATGGTATTGAAAATCATTTAACGTTCACAAGATAAATCTGTCGTAATAAAAAGATCACAGTTCTATTTTATAGAGAATAAATGCACCATAAGCTCTCAGTAATAAAAAAGGAGAAGCCCCAGATTCAAGAACATTAGTAAAATACAGCAACTCCGGAGGTGCTACCTAGACGTCTGAGGAAAGGTAAACAAATAGAAAAGAGTTAAATAGAATGTTTTGAGAGACAGGGAAGATGGATCGGTGGGCACAAATGCTTTCTGTGAAGGCAAGAAGACCTAAGGTCAATATCCTGGTATCCATGTAAATGCTGGGCATAGCCCTGTGTGTCTTTAACCTCAGAGCTGGGTGGCAGAGCTAGGCCAACCCCAGGCACTTGATACCCAGCCAACCTAGCTGAAATGGAGAGCTTCAGGTTCAGTGAGAGACTGCCTCAAAAATAGGGTAGAGAGCAATAGAGGAAGACTCCCAGCATCCTCCACTGGCCTCCACGTGTGTTTATGTAGGTATGCATACCTACTCAAAAATAGGGTAGAGAGCAATAGAGGAAGACTCCCAGCATCCTCCACTGTGTGCTTATGTAGGTATGCATACCTGTCCATCACAAACATGGAATACTCATGGATACATGAGTGTGTACACACGCATACACACACACACACACACACACACACACACACGAGAAAGCGGGGGGAGGGAGAACTATGTGTTTTGAAAAAAGGTCTAAGTACAGAGTCAATTCGTCACATTATGGCCTATAGGCCAGATCTAGCCCTCTATCTTTTTCTATAAATAAAGTTTTATTGAGACTGAGCCTTGCCCATTTATTCATGTAGCTGCTGTGCCTGTTTTTGTCCAGCATCAGCAAGGTTGAGAGTTATGATAGCAATACTATACCCACCCGCCCCCACTCCAAACTGAAAACATTTACTCTATGGCCCTTTACAGAAAGAAAGCCAACACTGGGGCAGCACCAAGTATGTTCAGACAAACAGCAGCGATGAAAAGAAGGAAGCCCTGTGGGGCTAAGGCAGCAGAGCAGATCACTATCCTCGGAGTCCAGAGACAGAGTTCATGAAATGTGTTAAACTCATCAGCCCTGGACTGTCTCCTTCTACCAGGGTGACTAGCGAGCTCTTAGAAGGATAATTCTGGGGACAGGCATTCCAAGACACTCCAATACTAGGTTCCTCCCTTCTCCCCAGTAACATAAGGTACATATCTTATTGTCCTCCAAGGCAGGGAAAGTCTCTGACAGCTCCCAAACATTCTGCCAATCCATTTGGAGTTTAAGGATTCAGCCCAGCTCACCAGAGTCAGGAAAGACAACCCTGGCCCATGAGTGCTATTCCTTTCTGAAAAGTCTCTTTCTCATCTGTTTTGGGAATTGAATGCTCTGTGGTGTGGTCCTCTGGATGTGAATTTTTCCCAGCTTTGTGAATCAAGGAGAGTTCATGGGGCTCGCATAGCATTATTTTATTCCCTCCACAATACTGCCGTTTATTCTTGACTATGTTCCCCACCTTGAGTTTGAAAGGGTCCCATCTTTCATCCTGATTTCCTCTCAGAGAAGTGAGGTGTGGCTGTTAGCAGCTCCAGGTTTACCACCCTGTCAAAGGACAAAATTATAGCAGTTTAGAAACTGCGCCAAAGTCAGTGGTGCAACACCTTCCCAGCATGCCCAAGGCCCTTGGTTTGATTCACAGAACCACCAAAAAATTGCAGTCATTTGGTTTTGAAATATTTGGGTTTTTTTTTTGTTTTTTTTGTTTTTTTTTTTTTTAATGCTAGACTAGGGCAACACCCCATTCCGTATTACAGAATAAATGCTCTAAGGGGTTGAGCAGAGGGTCTATGTTTTGGGCTAGTTTTGTTTGTTTTTGTTGTTGAAGTTGGTTTATAGGCAGAAAAGGGTTTGAAAAAAGAAGAAACAAAGCAAAAAGCAGATTGGTCATTTCAAAAATTATTTCCTTATAAGATGGAGGTAGAGAGAAAGGAAAACGGGAAAATAATGATTGATTGACCTCTAGTTACTTGAGGGTTATCTCTCTTTTTGTTGTTTTATTTATTTTTAA